>NW_027140380.1:0-311753 GCF_036365525.1 Heterodontus francisci | reverse complement strand
GCAAGAAAAATCAAAAGGAACAAAATAAGAAAACCCAGTCTCCGGATTTGAGAATCTGTCGATCCGCTTTGGGAAAGTGAATCAGAGCAGAATGAAGGGTGAACTGTCCAGAAGAGATGAAGACACAGCTCAGTCAACACGTTCCCCTGGTTTATGATGCTGGAAGTTTCCTCACACAGAAATGATTCAACCCAATGACAAACATTCTTCCAGCTGATAATTTATGCTACTGATTTAAGGTCTGTCTCATGTGGTTACCGAGTGACGACGAGAAGATATTAACCTTTGTTCTATTCAATCTAGCTGTGATAAGGTTTGAATTTTTCTCCCTTTTATAAACAGTATTTGAAGGGTCTCGGTAACAATGTTCAGTGTTGATGAGAGTGCGGTCTGGGTGAGAAGCTGCTGAGTGTGACAGGGTCAGGACTGGATGCAGGAAGTTCTCTGACAGTCTCCCTCTATCTCTCTAATGGGTTTGAGTTGATTTACGACTGGTAGCTTTTATTTTACTTTTCTTATTTAGAGATATAGCCCCTTCGGCCCACCGAGTCTGTGCCAACCAGCAACCACCCATTTATACTAAGCCTACATTAATCCCATATTCTCGACCACATCCCCACTATTCTCCTACCACGTACCTACACGAGGGACAATTTACAATGGCCAATTTACCTATCAACCTGCAAGTCTTTTGGAGGTGGGAGGAAACCAGAGCACCCAGCGGAAACCCACACAGACATAGGGAGAACTTGCAAACTCCACACAGGCAGTACCCAGAACTGAATCCTGGTCGCTGGAGCTGTGAGGCTGCGGTGCTAACCATTGCACCACTGTGCTGCTGTTGGTGTTTTGATAAATGAAGGAAGTTCCCTCCACCCATTTTTTTTGGACAGACAGTGTGGTATAAGGATGTAAAGGGTTAATGCTGAAGATAATGGGATCAACCCCTCCCACTGTCAGAGTGATGATGGGACAGTCACATGAGATGAAGTTTGGGAGAAGAGAGAGCAGCACCAAAGATGCTAGCTTAGCAGGCTTGATGAGTGTGTATAGAGTATTGTGCAAATTAGAAAAGAGTTCTTAGTTCTTTCAGCAGGAACTGTGTCCAGAAAATATCGAGAAACTCACAATTTTATTATTCAGGAGTCGGAACACAGATATTAATTCCAAGTGACAGTTCTGGGACCAATTAACAAAAAAAGTAGAGAATAATATTGCTCACTGATTGAAATCCCCTCGTCAGGAGACAGTTAAACAGGTGATCTTTTGGGGCATCCTTCGATCCAAGGTTTCAGCAACATTTAATCTCCCTTTTTGGTGAAATTCTCTGTTATTTGCAACTTTTTTTTATCAGCTTTGATGGGCGAGTGAAAAAACTGAAAAGATTGAACAGTTCCATCCTTTCTTTTCTTCCTTCTTCTCTTCTTTCCATCAGTTTCTCTTTTCTGTCCCAGATCAATATAATGATGAGAATCCCACTTTAATCTGCTGTTTCTGGTGTTTTATCCATTTCAATCAAAATTTCAACATTCCAATCAAATCTATTTGTTATTCCACAGTGTCTCTCCATGTGTTTTATTCTGTTGTATTCTCTCACAGTCTGTTTGATGATCAATGTTACATCTCACTCTCTGTTCTGGTGACGATCAGAAGCAGTGATATCTGTTTACACCACCCGACAAGTCGGCCTGATGCTGTGCCTCGCTGATCATGTGGGGTTAAAGCAATTCTTCCAGTCAGTTAGTTCAGTTTTCATTTCATGAGAAATTCGGTCATCATGACTTCATCAGTGACCTAATGGTTCAGGTGTCTGAGTGATGTTAATAATGATGTGATGAAATGATTGTCTGTTCCAGTCTTTCCGTGGTGGGTTTTCACACTGAGTAGAAACGTGTTGGACATGGTCTGGAAATGTTTCACACTGCTCCATTCCCAACTTAATTTACTTACAGAAGATATATTTCCATCATTCCACAGCTGGCTGCACAGCCAGAAGCTGTGCTGAAGGTGACAGTTATGTCTCTGCAACTGACAAGGTGGCCGAGAGGTTAAGGTGGTGGACTGCTAATCCATTGTGCTTTGCACACGTGGGTTCGAATCCCATCCTTGTCGCGAGTTTATGAGCTGTTTCGTGTATTATTTATGTTGGGTGAGCTGATGTGTAAAGTCAGCCTCGAAATCTGTTCTTGTCAGTATCTTGACAGTGATTCCAGAATTGGTTATACTTTTTTAAAATTGAGACAGACAATTGGAATTCTTCACCCAAACTGCAGTGGAATGAAGATCAAATAGGGATCACGAAACGGAGCAGGATTTTTCCTCCCCTCCTTCCTTCCATCATTACTTTCTCTGGATTTGCACCAAGTGAAAGACAAATGGGAAAAGCAAATGGCGAGGGAGCAGATGCAGAAAATTATCCTTTGGCAAGAAATTTATTTTCAAATCTTCTTGATAGATTAAGTGAGTGAGCAATGCTTTGGCAGATGGAGTTTAAAATGAGGGGTCATCGACTACCGACGATAGATCAGAGTGTTTTTTTGTAAGAGGTGAGATGTTAGAAACGGTTGAGGAGCAGAGACCCGAATACTGAATTAATAAAAGCTCGTGGACTGGTAGAAAATAATGTGAAAAGTGAACAGAATATGAAGATTGGAACTCATGTTGCATGGATATAAAGCTCTGTGCTCCAGAAGTAAATGTCCAAGCCCAGATTGTGGGGAATCTGTGGAGAGTGATTTGGTTTTTATTCATTCTTGGGTGTGAGTATCGCTGATAAGGCGGGCATTTATTACCCATTCCTATTGCCGTTGAGAAGGTGGTGGAGAGCTGCCTTCGTGAACTGCTGCAGTCCATATGGTGCAGGAACACCCACACTGCCGTTGGGGAGGGAGTTCCAGGATTGTGACCCAACAACAGTGAATAAATGGCGATATCGTTCCAAGTCAGGATGGTGAGTGACTTGGAGGGGAACCTGCAGGTAGTGAGTTCCCATGCATCTGCTGCCCTTGTCCTTCGAGGTGGTAGTGGTCACGAGTTTGGAAGGTGCTGTTGAAGGATACTTGGCGAGTTGCTGCAGTGCATATGGAGATGGTACACACTGCAGACTCTGTGTACTGGTGGTGGAGAGAGTGAATGTTTAAGGTGGTGGGTTAGGTGGCGATTAAGTGGGCTGCTTTGTCCTGGATGGTATTGAGCTTCTTGAGTGGGATGTATTCCATCACACCCCTGACTTGTGCCTTGTCGATGGTGGACAGGTTTTGGTGTATCAGGAGGTGAGATACTTAGTTTAGTTTAGAGATACAGCACTGAAACAGGCCCTTCGGCCCACCGAGTCTGTGCCGACCATCAACCACCCATTTATATTAATCCTACACTAATCCCATATTCCTACCACATCCCCACCTGTCCCTATATTTCCCTACCACCTACCTATACTGTAGGACAATTTATAACGGCCAATTTACCTACCAACCTGCAAGTCTTTTGGCTTGTGGGAGGAAACCGGAGCACCCGGAGAAAACCCACACAGACACAGGGAGAACTTGCAAACTCCACACAGGCAGTACCCAGAATTGAACCCGGGTTGCTGGAGCTGTGAGGCTGCGGTGCTAACCACTGCGCCACTGTGCCGCCCCTAGAATTCCTAATTTTTCCCACTTGCTGCAGAATTCCTAATCTCTGACCTACGCTTGTAGCCGCAGCATAGATCTGACTGGTCCCGTTTAGTTTCTGGTCAATGGTAACCCCCAACATATTGATGGTGGGGGATTCAGCGATGATAATGCTCTGAATATCAAAAGGTAGATTTTTTTCTCTCTCTCATTGGAGATGTTCACTGCTTGGCACTTGTGTGGCCAGAAGGTTGCTTGTCACTTATCAGCTCAAGCCTGAATATTGTTCAGGTCTTGCTGCTTGTCGGCACAGACTGCTTCAACTGAGGAGTTGTGAATCATCACATAACATTCCCACTTCTGACTTATTTTGAAGGGAAAGTCGTCAATGAAACAGCTGAGGATGTTTGGGTCTACGACACTACCCTGAGAAACTACTGAAGCAATGTCCTGGGCTGAGATGATTGGCCTCCACGAACCACAACCATCTTGTTTTGTGTGAGGTACAACTCCAGCAAGTGGAGAGTATTCCCCCTGATTCCCATTGACTTCAATTTTGCTAGGGATCCTTGATGCCACACTCACTCAAGGGCAATCACTCTCACCTCTCCTCTGGAATTCCACTCTTTCATCTCTGTTTGGACCAAGCTGCAATGAGATCATAACAACATAAGATCAGAACAACTAGTAGCAGGAGTAGGCCATTTGGCCCCTCGAGCTTGCTCCGTCATTCAATAGGATCATGGCTGACCTGATCATGACCTCAACCCCACTTTCCTGCCTGCCCACATAACCCTTGGCTCTCTTGTAGATAAAAATCGTGAAGACATTCAATGACCCAGCCTCCACTGCTCTCTGCGGTAGAGAATTCCAAAGATTAATGACGCTCTGAGAGAAGAAATTCCTTCTTAAATGAAAAACCCCTAAATCTGAAACTGTGTCCCCGAGTTCTAGATTCCACCACGAGGGGAAACTTTCTCTCAGCATCTACCCTGTCAAGTCCCCTCAGAATCTTATAGGTCTCAATACGTTCACCTTTCATTTTTCTCAACTCCAATGAGTATCGGTCCAACCTGCTCAACTTTCCTCATACGACAACCCCTTCATCACTGGAATAAATCTGGTGAACCTTCTCTGAACTGCCTCCAATGCAAGTATATCCCTCCTTAAATAAGGAAACCAAAACTGTACACAGTACTCTAGGTGTGGTTTCACGAGCACCCTGTACATTTGTAGCAACACGTCTCTACTTTTATACTCCATTCCCCTTGCAATAAAGGGTAACATTCCATTTGCCTTCCTAATTATTTGCTGTACCTGCATGGTAACTTTTTGTGATTCATGTACGAAGACACCCAGATCCTTCTACTCCGCAGCATTCTGTAATCTCTCACAATTTGATTAATATTTTCCTGTTCTATTCTTCCTGCCAAAGTGGATAACCTTACATTTTCCCACATTCTACTCTATCTGCCAAATTATTTCCTGGAGCTGAGAGACCCTGGCAGAACCTAAACTGAGCATCGATGAGCAGATTATTGTTAAGTGTGTGGTGCTTGATAGCACTGTTGGTGACATCTTCCATCACTTTGTTGATGATTGATAGTAGACTGATGGGGCGGCAATTGGTCAGATTGGATTTGTCCTGCTTTTTTACGGACAGGGCACACCTGGGCAATTTTCCTCATTGTTGAGTAGATGCCTGTGTTGTCGCTCTACTGGAACAGCTTGGCTGAGGGCTCAGCTAGTTCTGGAGCACAAGTCTTCAGTACTCGAGCCGGAATGTTTTTAGGGCCCATAGTCTTTGATGTACTGAGTGCCTTCAGCTGTTTCTTGCTATCATGTGGAGTGAAGCGAATTGGCTGAAAACTGGAAGCTGTGATGCTGGGGACCTCAAGAGGCCGAGATGAATCATCCACTGAGCAATTTCTGACTGAAGGTGGTTTCAAATGCTTCAGCTTCATCTTTTGCACTGACGTGCTCGGCTCCACCAACATTGAGGATAGGGAAGTTTTTGGAGCCTCCTCATCTGGTTCGTTATTTAATTGTCCTCCACCTTTCATGACTGGATCCCTAGTTTCTCAGGGCAGTGCCCTAGGCCCAACCATCCTCAGCTGTTTCATTGATGGCTTTCTCTTCAACATAAGTCAGAAGTGGGCATGTTCGCTGATGATTCACAACTCCTCAGATACTGAAGCAGTCTGTGCCTGCAAGCAGCAAGACCTGAACAACATTCAGGCTTGAGCTGATAAGTGACAAGCAACATTCTTTGATCTGATCCTGAGGGAGATAACCGTGCGTGGAGCGGCGGGATGGATGGAGGGTGACTCTGAAGTGGGTGTCTGAGCCTGGAGGGAAGAATCTGTGGAGAGTGGTCCTCAAAGGATGTCCGTGTCTGGAGATTTAGGATCTCTGAAGAGGGTCTCCGAGCCCATAGTGCTGGGATGTATGGAGAGTGATCCTGAAGTGGGTGTCCGAACCTGGAATGGCGGGATCTGTGGAGAGTGATCCTGAAGTGGGTGTCCGAGCCTGGAGTGGCAGGATCTGTGGAGAGTGGTCCTCAAAGAATGTCCGTGTCTGGAGATTTAGGATCTCCGAAGAGGGTCTCCGAGCCTGTAGTGCTGGGATGTATGGAGAGTGATCCTGAAGTGGGTGTCCGAACCTGGAATGGCGGGATCTGTGGAGAGTGATCCTGAAGTTGGTGTCCGAGCCTGGAGTGGCAGGATCTGTGGAGAGTGATCCTGATGAGTCTGTGTAAACCTGGAATGGAAGCTTTCTGTGGAGGTACAGGAAGAGGCCATTCATTCCCAGCATTTTGCAAAGGTTTAGCATAACTTATATGCTTTTACTCTATGCCTATATTAATAAATCCAAGTGTCCTGTTTGCTCTTAGTTTCCTTTTCAATCCTTCTAACATTGGTGCACATTGTCTCTCTGCTCCTGCACCCACTTTAGAATTGTCATGTTTCATTTATATGGCCTCTCCTCATACTTCCTTTCAAATTGTATCACTTCACACTTCTCTGTGCAAAATTTCATCTGTTATGTGAAAGCCGATTTTACCAGTTTTTTTTTAAGTTCCCCTGAAGTGTGTTACTATCACTGGCATTGGACAAAATTCCTGAGCATTCTTTGATGCTATCTCCATAGACAGAGCAATCTTCCGCGAGCTCAAATGTAGGATTTTGTGTGTTTAGTATCTTATTTCACCCACCAATATAAGCACAAATATGTCACGTAAATCTTGTTCACTGCAGTCCCTGCTGCTGTTTGCTGCCTATATTTACAGACTTTTATCTCAACCTCGTCACCATGTTCTCTAATATATTCAGGGGGCGTCAGCAGAGAAAATGTTCACCAAGCGTGGCAAGTGCAAGGAAGTGTTTATTTACATCATAATGTCATGAATATAATATACAAATACATTACATGTGTGAATCATCAAGATGTGTCTGAATAAATGGAACCCCGTTACTATAAACACTGTCATCTTTCAATGTTTAGCAGACAGGTTTGACGGCTTGATGTGTGTGAGTCCCTCATTAATGTGTTTGCACAAAGTTCGGGGAAAGACGGAGATATGAATAATTTATAGGGAAGTTTTTTAAGCATATCTCCACATCTCTCACTCACAAAGATCTGCAAACACATGGATTCCAAAAGAACCTGAGTACAAAATCAGCTAAAATAAACACAGCCAGAGAGTCTTTCAACAACCTGTAGCTCAGGGAAAGTACATGATGTTATGGAAGTGATTCTGTTTCTTCTGTTAAAATATTTTTTGAAGAAGTCATAATCAAACTGAATAAATGTAGGACCAGTTCTTTTTCAAGAGAGCACCAAAAGAGCCAATTTGGCAACTATGTTTACTGTTTTTCACATAATTCAAGTTAAAAATAGAACAGAAACCATGGGAACAGGGAGATGTGGTTAGTGAAGGCATTTGCGCCTCTTGATTGGACAAGCTCGGCAGCAGCAACGTACACCTAAGACAGCAGAAAACTCACAAGCTTTTGGTTGTAGAGTCAGTGTGTTTTACCTGCTGGAGTGAGCAGCTGATAAAGTTAGCCTGAAGAAGTGTCAAGGAAGGAGAGAAGACCACAACCCAGCTTGTTTTCCAGAAAATCTTTAAAAGATCCTGAGAAGTCCAGTGTGTTAATTCATCTTGTCGCATGTCTTTGAAGAAGGCCTGCTAAAATTAATTCTCAGTGCCTTCTGAAAAGAACTGTTCTAAAATACCCTAGTGACCTGTCTACGTATACTCAGAACTTAGACTGTATTCCAATTTTGGAGCAACGTATCTCATCTGATGTTTTCTTCAAAAATGAGCAAGTAAACAGCCCAAGAGATTTTTTTTTGTGTTTGTAACAAAATTTAAAAAATTTTTAAAAAACATCCCTTTTATCTTTTCTGTTAACCGGTGTATGTGTGTGTGCGCATGTGGCTCGAAGATTTTTTAAAAAGACTTTAAAAGTAAAGGTGAAAAGGGAACTTTTAAAATTTCCACCTGTGTGTTTATGCTTTACTTCATGACTAGTTAAAACTTGTTCTACAATAAATGAATCATTTTGTTGTTCATTAAAGAAATCTGGTCAGTGTCTTCTATTCTGGGAAAAATAGAGTATATGATTGACTGTTTCAGTAAGTGGGAAAAGTTGAAATAGATGTTGTGACCAGTGGAGAAGTGGGATGAGAATAAAGAGTGCCCTCCTCTACCCTTAGTTGTCACAGCATTTGTGATCTGGCTCAGTAGCTTCGTTAGCTCGAGTGTTTGTCCAATAATCAGAAAATCGTGGATTCATATCCTTGCTTCAAAAGTTTAGCTATCAATCGTTTACATCTGTTTTCTTGTGAACTTTAACTTTTCTTATGAATTTTATTCACACAAGAAAACAGCTCAGTGGTTGCCTTTGTGAAGGATGTCAGTTTGGAATGGCTGTTCCTCCTTGTACAAATGTTCAGTGCTAATATTTCAACGGCAACTCAATCCACTACAATTTCTTTGAGAGCAATGTGTTTGCAGTTGCATTTAACCTGGAAAACAGCTCAACATTAATCTCACTGAAGGAAAGTGTGACCGTGTTGTCTATTTCAGACTGTTCGTGCCGTTTTGTGTCATTTTTAACCAAGACTATGACACGACGCAAAGGGGAGGGTTGATCCGAGGTTTAGAATATATTATTCAGTCAGGAGCAAGAAAAATCAAAAGGAACAAAATAAGAAAACCCAGTCCACAGATTTGAGAATCTGTAGATCCGCTTTGGGAAAGTGAATCAGAGCAGAATGAAGGGTGAACTGTCCGACTGCCCAGAAGAGATGAAGACACAGCTCAGTCAGCACGTTCCCCTGGTTTATGATGCTGGAACATTCCTCACATAGAAATTATTCAATCAATACTCATCTGCCAAGTCGGTCTGAGGCTGTGCCTCTCTGATCGTGTGGAGTTAAAGCAATTCTTCCAGTCAGTTAGTTCAGTTGTCATTTCATGAGAAATTCGGTCATCATGACTTCGTCAGTGACCTCATGGTTCAGGTGTCTGAGTGATGTTAATCATGATGTGATCAAATGATTGTATGTTCCAGTCTTTCCGTGGTGGATTTTCACACTGAGTCGAAACATGTTGGACATGGTCTGGAAATGTTTCACACCGCTCCATTCCCAACAGGCCATGACCTGATGTGATGGAAATTGCATTTACTTACAGAAGCTGAATTTCCATCATTGCACATCTGGCTGCACAGCCAGGATCTGTACTGTGCAAACAGCTGACAAGGTGGTCGAGAGGTTAAGACGGTGGCGTGCTAATGCATTGCGTGCTTTGCATGTGTGGGTTCGGATCCCAATTTTGTCGTTAGTTTATGAAGTGTCTAGTACATTGTTGTGGGGGAGCTTTTGTGGAAAGTTGGCCTGGAAACATGTTCTTATCAATATCTCGCTGGTGATTCCAGAATTGTTTATCCTTTATTAAAATTGAGACAGACAATCGGAATTCTTCACCCAAATTGGACTGGAATGAAGATCAAATAGGGGTCACGAAAAGGAGCAAGATTTTTGCCTCCCTCCTTCCTTCCATCTTTACTTTCTCTGGATTTACACCAAATGAAAGACTAACGGGAAAAGCAAATGGCGAGGGAGCAGAAGCAGAACATTATCCTTTGGCAAGAAATTTATGTTCAAATCTTCTTGATAGATTAAGTGAGTGAGCAATGCTTTGGCAGATGGAGTTTAACATGTGGGGTCATCTAGTACCTACGAAAGATAGATCAGAGTGTTTTTTATAAGTGGTGAGATGTTAGAAACTGGAGAAGCAGAGACCCGAGTGCTGAATCACTAAAAGCTAGTGGACTGGTAGAAAATAATGTGAAAGGCTAATGGAATCTGAAGATTGGAACTCATGTTGTAGTTATATAAAGCTCTGTGCTCGTGAAGTAAATGTCCAAGCCTGGATTGTGGGGAATCTGTGGAGAATGATTTGTTTTTTATTCATTCTTGGATGTGAGTATTGCTGGCAAGGCTGGCATTTATTGCCCTTCCCTAATTGCCCTTGAGAATGTGGTGGGGAGCTGCCTTCTTGAACTGCTGCAGTCAATGTTGTGTCGGAACACCCACAGTGCTATTGCGGAGGGAGTTCCAGGATTTTGACCCAGCAACAGTGAAGAAATGGTGATATAGTTCCAAGTCATGATGGTGAGTGACTTGGAGGTGAACCTGCAGGTGGTGGTGTTCCCATGCATCTGCTGCCCTTGTCCTTCGAGGTGGTAGTGATCACGGGTTTGGATGGTGCTGTCAAACGTTACTTAGCGAGTTACTGCAGTGCATCTTGTAGGTGGTACACACTGCTGCCACTGTGCTCTGGTGGTGGAGGGAGTGAATGTTTAAAGTGGTGGGTGAGGTACCGATGAAGAGGACTGCTTTGTCCTGGGTGGTGTTGAGCTCTTTATGTGTTGTTGGAGCTGCAGCTATCCAGAAAAGTGGACAGTATTCCATCACACTCCTGACTTGTGCCTTGTAGATAATGGACAGGCTTTGGCATGTCAGGAGGTGAGATACTTGCTGCAGAATTCCCAATTTCTGACCTACGCTAAAAGCCGCAGCATAGATGTGACTGGTCCAGTTTAGTTTCTGGTCAATGGTAACCCTCAAGATGTTGTTGGTGAGGCATTCAGTGATGATAATGCTGCTGAGTATTAAAAGGTAGATGGTTTGATTCTCTCTCATTGGAGATGTTCACTGCGTGGCACTTTTGTGGCAACCAAGTCACTTGTCACTTATCAGCTCAAGCCTGAATGTTGTTCAGGTCTCGCCCTTGCGGACATGGACTGCTTCAGTATCTGAGGAGTTGTGAATCATCACCTAACATTCCCACTTCTGACTTAAGTTGAGGGGAAACTCATTAATGAAAGAGCTGAGGATGGTTGAGCCCAGGACACTACCCTCAGAAACTCCTGAGGCAATGTCCTGGATTGAGATGATCGGCCTCCACCAACCATAATCATCTTGCTTTGTGCTAGGTAGGACTCCAACAAGTGGACAGTTTTCCCCTGATTCCCATTGATTTCAATTTTGCTAGGGATCCTTGATGCCACACTCACTCAAGGGTAATTACTCTCACCTCTCCTCTGGAATTCCACTCTTTTGTCTCTATTTGGAACAAGCTGCAATGAGATCATAAGAACAGAAATAGTAGCAGGAGGAGGCCATTTGGCCCCTCGAGCCTTCTCCGCCATTCAATAGGATCATGGCTGATCTGATCATGGCATCAACCCCACTTTCTTGCCTGCCCCCCATAACCCTTGACTTCCTTGTAGATAAAAATCCAAAGATGAATGACTGTCTGAGAGAAGAAATTCCTCCTCATTTCCTTCTTAAATGGAAAATCCCTAATTCTGAAACTGTGTCCCCTAGTTCTAGAATCCACCACGAGGGGGAACATCCTCTCAGCATCTACCCTGTCAAGACCCTTCAGAATCTTATATGTCTCAATACGATCACCTCTCATGTTTCTAAACTCCAATCAGTATAGGTCCAACCTGCCCAATCCTCCTCACAAGACAACCCCTTCATCACAGGAATAAATCTAGTGAACCTTCTCTGAGCTTTTTTTTAAATTTCCAACATATACTTTATTCGTTAAAAAAACTATAAAAAGATACATTACAAAACAGTTCAAAAACAGCACCAAGTCAACAATACAAAGATTGCAAAGGAGATCAGTTTCCTTCAGTGCAGGAATGAATTGCCTCACAAACCTTCCATTTCATTTTACCTGCCATGTACTTTTTGCAGCAAACAAATATTTTCTGGAATAAAAACAAGAAATACTGGAACCACTCAGCAGGTCTGGCAGCATCTGTGGAAAGAGAAGCAGAGTTAACGTTTCGGGTCAGTGACCCTTCTTCGGAACTGACAAATATTTAAAATGTCACAGGTTATAAGCAAGTGAGGTGGGGGTGGGGCAAGAGATAACAAAGGAGAAGGTGCAGGTTGGACAAGGCCACATAGCTGACCAAAAGGTCATGGAGCAAAGGCAAACAATATGTTAATGATGTGTTGAAAGACAAAGCATTAGTCCAGAATAGGTGTTAACGGACTGAATATTGAACAGCAGCAAGTGCAAACCTGAAAAAAACAGTGGGTACGCAAACTGAATAAACTAAGATGAAATGAAATAAATGCAATATAAAAGGTTGTAAAAAATGTAAAAAAGCAAAAAAGAAGAAAAAAGAAAAAACAACTAAAAATGAAAGTAAAAAGGTGGGCTGTCATGCTCTGAAATTATTGAACTCAATGTTCAGTCCGGCAGGCTGTAGTGTGCCTAATCGGAAGATGAGATGCTGTTCCTCGAGCTTGCGTTGATGTTCACTGGAACACTGCAGCAATCCCAGGACAGAGATGTGAGCATGAGAGCAGGGGGGAGTGTTGAAATGGCTTCCTCCAGCTGAGTGAGAGGCTGGATACCCGATGACGCTTTAGCGTGAATGTGCGAAGGTGGACCATGGGCGGATATGCGATGATGTTGGTGCTGAGCCATGACATCATCCTGTGCATGTGCCACTTAACCCTGGCAAGATGTAGCTGTGCCTATGTGCAGCTTGGCACAGTCCGATGATGTCAGCGGGCCGCTGCATTGACAGGAATCACATTGTGTTAGCAGTGCCCACAACCCAGGAAAGAATAAAAAAGAGATTTACCACAATGGTAGCAGGGTGAGGGATTTCAGTTATGTGGAGAGATTGGAGAAGCTGGGGTTGTTCTCCTTGCAGCAGAGAAAATTCAGAAGAGATTTGACACATTTGTTCAAAATCATGGAGGTTTTCAATAGTTTAAATAAGGAGAAACTGTTTCCAGTGGTAAAAGGGTCAGTAAGCAGAGGACACAGATATCAGGTGATTGGCAGAAGAACCAGAGGTGACATGAAGAACCATTTTTTACACAGCAATGTGTTGTGATAAAGAAAGAAAAGACTTGCATTTATATAGCACCTTTCCTGACCACTGGATATATCAAAGCACTTTGTAGACAATGAAATACTTTTGAAGTGTAATCACTGTTGTAATGTCAGAAATGCAGCAGCTGATACCCACAAACAGCAATGTGATAATGACCAACTGATCTGATTGAGGGGCAAATATTGATCACAACACCAGGGAGAATTGCTCTTCACTTGTTTGAAATTGCAGCATGGGATCTTTTACATTCACCCAAACATGCAGACCAGGTCTTGGTTTAACATCACACCTGAAAGGCAGCACCTTCAACACCCTCAGTGCTGTACTGGAGTGTCAGCTGTGAAATCTGAACCCAGAAGCTTGTGATTTCGAGGTGAGTGTGACCAACTGAGCCACAGCTTTTACCTGAGTCTCAATCCTTCTACCAACAGTTTCTCTCCATCTGGTCTGCCACGACCCCTCATGATTGTGAACACCTCTATCAAATCTCCTCTCGAAGGAGAACAACCCCAACTTCTCCAATCTATCCACATAACTGAAATCCTCACCACATGTTGCAGAAATGAATTTTTCCTCATGTTCCTTCTGGTTTTGTGAGTCACTTTAAATCTGTAACCTTCGGTTATTGACCGTTCAGCAGTTAGAAACAGTTCCTCAGTATTTACTCTACCTCAAACCTTCAAGGAAACTCTGCAAAGCAACTGAAAATCAAGTTGTCAGAAGTGGGATTAAAACACATGCCTCCAGTGAAAGCTGCAACCTGAACAGAGAAGCTGACACCGCTCAGTCACCTCAACTGTTCAGACCTTTTTGACCTCGTCATCGCTTCTGTACTTTGAAAGGTTCACTCAGTTCTGGAACTTGTTCAATGTTACTGGAATGCTCAGTGATTGGGATATTAACTCCCCCGGGTTTTCCTGAGCTTGTTCTCGGTGTATGGGGATGTTTGTCCTGGGCCGTGGAATCTTGCATCCCTGTAATGGACATTAACCCACTGATTGAATCTGTATTCACTGCTTTCCACTGGTGCTGGGTAATTGCAGAGTGTGGGGCTGGAATGTTGCTGCTTGTCCCGGCCTCACTCACTCTGGGAAAGAGTGAATAATTGATGCATCTGTTTCTGTGTCTGAAATGTGACTTAGATCTGCTGTTATTAACCGAGGCAGCGCTGCAGAAGGATACGTTAATAATCTCTCACTAATCAACTGCAAACAGTCAGAATGTGTAACTTTGAACAGCACTTTCTGCAATGTCAGGGCTGGAAAATTGAGGGAGGGAGAGACACTGTCAGTATCTGAGTGGATACAGCACTGTACAGAGAAAGAGTCAATATAGCGGGGCTGAGACACAGTGCATCTTTTCACATTTAATCACAATAATATCCACAGTCAGGAACTGAAAAGGATGAAAAACCGAATAGCAAGAGCAAAAATAAGAAAAGTAAGTAATTATAGATTAGCTGATAAGCTTTCACTGTGTTACCTGGTAGTCTACTGTTTTATATTCAATGCTCTCTCCACTGTGGCCAGGGAATGATATCTTCTCAAGGGCTGAATATTAACAAAACTTCTTGGAATTTAAAATCTTTCAAAATTAATTCCATGGAGCTAATGGGGAAAAGTCAAATAACTGCATTAATTATAGGAGAGCTGGTTGGTGATGACGTGGATGTGTCTGCAGTGTGCAGGACCAGACTGTTTCTATAGATTCACAATGAATGTTCCATCTTTATTTATAACAGTAAAACTGATCGTGGACAATGGCTATTCTGGTTGCAGCAACCTGAAGATTTAACTCATTGACACCCTGCTTTAGGGGAATCGAGAAAGCACAACACCCAGCTCTGTCAGTTAGTGTGCTTGTTTGCTAACCCACAATTTGTTGGTTCAAGCACTTAAAAGGATGAGGCTTTATTAACTTAAACTCTTCTTCATCTGCTGTATTACTGTTGCTGTTGATTCTTCAAAGTTAAGGTTAATCAAGTCTTTCTTTGTGAAATCCATGCTGACTGTGCTTTATTATATTTTCATTTTCATATGTATTTTCTACTTTTGGGGATTACAGGATAATGTCATTTTTTATTGATTTTATTTTTATTTATTGCATTTATTGCCCATCCCTAATTCCATCGAGAAGGTGGTGGTGAGCTGCCTTCTTGAACCACTGCAGTCGATGTGGTGCTGTTAGGAAGGGAGTTCCAGGATTTTGACCCAGTCACAGTGAAGGAACGGTGATATAGTTCCAATTCCAGGATGGTGTGTGGCTCAGAGAGGAACTTGGTGGTGTTCCCATGCATCTGCTGCCCTTGTCCTTCGAGGTGATAGAAGTCATGGGTTTGAAAGGTGCTGTGTCAGGAGGCTTGCTGCGTTGCTGCACTGCATCTTGTGGATGGTGCACGCTGTGCGTTGGTGATAGAGAGAGTGAATATAGTGAATGAGGTGCCAATCAAGTGGACTGCTTTGTCCTGGATGACGTTGAGCTTCTTAAGTGTTGTTGGAGCTGCACCTATCCAAGCAATGTAGAGTATTGCATCACACTCCTGACTTGTGCCTTGTAGATAGGGGACAGGCTTTGGGGAGTCAGGAGGTGAGTTACTCGCCGCAGGATTCCCAGTGTCTGACCTGCTCTTGTAGCCATGATATTTATATGGCTACTGCAGTTCAGTTTCTGGTCAATGGTAACCCCCAGGATGTTGATAGTGGGGGATTCAGCAATCGTAATTCTGTTGAATGTCAAGGGGAGATGGTTAGATTCTCTCTTGTTTGAGATGGTCATTGCCTGGGACTTCGCGTGACTCGAATGTGAAATATCCTTATTGTAGGGTATTGTATTGTACTGTACAGTGACTACACTTGGAAAGTCCTTCATTGGCTGTAAAAGGCTTTACAAAGTCCTGTGGTCGTGAAATGTATGTGTTGCTTTTTCCATTGTTATCAGTGTCATTTTGATCAAAAGATAGGTTTCGTGAGCACAAGGTTTAAATCAATGTTGATTCAAATAATGTAAAAGCATCTATATTCTTGCACTGTACTTAATAATCACCATCTTCCCATCCTGAGAGAGTACAATGTTTTTGACCCAGAAATTGATTCCACAATCTCAGTCCCTCAGACAATTTCAGCCCAGTTCTGATGAAAGATCACAGATCTGAAACGTTAACTCTGTTTCTCTCTCCACAGATGCTGTCAGACTAGCTGAGTATTTCCAGCATTTTCAAGAGTCTCGATTTAATGAACAGGAAACTTGTTTCAGATCAGATTGGGAGACAGTGTGAAACCACTCCATTGTACTCATGTCTGAGATTCTGAGGACAGTTGGCTGTTAGTGGAAGACATTAATTAAATGTACCGAGCAACAGCTCAGACCAATTATTATTTTACATGGTGGTATGATGGCCATCCAGGGGTTAAAAGTAGGGATCTTGTAAGGTTTCAGTGTGCAGGAACACTAGAAGACCTCAGGGGTAAAGGCTCAGATCATCAACCAAGTTCTCCACCTGATGAGGGATCTAGACTGGACAAAGAGGACCGTGACACTCTGAGACCAAGCTCGACCAGTCCACACACCTGCTAGAGCTGTCAAGTTATATTCCCCAAGTTTGTTCAAGATAATTTTACTTCCAATTATTAAGTACTATTTTACTCTCAATAAAAGTTCTGGACTTATTAATCAAGTATCCTGTTGCTTTAATTGGTTAAAATCATGCCCAAAGAAATTGTCCACAATAGACTTTCCAGAACTGAAAGATAAGTCTGCAAGGATTGCTAATTTTACAGCCCTGTTTAAAAAGAGAGATAAACCCAGGAACTACAGACCAGTTCGTCTAATGTCAGTGGTGGGGAAACTTTTAGAGCCAATTATCCAGGAGAAAATTAACTGGCACTTGGTAGAACATGGGCTAATAAATGACAGCCAGTACAGATTGGTTAACAGAAGATTGTGTATGAATTAATTAATGAATTAATTTCTTTGATGAAATTTCACAGGGAGTTGACCAGGGTGGTGAGGTTGATGGTGTGTGTCTGCACTTCAAAATTGTGTTTGAAAAAGTACCATAAAATAGACTTGTTAACAAAATTTGAGCAGATGGGATTAAAGAGGCAGTGGCAGCGTGGATACAAAATTGGCTGAGAGACGGAAAGCATAAAGTAGGGTGAATGCTTGTTTTTCAGAATGGAGGGACTAATCCAGTAATGTCACTGTTGTTGCAGTGTGTACAGTATCTGACCCTGAGCTGTCCTCGGGAGGGCGCTGTTTGTGATTTTCCTGTGGGGTGCATTATCATCAGGGGATCTCTCTGAGCTGTCACAGGGATGGGGCAGTGTGTGATATCCTTGTGCATGTCATGCAGGCCCACTGGCGTGTGGTTCCATCCTGATGCCAAGAAACAGAGCCCCAACTATGGGCAAAAAGTCTCACTTCCCTGTGGGTGTCTTGAGAGAGAAGAAGGCTTAGGGAGTAAACCTGGACAGTAAATCCGGAGTGGAGTCCCGTAGGCGGTTACCTGTTACTTGTCAGGTAGTTTTCCAGCAACTCCTACAGCAGAGCTGGTACCAAACAGTGCTGTTTTTTACCTTTCCTTTGGACAATACTAGCAATGCTGAGAGGGTGTCCTGATGCTCAGTGTCTCCATACTATTTGCCCAGGCCTGTGCCCTGGAGAGGACACTCCAGCTTTGTGGTTAAACATTAGCAAAACATGGGAA
Organism: Heterodontus francisci; assembly: GCF_036365525.1. NCBI lineage: Eukaryota > Metazoa > Chordata > Chondrichthyes > Heterodontiformes > Heterodontidae > Heterodontus > Heterodontus francisci. Next base: position 293,988 of record NW_027140380.1, on the reverse strand, counting down.
GAAACAGTTACCAGTTATAAGCTCTCACTCAATTGGTGTAGAGTATGAGCACCAGGGGTTACTTTTGACAGTGGGAGAGATCATCGCGTCTCATTGGATAACTACCACCTACTCCAAGCTGTGCAGCCCCCAGTCAGTTAGGTGCTGTCCTGCCACAACCTACTTGCTTCAATGGGTGCTTGGAGCTTAGAGAGATATCTCTCAACTGGCGGATTGATAATCTATGCACCAGGCAAACTCAACAAAGAAGACACCAGTGCTTCGCATCACAAGCTGGAATGGAAGGACCATGTGTCCTGGCCTTAATGACAACCTTCTGCAGGTTGATAGCACACACAAGACAGCTGTGATTGACAAGGAACTCACAAGGCTCAATGTGGACATTGCTGTGCTGCAAGAAACTAGACTCATTCAAAGTGGACCCCTCAAAGAGAAATACTACACCTTCTTCTGACAGGGGAAAGCCCAAGAGGCAACTCGTGAGCATGGAATGGGTTTCACAGTAAAAAACATGCTACTTGCAATGAGTGAACCCCCCACTGTTGGCTCAGAGAGACCTCTTACCCTTCACTTGTCAACAAGCGCGGGCCCAGTTAATCTCATGTGCATCTATGTCCCGACACTCACCTCCACCCCAGATGTCAAGGATTAATTCTGTGAGACACTTGACACTGCCATCAGTAGAATTCCCAGCACGAGGGACTATACCTTCTCGGGGATTTCAACGCAAGCTTGGGTACTGACTACAGCTTGGCCAATGAGCATAGGGCACCAGGGGATTAGCAAGATGAACAATAATGGACAGAGGTTTCCGGAGCTATGCTGTCACCATGGACTCTGTGTGACGAACAGCTATTTCCATGTCAAGCTGTGCCACAAGGTGTCCTGGAGACGTCCTAGATCATGCCACTGGCACCAGCTAGACCTTATCATCACCAGACATACCACCCTCAGCAGTATCCTCATCACACGTAGCTATCACAGCGCTGACTGTGACACTGGTCACTCCCTAGTGTGTAGCAAGGTCAGGCTTCAGCCAAGGAAGCTTCACCCATCCAAGAAGAAAGGTCGTTCTCGGATCAACACTAGCCGAACCACTGATCCAGAAGGGACCCAGGAGTTCCTCAACATCCTAGATCAGGCTCTTTCAGAAAACGCCCAAGGCCTCGGTGTGGTATCAAAGTGGAATCATCTGCACGCCACCATCTTTTACTCTGCACTCGCTGTGTATGGGAAAAGAGATGGGAGGAATGCTGACTGGTTTGAGGCTTATTGGACTGAAATGGAGTCAGTTACTGCAACTAAGAAGAGAGCCCTCATGAACTACAAACAAGTCTCCAGCAAACAAACTCTAGAGGCTCTCAGAGCTGCCAGAAACAAGTCTCTGCAGACTGCTCGGCACTGCACCAATCAATACTGGTTAAAACTCTGCAACAGCATACAATCTGCCGCTGAATCTGGGGGATGCTAGAGGGACATATGAAGGAATTCGACACACCAAGGTTCCTTAGACAGCACCTTCCATACCCGCAACCTCTACCAACTCACTTCGGCAGTTACAGGAGAAGTACTGTGAACAGTACAGACCACTCTACATTGTCTTTATAGACATCACCAAGGCCTTCGATCTTGTTAGCAGAGACAGACTCTTCAAACTGCTGTGGAAAATAGGCTGCCCTCCTAAACTCTTGGGCGTCATCTCTTCTTTCCACGAGAACATGCACAGTTCCGTCAGTTACAATGGAGCAACATCAGACACTTTCACGATCAGCAGTGGGGTAAAACAGGGCTGTGTCCTGGTGACAACTCTCTTCAGAACGTAGGAGGAGGAAGTTTAACCTGTTGAGCCTGTTCTGTCATTCAATTACATCCTTGCTGATCATCTACCTCAACACTGCTTTCCCGCGCTCTCCCCATATCCCTTGATGTCATGAGTATCAAGATTTCTATCAATTTCTGTCCTGAACATGCTCAATGATTGAACTTTCACAAACCCCTGAGGTAGAGAATTCCAAAGATTCACCACCCTCTGAGTGAAGAAATTCCACCCGATCTCAGTTTTAAATGGCCTTTTAAATGAAACTTTAAGGAATACAAGCCCAGTTTCCTCATAAGACAATCCCACTATCCCAGGGATTAGTCTGGTGACCCTCCGTTGCACTCCCTCTGTGGCAAGTATATCCTTCCTTAGATAAGGAAACCAAAACTGTACACAATACTCCAGCACGATCTCACCAAGGCTCTATACAATTGCAGCAAGACATCTTTATTCCTGTACTCATGACCCCTTGTGTTAAGGCCAACATACCATTTGCCTTCCTAATTGATTGCTGTACCTGCATGCGAGCTTTTAGTGTCTCATGAACAAGGACACCCAGGTCCCTTTGGACATCAACACTTCCCAACCTCTCACCATTTAAGAAATATTCTGTCTTTCTGTTTATTCTACCAAAGTGGATAACTTCACATTTATTCACATTATATTCCATCTGTCATTTCATTCACTTATCCTGTCCAAGTCCCCTGGAAGCCTCCTTGTAACCTCCTCACCATGCTGCTATTTTAAACTTTCAGTGACTCAGATGGGGGTGTCCACCTGCATACCAGAGCTGATGACAAGCTGTTCATCTTGGCAAGACTGCGCACCAAGACCAAAATGAGTCAGTTCTTGGTCTGTGAGTTGCTGTTTGCTGATGACGCTGTGCTGACATCCCATAATGAAGTTCATTAACAGCAGCTTGTATATCGGTTCTCCCTGGCCTGCAAGGAATTTGGACTGGCGATCAGCATCAGGAAGATCAAAGTTATGGGCCAGGACGTAGAGACTCCACCTTCCATCAACATCGACAACCTCACTTTGGAGGTTGTCAACAGCTTCACATCCCTTGGATCAACAATCACCAGCAATCTGTCCCTTGATACTGAAATCAGCACCAGGATTGTCAATGTTGCAGCTGTCATGTCAAAGTTGAGAAGACGAGTGTGAACCGACAGCAAACTGATCGAAAATGTGAAGCTCTGCGTGCAACAGGCTTGTGTTCTCAGCACCCTCCTTTATAGTAGAGAAGCATCAACAACTTATACAAGCCAAGAAAAGCAGCCGAACAGCTTCCACCTCCGCTGTCTCAGATGGATATTGGGCATCTCCTGGCAGGACAGAGTGCCGAATGAGGAAGTACACCAGCGTGCAGGGATCTGTAGCATGTTTGCCCTCTTGAGTCAGCGGTGACTCTGTTGACTGGGTCATGTGTGCTGAATGGATGACGGTCGCTTTGCCAAAGACATGCTCTTTGGTGAGCTTGCTATCAGCATGAGACCAACAGGTCACCCACGTCTGTGATACAAGGACATCTGCAAAGCGAGATCTCAAGCTGACTGGGATTGGAGTCGATGCATGGGAAGTCCTTCCTGCTGACTGGAATTCCTGGAGAAAGGCATTCAGGAAGACCATGGGAAAAGCAGAGGACAAAAGAAATGACCAGATGGTGGGAAAGAGAGCTCAGAGGAAGGAAACATTATCAGTCGACCTCGGGCCAATGATATTCATCTGTACCAGCTGCGGAAGGGATTGTCACTCACGAGTCATCCTCGACAGCCACAACAAACTATGTTTAATACAGAAGTGACGTACACCCCGGGCGTAGCCCATCGTCTTCCGAGACGGACGGTTGCCTATCACAATTACAACTACAGCTACAACTGCAAGAGCGAGTCAGAGGCTGGGAACTCTGCCGTGACGAACTCAGCTCTTGACTCGCCAAAGCCTGCCCACTCTCTATAAGACCTTCCTCTGATTTCAATTACACACGCGTTTGTGATCTGGTTCTGTAGCTTAGTTGGTTAAAGCACCTGTCTAGTAAACAAGAGATCCTAGGTTCAACTCCCAGCAGAGCCTGATTTCACAGTAACAACATGGTTGAAAAGTTTCATTATCAACAACAACATCGGTGTCTTGTGAACTTTAATTCAAAATACATGATGAATTTCAATCACATAAAAAAACAGCCTTTGTGAAGGATATGATTTTGGAATGGCTGTTCCTCCTTGTACAGAATTTTAGTGCTGATACATCAAAGGTAACTTCTTTGACATAAATTTGTTCACAGTTACATTCAACCTGGAAAACAGCTTGATATTAATCTCACTGAAGGAGAGTGTTTGTGTCATTATGTGTTGCTTTTAACCGAGACTGGGACATGACGCAAGTGGGAGGGTTTATCTGAGGTTTGGAATATTTGTCAGTCAGGAACAAGAAAAATCAAAGGAACCAAATAAGAAAACCTATGTCTCATGTGGTTACCGAGAAACGGTGAGAAGATATTAAACTTTGTTGCATTTAATACAACTGTGTGAACTTTGATCTTTGCGGCCTTTTATAAACAGTATTTGAAGGGTCTCAGTAAAAATGTTCAGTGTTGATGAGAGTGGGGTATGGCTGAGCAGCTGCTTAATGTGACAGGGTCAGGACTGGATGCAGGAAGTTCTCTGACAGTCTCTCTCTGATGGTTTGAGTTGATTTTCAACTGGCAGCTGTTGCTGTTTTGATAATTCAAGTTCCCGCCACCGATTTTTTTGGACAGACAGTGCAGTATGAGGATGTAAAGGGTTAATGCTGAAGACAGTGGGATTAACCCCTCCCACAATCAGAGTGATGATGTAACAGTCACATGAGATGAGGTTTGGGAGGAGAGAGCAGCACCAAGGATGCTAGTTTCGGAGGCTTGATGAGTGTGCATATAGTATTGTGTAAATTAGAAAAGAGTTCTTCGTTCTTTCAGCAGGAAATGTGTCCAGAAAATATCACGAAACTCACAATTTTATTATTCAGGAGTAGGAACACAGGGATATTAACTCCAAGTGACAGTAGTGGTTTCATTTAACAAAAGAAAAGTAGAGAATAATATTGCTCATTGATTGAAATCCCCGTGTGAGGAGACAGTTAAACAGGTGATCTGTTGGGGCATCCTTCATTTCAAGGTTTCGGCAGCATTTAATCTCAATTTTTGGTGAAATTCTCTGGTTTTTGCATCTTTTTTAAATTCAGCTTTGATGGACCAGTGAAAAAACTGAAAAAAGTGAACAGATCCATCCTTTCTTTTCTTCCTTCTTCCCATCAGTTTCTCTTTTCTGTCCCAATTTAATCTGCTGTTTCTGCTGTTTTATCCATTCCAATCAAAATTCAACATTCCAATCAAATCTATTTGTTATTCCACAGTGTCTCTCCATGTGTTTTATTCTGTTGTATTCTCTCACAGTCTGTTTGATGACCAATTTCACATCTCACTCTGTTCTGGTGAAGATCAGAAGCAGTGTTATCTGTTTGCAACACCCGACAAGTCGGCCTGAGGCTGTGTCTCATCGACAATGTGGAGTTAGGAACATAGAAACATAGGAGCAGGAGTCGGCCATTCAGCTCATCGAGCCTGCCCCACCATTCAATATGATCATGGCTGATCATCCACTTCAATGCCCTTTTCCCCACACTTTCGTCATATTCCCTTATGTCATTTGTATTTAGAAATCTATCAATCTCTGCTTTAAACATACTCAATGACTGAGCTTCCACAGCCCTCTGGGTTACAGAATTCCAAAGATTCACAACCCTCTGAGTAACAACATTTCTCCTCATCTCTGTCCTAAGTGGCTTGCCCCTTATTTTGAAATTGCGTCCCCTGGTTCTCGACTCCCCAACCAGGGGAAACATCTTAGCTGCATCTACCCTGACTGTCCTTTAAATATTTTGTGGGTTCCAATGAGATCACCTCTCATTCTTCAAAACTCTAGAGAATGGAGCCCCAGTTTCCCCAATCTCTCTTCATAGGACAGTCCCACCATCCCAGGAACAAGTCTGATGAACCTTCGTTGAACTCCCTCCATGGCAATAATATCCTTCCTGAGGTAAGGGGACCAAAGCTGCACACAGTACTCCAAGTGCAGTCTAACCAAGGTTCTATACAATTGAAGCAAGAATTCACTACTCCTGTACTCAAATCCTCTTGCGATAAAGGCTAACATACTATTAGCCTTCCTAATTGCTTGCTGCACCTGCATGTTAGCTGTCAGTGACTTATTGACATGGACACCCAGATCACCCTTATATTCTATACCTCAGTTAATAAAGGAAAGGACCTGCTGAACCACCTTATTGACCTGTACTGCTACTTCAGGGATCTGTGGACATTCACTCCAACGTCCTTCACTTCCTCTACACCGTTCAGTGTTCTCCCATTAATTGTGTATTCCTTTGCCTTTTTTGACGCCTGCTCTCGCTGTTCCCTGCTCTCCGAGTGAACTCTTGCTCCCTCTCCTGGGCTCTTTATGCTCCACTCTGCTCTCACTGTTTCCCGCTCTCTTAATGTATCAATATTTGTTTGCCTTGTGTTTAATTTAAAATATGGATTAACTGTATTTTACAGTTGTAGGTTTTATTTGGTAGTCCTGTACAAGTTGTGGATTGATATTTAATATTTAGCTCTGTGAAAACGATTGTGAATGAAAATATAACTTTCAATCTGATACATGGGCTGGTCTGCAAGCTCCAAGTCCTTCATTTTGTAGTAATGGAATTGATAATGTATATTTCAGTTTTAATCTCTGTGGCATTTTTGACCTGGTATGTAATGCATAACATGGTCTAACGTCTGATGTACATTATTGGGATTCAAAGGATCATAAGAAATAGGGGCATTAGGCAATTCAGCCCATCGAGCCTGCTCCAACATTCAAACAGATCGTGACTGATCATCTACCTCTACGCCATTTTTCCCTGCTATCTCCATATCCCTTGATCTTGTTAGTATTTAGAAATCAATCGATTTCTGTCTTGAATATGTTCAATGATTGATCTTCCACTGCCCTCGGGGATAAAGAATTCCACAGATTTCTCACCCTCTGAGTAAAGAAATTCCTGCTCATCTCAGTCTCAAATGGCCTGTCCTTATTCTGAGACTGTGTCCCCTTGTTCTAGACTCACTAGACAGAGGAAACATCCTATCCATATCTACCCTGCACACCCTGTAAGAACTTTGTCTGTTTCAATGAGATCACCTCTCATTCTTCAAAACTCTAGAGAATTTAGGCCCAGTTTCTGCAGTCTCTCATCATAAGACAATCCCACCATCCTCGGGGATGAGACCGGTGAATCTCTGTTGCACTCCCTCTGTGACATGTCTATCCTTCCTTAGATAAGGAAACCAAAATTGTACAGAATACTCCAGGTGCAGTCTCATCTAGACTTCATACATCTTTACTCATGTACTCAAATACGCTTTCAATGAAGCCAACATACCACTTGCCTTCCTAATTGCTTGCTGCACCTGCATACTAGCTTTTCGTGTCTCATGAACAAGGACACCCAGGTGCCTTTGGACATCGACACTTCCCAGCCTCTCACCATTTAAGAAATACTCTTTCTGTTCATTCTACCAAAGTGGAGAACTTCACACTTATTTATATTATATTCCATCTGCCATGTTCTTGCCCATTCATTTAACCTGTCCAAATCCCCTTGAAGCCTCTTTGCATTCATTCTGTACCTTTCAATCATGTAAATTTTGTCTGTTCTGTTTCAAGTTTTATATTTAAAATGTAACCATGGTGACAGAGTTTATTTAGATCTGATAGTGAGTTTGTTTTTGCACTGTGATTGATGTATCAACCTGTCAGCTGTATTGAATTGGAGTGAAATGGAAACAACTTCTGTCTCTCCTGCTGTTGTTTGACTGTTGGATTGAAAATGTGTCTCTTGACTTTGGGATCAGTGTCTGTCTGACTACTTCTTTTGTTTGTTCCAGTGGAATTGATGAGCTGGCAGTATCTCTGTGCTTTGGGAGTGATCCTGTACCGACTGTGTGTTGGAACGAGATCACTGCACTTTTCCTTGTGTCCAAGAATCACCACACCCATTCAGGTTCCTTCATGTATTTTCCTGCAGGAATGAAATAACTGGTGAGGTAGAAGATACAAAAGCGATCAATGTAATCGTCCCAATAATAATCATTATGAACAATCACAAAATGAAAACCAGGAACACAAACAGTGTCAGTGTCTGACTCCACTGCAGTACTGCAGTATTCCGCTTCTGTTTACCAGGTGTTTGCAGTGGTTTTACAACAAGTTTGTGACATTCAGAAACAACACAAGCCCTGCACTGCTCAATGACTGGGACCGTCCGATAGAGCAGTGACCTTTACACAGTCACATTTCTATTTCAACGGAAAACAAGCAGCCACTATTTAAAATGTGCCTTTCACACTTCTCACCTGGTGTCTGCAATAAATGTTCTTTGTCTAACTGTCCACATCGTTATTTTGCGGCTATTTTCCCCCCACTGTTCACAATCCAACAAACAGTGAGAGACTGGAACTAAAGCAGGAAAATTCCCTCTCCTTTGGGTGGTGAAATTGTCAGTGATTTTCAATAGTGATTTCTTCCCATTGTGTCTCCCTGAGCCTGTCCAGACACTGTCCCTTCCCCGTGTCCCCGGCTCACTCCATGTTCCGGGAGCAGCTCCTGCTCCACAGTGGCTGTTCCAAACACTCCCCGACTCCCCCTCAACTTCCAACCACTCAATGCTAATCTCTGAGCACATCTGCGGACACGCTCCCAAAGCAGTGGCTGCTGGAAGCAGATGCTGTTTGTTCCCTTCCCCCGGGCCCGGGAAGTCTCCATTAGCAGCTGATTTAAAGCATCTTCCCCTGATTGAGTGAGTGGCTTCACAGACTGGGTTGGGGAAAGACTGCGCATGCGCTCCACTCCTCATTGTGACGTCCCACTGGGGGCGGTGCTACGTCGCGCGTGCGCAGATCTCTGCAGCAATTCAGCATTCAAACATCAATGGGAACTTTCCCCATTTCACCCTCATCAAAGTCCCAAAGAAAGTGAAGAGGGGCTTGGACTGGAGGGAGGGAGGGGCGGGGTAGGGGGAACCTAGAACCCAGAAAGCTGCCCACTTACCCCATTTAGAAGCTCAATTTGTGATCATTCCCTGCAGGGGGTTTGTTATTATTGAGCCCCTCCTGGTAAAACAATCCGACAGAAAGAGGGGAGAAAGGAGGGAGCCGGTGTGTTTGCTGGGACCTTGCAGAATTCATTTCAGCAGCAAAAGTCCCGGGTTATATTAACCCGAGTGAAACACGCTGTCAGTGAGAGGAAAACCGAACGGCCCTTTTCATCTTTTCATTGGAAACAAAGTAGAGCCGGAAGTGCGGCGAGCAGAGCAGACACACAAGCTCAATGACAGGAGAGCTTGGCCGTCCCTGAGTTTCAGCTCCCGGCTCTTACATTTCCTCATCCACACTGTCTTTACTGTGGATGTTCAGGGGTTCCTTGTCGGATCTGAGGACTGTATCCATTAAACATTCTGAGTCAGGAGATCCACACACTCTCTGTTATCAAGATTTATGGGCAGGAATGTTTCAAAACGTTGTCTATTAAATCATTGTATTATTCACAGAACTAATGAGGCAATCGGTTCATTATTCAGGCCTTGAACTTGGTTTGGGTAGACCGAAAACTGAGAGATTCAGCACCTCTCCAATCCTTCACTAATATAACTGATTTTTTGATGAAGTAACAGAAAAGGTTGATGAAGGGAAAGCAATGGATGTTGTCCATATGGATTTTAAGAAAGCGTTTGACAGACTACCACAGAAAAGGCTGGGTAACAAAACTGAGGTTCCAGGAATAGGAGGGTCAGTATCTGCTTGGGTTAAAAAATGGATGAAATATCAAGAAAAGCGAGTTGTGGTATTTGGTTGTTTTTCAGAATGGGAGATGGTGAACAGTGATGTCCACAAGGGTCAGTGTCAGGACCACCATATATATAAATGACTTGAATATTGGAATCACAGAATTGTTACTGCACAGAAGGAGGCCATTTGGCCCATCGTGTCTGCACTGACTCTCCAAATGAGCAATTCACCTCATGTCACTTCCCCGTCTTCTCCCCATAATCCTGCACATTCTTCCTTTTCAGATAACAGTCTAATTCCCCTTTGAATGCTTCAATTGAACCTGCCTCCATCACATTCTCAGGCAGTTCATACTTTAACCACTCGCTGTGTGAAAAAGTTTTTCCTCATGTCGCTTTTGCTTCTTTTACCAATTACTTTAAATCTGTACCCTCTCGTTCTCGATCCTTTCACAAGTGGGAACAGTTTCTCCCTATCCACTCTGTCCACACCCCTCATCATTTTGAATACCACTATGAAATCTCCTATTCGCCTTCTTTTCTCCAAGGAAAACAGTCCTAACTTCTCCAATCTATCTTCATAACTGAAATTCCTCATCCCTTGAACCATTCTCATGAATCTTTTCCATAATCTCTCCAATGCCTTCACATCTTTCCTAAAGTGTGGCACCCAGAACTGGACTCAGTACTGCAGCTGAGGCTAGTGTCTTATACAAGTTCTTGTACTCTCTGCCTCTATCACTAAAGCCGAGGATACTGTATGCTTTATTAACCACTCTCTCAACCAATGACATATAACCCCAGTTCCCACTGCTCCTGCACCCCCTTTAGAATTGTACCCTTTATTCTATATTGTCACTCCATGCTCTTCTTACCAAAATGAATCAATTCACTTTCTCTGCTTTGAACTTCACCTGTCATCTGTCCTCCCATTCCAACAAATTGTCTAAGTCCTTTTGAAGTTCTACACTATCATCCTTACAGTTCACAATGCTTCCTATTTTCGTGTCATCCATAAGCTTTGAAATTCTGCCCTGTACACCAAGGTCGAGGTCATTAATATATATCAGGAAAGGCAAGGGTCCCAACACTGACTCCTGGGGATCTCCACTACAAACCTTCCTCCAGCCCGAAGAACATCCATTGCTCACTACTCTTTGTTTCCTGTCAATCAGTCAATTCCATATCCATGTTACTACTGTCCCTTTTATTCCATGAGTTATAACTTTGCTCACAAGTCTGTTGTGTTGCATTGTATCAAACTCCTTTTGAAAGTCAATAAAAGCAAAATACTGCAGATGCTAGAAATCTGAAATATAAACAAAAAGTGCTGGAAATACTCAGCAGGTCTGGCAGCATCTGTGGAGAGAGAAACAGAGTTAATGTTTCAGGTCAGTGACCATTCAGATGCTGCCAGACCTTTTGAAAGTCCATGCACACCACATCAACAGCATTGCCCTCATCATCCCTCTCTGTTACCTCATCAAAAAACTCCAGCAGGGCAGTTAAACATGATTTTCCCTGAAGAAATCCATGCTGTCTTTCCTGAATTAACCACATTTGTCCATGGGACTGTTAATTTTGTCCCGAATTATTCTTTCGAGAAGTTTTCCCACCACCGAAATTGAACTGACTGGGGAGTGAGACGAGGTGAGTTGCTTTAGCAGAGAGCCAACATGGGTTCGTCAGGCCGAATGGCCTCCTTCTGTGCTTTAGCCATTCTATGATTGTATGATTCTAGCGACAACTGTTGGTGGAGAGGCAGTGATGCAGGAATGGGTTGACAGAAAGGGGAAAGTCTGGGCTGGTGTGTGTTTGCAGCATTTGCAGCTTGTGTTCGGGTTTGTGAATAAAGGTGATTTGGAAGCTGTGTTCCAAATTGAAGTGTTTATTGGCAGCAAGAAGTTGATGTCAATGAAGAATACAACGTGTTAAGATGAAGGGTGGTGTGATTGAGGATAGCAGTAAATATTGTGCTGGTGAATTATTTGTGTTAATAAACTTCCACTGCGCCCTCTGCTGCAGGCTGCTGTTTATATCCAGCTGTGTATTAGTGCCGTGTGTTAACTAGATAAATGTTTGTTTCAACGCTGTTTAAAAAACAATAGCATTGCACTCAAACAGTCCCAGACATAGCAACACACGTACAAAAGCAAAATACTGCAGATGCTGGAAATCTGAAACATAAACAGAAAATGCTTGAAATAGTCAGCAGGTCTGGCAGCATCTGTGGAGAAAGAAACAAAGTTAATGTGAGCTAAGGAAACAGACCTGAACTGTTAACTGTTTCTCTCTGCACAGATGCTGCCAGACCTACTGAGCATTTCCAGCATTTTCTGTTTTTATTACAGCAACACCTTTGATCAGCAGTAGCGGTGATAGTGCGAGCCAGGGGGCAGCCGGGAAGGTACGTTTCACTATAAAGTACTTACCTGGCGATTCGGCGGACGCGGACACGGGGACTGCTGGGTAAGTGAACTTATATATTCGGGCAGTGGCTAAACCCGAAACACTACACGTGTAGTGTCTCCCACCCATCCTCCTCCTCCAACCAAAAAAAAAGGACTCTTGTGTGGAGGGTTTGGTAAGGTAAGGTTTTCCTTTATATTTTTTTATTCTCTTTTGTCAATTTGGAGCAGAGGGGATGGAAGCTAGGGCAGTTGCATGCTCCTCTTGCAGGATGTGGGAGGTAAGGGTCACCACTTGTGTCCCTGCTGACTTCACCTGTGAGAAGTGCACCCAACTCCAGCTCCTCACAGAACGCGTTAGGGAACTGGAGCTGTATGAACTTCGGATCATGCGGGAGGCAGAGGGGATGATAGAGAGCAGTTATAGGGAAGTACTGACACCGAAGTCACAGGATAAAGGTAGGTGGGTGACCGTCAGGGGAGGGAAAGGGAATAGGCGCACAGTGCAGGGATCCCCTGTGGTTGGCGGAGAGGGGGACCTACCAGGGGAAAGCCACAGTGGCCAGGTCTCTGGCACTGAGCCTGGCTCTGCGGCTCAGAAGGGAAGGGTGGAGAATAGGAGAGCGATAGTGATAGGAGATTCAATGGTTAGAGGAACAGACAGGAGATTCTGTGGTCGCGAACGAGACTCCCGGATGGTATGTTGCCTCCCGGATGCCAGGGTTAGGGATATCTCGGATCGAGTCTACAGGATTCTTAAGGGGGAGGGGGAGCAGCCAGAAGTCGTGGTACATATCGGTACCAATGACATAGCTAGGTAAAGGGATGAGGACCTGAAAAGCGAATATAGGAGTTAGGTTGGAAGCTAAAAGGCAGGACGAGCAGAGTAGTAATCTCAGGATTGATACCGGTGCCACGTGCTAGTGAGGCTAGAAACAGAGAGCGAGTGCAGCTGAACACGTGGCTACAGAGCTGGTGTAGGAGGGAGGGCTTCAGTTATGTGGATCATTGGGACACCTTCTGGGGAAGGTGGGACCTGCACAAGAAGAACGGGTTGCATCTGAACTGGAGGGGCACCAATATCCTGGGCGGGAGGTTTGCTAGAGCTCTTCGGGAGTGTTTAAACTAGTTTGGCAGGGGGATGGGAACCGGAGCTATGGCTAATTGGATGGGGTAGCTGTTGATCAGGCAGATACAGAGTGCAGAGAGTCTGTGAGGAAGGTTAGACAGTTGACAGGGCAAAGTTTCAGCCAGTATGATGGGTTGAAGTGTGTCTATTTTAATGCAAGAAGTGTCAGGAATAAGGGTGATGAACTTAGAGCATGGATCAGTACTTCGAGCTACGATGTTGTGACCATTACGGACACTTGGATATCACAGGGGCAGGAATGGATGTTGGATGTTCCGGGGTTTAGATGTTTCAAAAGGAACAGGGAGGGAGGTAAAAGAGGTGGGGGAGTGACATTGTTAATCAGGGATAGTATCACAGCTGCAGACAGGGAGGTCATCGAGGAGGGTTTGTCTACTGAGTCATTATGGGTGGAAATCAGAAACAGGAAAGGAGCAGTCACTTTATTGGGAGTTTTCTATAGACCCCCCAATAGCAACAGAGACACGGAGGAACAGATTGGGAGGCAGATTTTGGAAAGGTGCAGAAGTAACAGGGTTGTTGTCATGGGTGACTTCAACTTCCCTAATATTGATTGGAACCTCCTTCGTGCAAATAGTTTGGATGCAGCAGTTTTTGTCAGGTGTGTCCAGGAAGGTTTCCTGACTCAATATGTCGATAAGCCGACTAGAGGGGAGGCTATGTTGGATTTGGTGCTTGGCAACGAACCAGGCCAGGTGGCAGATCTCTCGGTGGGAGAGCATTTCGGTGATAGTGATCACAACTCCCGGACCTTTACTATAGTCATGGAGAGGGACAGGAGCAGACGGGATGGGAAAATATTTAATTGGGGGAGGGGGAATTACAATGCTATTAGGCAGGAACTGGGGTGCATAAATTGGGAACAGATGTTCTCAGGGAAATGCATGACAGAAATGTGGAGGTTGTTTAGGGAGCACTTGCTGCGACTGCTGGATAGGTTTGTCCTGATGAGGCAAGGAAGGGATGGTAGGGTGAAGGAACCTTGGATGACAAGAAATGTGGAACAGCTAGTCAAGAGGAAGAAGGAAGCTTACTTAAGGTTGAGGAAGCAAGGATCAGACCGGGCTCTAGACGGTTACAAGGTAGCCAGGAAGGAACTGAAGAATGGACTTAGGAGAGCTAGAAGGGGACATGAAAAAGTCTTGGCGGGTAGGATTAAGGGAAATCCCAATGCGTTCCACACTTATATGAGGAACAAGAGGATGGCCAGAGTGACGGTAGGGCCGATCAGGGATAGTGGAGGGAACTTGTGCCTGGAGTCAGAGGAGGTAGGGGAGGTCCTAAATGAATACTTTGCTTCAGTATTCACTAGTGAGAGGGACCTGGTCGTTTGTGAGGACAGCGTGAAACAGGCTGATATGCTCGAACAGGTTGATGTTAAGAGGGAGGATGTGCTGGAAATGTTGAAAGACATGAGGACAGATAAGTCCCTGGGGCCAGACGGGATATACCCAAGGATATTAAGGGAAGAAAGGGAAAAGATTGCCGCGCCTTTGGCGATGATCTTTGCGTCCTCACAGTCTACTGGAGTAGTAGCAGATGATTGGAGGGTGGCAAATGTTATTCCCTTGTTCAAGAAAGGGAATAGGGATAACCCTGGGAATTATAGACCAGTCAGTCTTATGTCGGTAGTGGGCAAATTATTGGAGAGGATTCTGAGAGACAGGATTTATGATTAGTTGGAAAATCATAGTTTGATTAGAGACAGTCAGCATGGCTTTGTGAGGGGCAGGTCATGCCTCACAAGCCTTACTGAATTCTTTGAAGATGTGACAAAACACATTGATGAAGGAAGAGCAGTGGATGTGGTGTATATGGATTTCAGTAAGGCGTTTGATAAGGTTCCCCATGGTAGGCTCATTCAGAAAGTAAGGAGGCATGGGATACAGGGAAAGTTGCTTGTCTGGATACAGAATTGGCTGGCCCATAGAAGACAGAGGGTGGTAGTAGATGGAAAGTATTCAGCCTGGAGCTCGGTGACCAGTGGTGTTCCGCAGGGATCTGTTCTGGGACCTCTGCTCTTTGTGATTTTTAAAATGACTTGGATGAGGAAGTGGAAGTCTGGGTTAGCAAGTTTGCCGATGACACGAAGGTTGCTGGAGTTGTGGATAGTGTGGAAGGCTGTTGCAGGTTGCAACGGGACATTGACAGAATGCAGAGCTGGGCTGAGAAGTGGCAGATGGAGTTCAACGTAGAAAAGTGTGAAGTGATTCATTTTGGAAGGTCGAATTTGAATGCAGAATACAGGCTAAAAGACAGGATTCTTGGTAGTGTGGAGGAACAGAGGGATCTTGGGGCCCATGTCCATAGATCGCTCAAAGCTGCCACCCAAATTGATAGGGTTGTTAAGAAGGCGTATGGTGTGTTGGCTTTCATTAACAGGGGGATTGAGTTTAAGAGCCGCGAGGTTATGCTGCAGCACTATAAAGCCTTGGTTAGACCTGACTTGGAATATTGTGTTCAGTTCTGGTCGTCTCATTATAGGAAGGATGTGGAAGCTTTAGAGAGGGTGCAGAGGAGATTTATCAGGATGCTGCCTGGACTGGAGGGCATGTCCTACGAAGAAAGATTGAGGAACTGGGGCTTTTCCCATTGGAACGAAGAAGGATGCGAGGTGACTTGATAGAGGGTTACAAGATGATGAGAGGCATAGATAGAGTGGATAGCCAGAGACTTTTTCCCAGGGTGGAAAGGGCTATCACCAGGGGGTATAATTTTAAGGTGATAGAGGAAGGTTTCGGGGAGATGTCAGAGGTAGGTTCTTTGCACAGAGAGTGGTGGGTGCGTGGAATGCACTGCCAGCGGTGGTAGTAGAAGCAGATACATTAGGGACATTTAAGCGTCTCTTGGATAGGTACATGGATGATAGTAGAATGAAGGGTACGTAGGCAGTTTTGATCTGAGAGTAGGTTAAAGGTTCGGCACAACATCGTGGGCCGAAGGGCCTGTACTGTGCTTTACTGTTCTACGTTCTATGTTCTATAACACAGGTGATGGGAGGCTCCGTAATGTTACAAGGACGCTGAGTAACACCATCGACAACGGGACAGAGAGTAAAACACACAGAAAACTAATAGACTGTGAGGAAGCAAAAGTGAGGAACGGAGAGAGAGAGACAACGAAACTGAGATGGAGAAACAAGGCGTTTGTATGATTGTGTTCTCCCTGTTGTGTAACGGTATTTCCTGTTGTGTAAATATGTTTTCTGTTGTGTAAAGATGTACCCTGTTGTTGTGTAAAGGTTTTCCCTGTTATTGTTTTATTTTCTGTTCCTGACCATCTCCTCACTGTGACCATTTGTCCTGCTTTTATTGTGGCCAACATCACCATCTGGTGGTGGAGAGGAGACTCTGCAGGAAGGGGTTGACAAAGTGGGAGAGACTCGGCTGGTCCGTGTTTGCAGCTTGTGTTCGTGTGAGCACAAGTGATTTGTTACTGATTGATGTGTTCACGAGAAGGAAAAAGCTGATCACAATCGAGAGCATCTTGCAATTATTGGGAAACACTTGATGTTTTGAAAGTGAACTGTTTGTATTATTACCAAACATAAATAGCAGAGAATGGTTTCGATCCATCGACCTCTGGGTATTGGGCCCAGCACGCTTCCGCTGCGCCACTCTGCTAACTGTTGGTTGATATTTTAGCTGCCTGTTAGTGAAATATGTTCATTTGCCCAATGTTTTTATCAAAATAGGATTGTCGTCTGAATGCTCAAGAATCCTGGACTCAGCAACACACGTGCTGACGGACTCACCCTCACTGGACAATTACACAAGGACACTGAGTAACAGCACCGACAATGAGGCAGGCAGAGATAGACACACAGAAAACCAGGAAGAGATTATCAGGACGCAGAAAGGAACAGACAGAGAAAGGTACTGAGCAAACCAGCAAGAGACAGCGAAAGACGGATGATTTATGTAATTGTGTTCTCTGTTGTGTAAAGATGTTCCCTGTGTTCCTTTAAAGATATTTCCTGCTGTGTAATATGTTCTCTGTTGTGTAACTATATTCGCTGTTGTGTAAAGATGTTCTCTGTTATTGTGTAAAATGGTTCCCTGTTGGGTAAAGATCTTCTTAGTTGTGTAAATATGATCCATCTTGTGTAAAAGTGTTCCGGGTTGTTGAAATATGTTCCCTGCTCTGTAATGTCGAGCTGAGTCTGCACTAATGGAATTGCTGCAGTATCTTCCAGTCTGATACTGTATGAGGGCTGGAATGTGATCCAACGCACAGTCTGTACAAATTGAATTGCTATTGTATCTTTTAGTTTCACAATCTGGGGGAGTTTTAAACTGAAATCTCAGTTTGTATCTCAGGTTATACTATCTTTCAGATTCTCTCAATCTGATATCACACTTGAGATTTAGACTTAAGAAAGGATGTACTGGCATTGGAGGAGTTCAAAAGCGATTCACTCAGCTGATTCCTGAGATGAAGTGGTTGACTTATGAAGAATGGCTAAACAGGTTATTCATTCGTGTTTAGAAGAATGAGGGGTGATCTTTTTGTAACGTACAAGATTCGAAGGGGGCTTAACAGGGTGAAGAAGGGTCTCTGACCTGAAACATTAACTCTGCTTCTCTCTTCACAGATGCTGCCAGACCTGCTGAGTATTTCCAGCATTTCTTGTTTTTATTAACAGGGAAGATGCTGAGAAAATGTTTCCACTCGTGGGGAATCTCAAACTAGGCGACATAGTTACAGAATAAGGGGACACTCATTTAAAACTGAGATGCAAAGGAATTTCTTCTCTCAGAGGGTAATGAATGTCTGGAATTCTCTACCCCAGCCAGTATTGAAGGCTAAATCACTGAAAGGATTTAAAGAGGATGTAAATAGATTTTTGAAATATTGGAGAGTTGAGGGCTATGAAGAGCTGGCATGAAAGAGGAGTTGAGGTCTGGGGCAGATCAGCCATGATCTTACTGAATGGCGAGGCAGGCTTGAGGGGCCGAATGGCCTACTCCTGCTCCTATTTCTTCTGTTCTTATGTTATGTTATATCTAATGTATATGTCAGGATGCACTAATGGGAATTCATACTGAAACTTATAAACTCATAATGTGTGTAAATATTGGGCTGATAATTAACTTGAATCTCAGAGTACATTATTGTGGTTAATTCTGTAAGTTTGAAAAGGGAACTCTGTGCCATAATGAAAACAAGAAATGCTGGAAATACTCAGCAGGTCAGGCAACATCTGGACAGAGAGAAGCAAAGTTAACGTTTCAGGTCAGTGACCTTTCAGATGCTGCCAGACCTTTTGAAAGTCCATGTAGACCACATCAACAGCATTGCCCTCATCAACCCTCTCTGTTACCTCATCAAAAAACTCCAGCAGGACAGTTAAACATGATTTTCCCTTAAGAAATCCATGCTGGCTTTCTTGAATTAACCCACATTTGTCCATGGGACTATTAATTTTGTCCCAAATTATTCTTTCGAGCAGATTTCCCACCTCCAAAATTGAACTGACTGGGGAGTGAAATGAGGTGAGTTGCTCTAACAGAGAGCCAGCACGGGTTCGACAGGGCGAATGGCCTCCTTCTGTGCTGTAGCCATTCTATGATTGTATGATTCTCGCGACAACTGTTGGTGGAGAGGCAGTGATGCAGGAATGGGTTGACAGAAAGGGGAAAGTCTGGGCTGATGTGTGTTCGGGTTTGTGAATAAAGGTGATTTGGAAGCTGTGTTCCAAATTGAAGTGTTTACTGGAAGGAAGAAGTTGATGTAAATAAAGAGTAAAACGTGTTAAGATGAAGCGTGGTGTGATTGGGGATAGCAGTAAATATAGTGTTGGTGAATTATTTGTGTTAATAAACTTCCACTGCGCCCTCTGCTGCAGGCTGCTGTTTATATCCAGCTGTGTATTAGTGCTGTGTGTTAACTAGATAAATGTTTGTTTCAATGCTGTTTATAAAGCAATAGCATTGCACTCAAACAGTCCCAGACATAGCAACACACGTACGAAAGCAAAATACTGCAGATGCTGGAAATCTGAAATATAAACAGAAAATGCTTGAAATAGTCAGCAGGTCTGGCAGCATCTGTGGAGAGAGAACAAAGTTAATGTGAGCTAACGAAACAGACATGAACTGTTCACTCTTTCTCTCTGCACAGATGCTGCCAGACCTACTGAGCATTTCCAGCATTTTCTGTTTTTATTACATCAACACAGGTGTTGGGAGGCTCAGCCTGGCTACACAATGTTACAAGGACGCTGAGTAACACCATCGACAACGGGACAGAGAGAAAAACACACAGAAAACCAATAGACTGTGAGGAAGCAAAAGTGAGGGACAGAGAGAGAGACAACGAGACTGAGATGGAGAAACAAGGCATTTGTATGATTGTATTCTCCCTGTTGTCTAAAGGTATTTCGTGGTGTGTAAATATGTTTTCTGTTGTGTAAAGATGTACCCTGTTGTTGTGTAAAGGTTTTCCCTGTTATTGTTTTATTTTCTGTTACTGACCGTCTCCTCACTGTGACCATTTGTCCTGGTTTTATTGTGGCCAACATCACCATCTGGTGGTGGAGAGGAGGCTCTGCAGGAAGGAGTTGACAAAGTGGGAGAGACTCGGCTGGTCCGTGTTTGCAGCTTGTGTTTGTGTGAGCAAAAGTGATTTGTTGCTGATTGATGTGTTCACTAGAAGGAAGAAGCTGATTGCAATCGAGTGCCTTTGGAAGCATCTTGTTATTATGGGTAAATACTTGATGTTTTGAAAGTGAACTGTTTGTGTTATTTCCCCAATGTTTTTATAAAAATAGGATTGTAGTCGGATTTCTCAAGAATCCCGGACTCAGCAACACACGTGCTGACGGACTCACCCTCACTGCGCAATAACACAAGGACACGGAGTCACAGCACCGACAATGAGGCAGGCAGAGAAAGACACACAGAAAACCAGGAACAGATTATCAGGACTCAGAAATGAACAGACAGAGAAAGGTACTGAGCAAACCAGCTGATCGCAATCGAGCGCATCTTGTAATGGTAGAGAAACACTTGATGTTTTGAAAGTGAACTGTTTGTGTTACTACCGAACATAAATAGCAGAGAATGGTTTCGATCCATCGACCTCTGGGTTATGGGCCCAGCACGCTTTCGCTGCGCCACTCTGCTAACTGTTGGCTTAAACTTTAGCTGCCTGTTAGTGAAATATGTTCATTTCCCCAATGTTTTTATAAAAATAGGATTGTCGTCTGAATGCTCAAGAATTCTGGCCTCAGCAACACACTTGCTGACGGACTCACCCTCACTGCACAATGACACAAGGACACGGAGTAACAGCACCGACAATGAGGCAGGCAGAGAAAGACACACAGAAAACCAGGAAGAGATTATCAGGACTCAGAAATGAACAGACAGAGAAAGGTACTGAGCAAACCAGCAAGAGACAGCGAGAGACTGATGAACACCACTTGGAGGGAGCACTGAGGGTGGCAAGGGCACAGAATGTAGTCTGGCTGGGGGATTTCAATGTCTATCACCATGGGTGGCTCGGTAGCACCACTACTGACCATGCTGGCCGAGTCCCAATGGACATAGCTGCTCGATTGGGTCTGCAGTCGGTGGTGAGGGAACTAACAAGAGGGAAAAACATACTTGACCTCATCCTCACCAATCTGCCTGCCGCAGATGCATCAGTTCATGACAGTATTGGGAGGAGTGACCACTGCACAGTCCTTGTGGAGATGATGTCCCGTCTTCACATTGAGGATACCCTCTATCGTGTTGTGTGCCACTACCACTGTGCTAAATGGGATAGATTTTGAACAGAACTAGCAATGTATAACTGGGCATCCATGAGGTGCTGTGGACCATTAGCAGCAGCAGAATTGTAGTCAACCACATTCTATAACCTCATGGCCCGGCATATTCCCCCACTCTAACATTACCAACAAGCTGGGGGATCAACCCTAATTCAATGAAGAGTGCAGGAGGGCATGCCAGGAGCAGCACCAGGCATACCTTGAAATGAGGCGTCAGCCTGATGAAGCTACAGCCCAGGACTACTTTCATGCCAAACAGCAGAAGCAGCATGTAATAGACAGGGCTAAGTGATCCCACAACCAACGGATCAGATCTACACCCTGCCACATCCAATGATGAATGGTGGTGGACAATTAAACAACCAACAGGAGGAGGTGGCTCCACAAATATCCCCAACCTCAATGATGGGGGAGCCCAGCACATCAGTGCAAAAGATAAGGATGAAGAATTTGAAACAATCTGCAGCCAGAAGTGCCGGGTTGATGATCCATCTCGGCCTCCTTCTGAAGTCCCCAGCATCACAGATGCCAGTCTTCAGCCAATTCGATTCACTCAACGTGATATCAAGAAACGACTGAAGGCACTGGATACAGCAAAGGCTACGGGCCCTGACAATATTCCGGCAATAGTACTGAAGACATATGCTCCAGAACTTGCCGCGCCCCTAGCCAAGGTGTTCCAGTACAGGTACAATTCTGGCATCTACCCGGCAATGTGGAAGATTGACCAGGTATGTCCTGTACACAAATAGCAGGACAAATCCAACCCAGCCAATTACTGCCTCATCAGTCTACTCTCAATCATCAGTATAGTGATGGAAGATGTCATCGACGGGGCACTTGCTTTGCAATAACCTGTTCAGTGACGCTCAGTTGGGTTCCGCCAGGGCCATTCAGCTCCTGACCTCATTACAGCCTTGGTTCGAACAAGGACAAAAGAGCTGAACTCAAGAGGTGAGGTGAGAGTGTCTGCCCTTGACATCAAGGTAGCATTTGACTGAGTATGGCATCAAGGAGCCAGAGCAAAACTGGAGTCAATGGGAATCAAGAGGAAAACTCTCCACTGGTTGGAATCGTACCTAGCACAAAGGAAAATGGTTGTGATTGTTGGAGGTCAATCATCTCAGCTCCAGGACATCACTGCTGGAGTTCCTCAGGGTAGTATCCTCGGCCCAACCTTCTTCACTACTTCATCAGTGACCTTCCTTCAATCATAAGGTCAGAAGTGGGGATGTTCACTGATGATTGCAAAATTTAGCACCATTCGCGACTCCTCAGATACTGACGAGGTCCATGTAGAAATGCAGCAAGACCTGGACAATATCCAGGCTTGGGCTGATAAGTGGCAAGTAACATTCGCGCCACACAAGTGCCAGGCAATGACCATATCGAACAAGAGAGAATCTAACGATCTCCCATTGACATTCAACGGCATTACGATCGCTGAATCCCCCACTATCAACTTCCTGGGGGTTCCCATTGACCAGAAACTGAACTGGAGTAGCCTTATAAATAGTGTGACTACATGAGCTGGTCAGAGGATAGGAAGCATGCGGTGAGTAACTCACCTCCTGACTCCCCAAGCCTGTCTACCATTTACAAGGCACAATTCGGGAGTGTGATGGAATACTATCCACTTGCCTGGATGGGTGCAGCTCCAACAACATTCAAGAAGCTCGACACCATCCAGGACAAAGCAACATGCTTGATTGGCACCCCATCCACAACATTCACTCCCTTCACCACTGAAGTACAGTGGCAGCAGTGTGTACCATCTACAAGATGCACTGCAACAATGCACCAAGGCTACTCAGGCAGCACCTTCCAAACCTGCATCCTCTACTGCCTAGAAGGACAAGGGCAGCAGATGCATGGGAATACCAACACCTGAAAGTTCTTCTCCAAGCTACACATCATCCTGACTTGGAACTATATCGCCATTCCTTCACTGTCGCTGGGTAAAATTCCTGGAACTCCCTTCCTAATCGCACTGTGGGTGTACCTACCCCACATGGACTGCAGTGGTTCAGGAAGGAAGCTCACCACCACCTTCTCATGGGCAATTAGGGATGGACTATAAATGCTGGCCTGGCTGGCGACGTCCACATCCCATGAAACAAATAATTAAATACAATAACAGCTCATCTCAATTCCTAGTATTTCTAAATCCCACCAGTCCAACATAAGCTGAACAATTATTGCATGTTGTGATTGACGGTCTGGTCTGTAAACTGCACTGCATAACAGATTGCTGACATTTGCTAACTGGAAGTGAGAACTGCAAAATCAGGACAGTAGTTCACATAGTCTGTCAGTGTGAAAGAATCAGGCAATGTGAGGTAATAGAATTTGTCTGTAAATGTTACACTCATATTGCTTTATATTTTCATATTGAAAATAAAAGTAATCATTTCGTGAAAATAGTGACATGTTGTCCAAACTTTGGTCGCCAGTTGTTTTCGTCTTGCACTCAGCAGGGCAATCCGCAAGAATACCAATTTAAGGGAAAACAACAACTTTCTTCTGTATGAGAAGAGCGTGCTGATTGGTTGGCAAGTGAACTCTGATTGGGCGAGGCATTGCCATTCAGAATGCATCAGTTTATGGTAACTGACAGATAACTGCCCAGCTTTGTTTGAAATTTAAACCAGGCAGCTTGACTCTGATTGGTCAAGGCATTGCCCTGTGGAATGAGCCAGTGAATGGCTGTCACTTATTTTGTTTAGCTGAAACTGGCACAACATGTGTGCATATTCTTTCTGTCTGCAAAGAACAGGGCCCTGTGTATTAATACATGTAGTTTACAGTACACACCAATGCACCACACTGCGAGCCCTACTGACAGTCTTAAATCGGTTGTCAGTGTAATTCTTAGCACACTGAGAATTATTTAGCAAATGTTGTCCTATTGTGGAATCACATCTCATGTTGGATACTGTGTTTTGAGTTTTGCAAGCACGGGTTGGTTGGGTAGGGCCCATTGCGAACAGCGGAAGGGACATGTTATTTGATACAATCCGCCAGTTTTGGGATGTACGGTCTAGAAACCGAGCATCACACTGGTATTGAAATTCATATATCACGTTACTTATTTGTGTGATAGGCAGGACGTCTCTTTTGCTTGACAGCAGCATCCTGTTAGTGGCGAACACCACACTTGTTGCTCCTGCATAGTAACAGCAGGAAACAGCGAGCTTACCAGGGGTAAGCAATGGGGTACAGATATCTGGCACAGAGTCTGTCCCTGTTGCTCAGAAGGGAAGGGGGAAGAGGAGCAGAATATTCGTCATTGGGGACTCCATAGTTAGGGGAACAGATAGGAGGTTCTGTGGGAACGAGAGATACTCACGGTTGGCATGTTGCCTCCCAGGTGCCAGGGTTCGTGATGTCTCGGATCGTGTTTTTGGGATCCTTAATGGGGGGGGGGAGCAGCCCCAAGTCGTGGTCCACATAGGCACCAACGACATAGGTAGGAAGAGAGATGGTGATTTAAGACAGAAATTTAGGGAGCTAGGGTGGAAGCTTAGAGCAAGAACAAACAGAATTGTTATCTCTGGGTTGTTGCCCGTGCCACGTGATAGCGAAGCGAGGAATAGGGAGAGAGAGGAGTTGAACACGTGGCTGCAGGGATGGTGCAGGAGGGAGGGATTTGGTTTCCTGGATAATTGGGGCTCTTTCTGGGGTAGGTGGGACCTCTACAAACAGGATGGTCTTCACCTGAACCAGAGGGGTACCAATATCCTGGGGGGGAGGTTTGCTAGTGCTCTTCGGGGGGGTTTAAACTAATTCAGCAGGGGAATGGGAACCCAAATTGTAGTGCCAGTGTACAGGATGTTGAGAGTAGTGAGGTCAGGGATATGGTTACAAGGAAGCAAGAGGGCACTGGCAAGCAAGAACCTGGTTTAAAGTGTGTCTATTTCAACACCAGGAGCATCCGGAATAAGGTGGGTGAGCTTGCAGCATGGGTTGGTACCTGGGATCTCGATGTAGTGGCCATTTCGGAGACATGGGTAGAGCAGGGGCAGAAATGGATGTTGCAGATTCCGGGATTTAGATGTTTCAGTAAGAACAGAGAAGATGGTAAAAGGGGGGGGGGGGTGGCATTGTTAATCAAGGAGAGTATTACAGCGACAGAAAGGACGTTTGAGGACTCGTCTACTGAGGTAGTATGGGCTGAGGTTAGAAACAGGAGAGGTGAGGTTACCCTGTTGGGAATCTTTTATAGACCTCCGAATAGTTCCAGAGATGTAGAGGAAAGGATAGCGAAGATGATTCTCGACAGGGGTGAGAGTAACAGGGTAGTTACATAGAACATAGAACATAGAACATACAGCACAGAACAGGCCCTTCGGCCCACAATGTTGTGCCGATCCTTTGTCCTCTGTCAAGGACAATTTAATCTATACCCCATCATTCTCCTTTATCCATATACCTATCCAAAAGCCTTTTGAAAGTCCCTAAAGTTTCTGACTCAACAACTTCCCCGGGCAAGGCATTCCATGCCTCGACCACTCTCTGGGTAAAGAACCTTCCCCTGACATCCCCCTTATATCTCCCACCCTTCACCTTAAATTTATGACCCCTTGTAACGCTATGCTCCACCCGGGGAAAAATTTTCTGACTGTCTACCCTATCTATTCCCCTGATCATCTTATAAACCTCTATCATGTCACCCCTCATCCTTCTCCTTTCTAATGAGAAGAGGCCTAGAATGTTCAGCCTTTCCTCGTAAGACTTATTCTCCATTCCAGGCAACATCCTGGTAAATCTCCTCTGCACCCTCTCCAAGGCTTCCACATCCTTCCTAAAATGAGGCGACCAGAACTGCACACAGTACTCCAAATGAGGCCTTACCAAGGTCCTGTACAGCTGCATCATCACCTCACGGCTCTTAAATTCAATCCCTCTGCTAATGAACGCTAACACCCCATATGCCTTCTTCACAGCCCTATCCACTTGAGTTGCAACTTTCAATGATCTATGCACATAGACCCCAAGGTCTCTCTGCTCCTCCACATGCCCAAGAACCCTACCGTTAACCCAGTATTTTGCATTCATGTTTGTCCTTCCAAAATGGACGACCTCACACTTTTCAGGGTTAAACTCCATCTGCCACTTTTCAGCCCAGCACTGCAACCTATCCAAGTCCCTTTGCAGACGACAATAGCCCTCCTCGGTATCCACAACTCCACCAACCTTTGTATCATCTGCAAATTTACTGATTTTTGTTGTTATGGGGGACTTTAATTTTCCAAATATCGACTGGAAATACTATAGTTCGAGTACTTTAGATGGGTCAGTTTTTGTCCAGTGTGTGCAGGAGGGTTTTCTGACACAGTATGTAGACAGGCCAACCAGGGGCGATGCCACATTGGATTTGGTACTGGGAAATGAACCCGGCCAGGTGTTAGATTTAGATGTAGGTGAGCACTTTGGTGACAGTGATCACAATTCGGTTAGGTTTACCTTAGCGATGGGCAGGGACAGGTATATACCGCAGGGCAAGAATTATAACTGGGGGAAAGGAAATTATGATGCGATTAGGCAAGATTTAGGATGCGTAGGATGGGGAAGGAAACTGCAGGGGATGGGAACAATCGAAATGTGGAGCTTATTCAAGGAGCAGCTACTGCGTGTCCTTGATAAGTATGTACCTGTGAGGCAGGGAGGAAGTTGTCGTGCGAGGGAGCAGTGGTTTACTAAAGAAGTTGAAGCGCTTGTCAAGAGGAAGAAGAAGGCTTATGTTAGGATGAGACGTGAAGGCTCAGTTAGGGCGCTTGAGAGCTACAAGCTATTCAGGAAGGATCTAAAGGGAAAGCTAAGAAGAGCAAGGAGAGGACACGAGAAGTCATTGGTGGATCGGATCAGGGAAAACCCTAAGGCTTTCTATAGGTATATCAGGAATAAAAGAATGACTAGAGTTAGATTAGGGCCAATCAAGGATAGTAGTGGGAAGTTGTGTGTGGAATCAGAGGAGATAGGGGAAGTGTTAAATGAATATTTTTGGTCAGTATTTACAGTAGAGAAAGAAAATGTTGTTGAGAATACTGAGATTCAGGCTACGAGGCTAGATGGGATTGAGGTTCACAAGGAGGAGGTGTTAGCAATTTTGGAAAGTGTGAAAATAGATAAGTCCCCTGGGCCAGATGGGATTTATCCTAGGATTCTCTGGGAAGCTAGGGAGGAGATTGCAGAGCCTTTGTCCTTGATCTTTATGTCGTCACTGTCGACAGGAATAGTGCCGGAAGACTGGAGGATTGCAAATGTTGTCCCCTTGTTCAAGAAGGGGAGTAGAGACAGCCCTGGTAATTATAGAACTGTGAGCCTCACTTCGGTTGTGGGTAAAATGTTGGAAAAGGTTATAAGAGACAGGATTTATAATCATCTTGAAAAGAATAAGTACATTAGAGATAGTCAGCACGGTTTTGTGACGGGTAGGTCGTGCCTCACAAACCTTATTGAGTTTTTCGAGAAGGTGACCAAACAGGTGGATGAGGGTAAAGCAGTGGATGTGGTGTATATGGATTTCAGTAAGGCGTTTGATAAGGTTCCCCACGGTAGGCTATTGCAGAAAATACGGAAGTATGGGGTTGAAGGTGATTTAGAGCTTTGGATCAGAAATTGGCTAGCTGAAAGAAGACAGAGGGTGGTGGTTGATGGCAAATGTTCATCCTGGAGTTTAGTTACTAGTGGTGTACCGCAAGGATCTGTTTTGGGGCCATTGCTGTTTGTCATTTTTATAAATGACCTGGAAGAGGGTGTAGAAGGGTGGGTTAGTAAATTTGCAGATGACACTAAGGTCGGTGGAGTTGTGGATAGTGCCGAAGGATGTTGTAGGGTACAGAGAGACATAGATAGGCTGCAGAGCTGGGCTGAGAGATGGCAAATGGAGTTTAATGCGGAAAAGTGTGAGGTGATTCACTTTGGAAGGAGTAACAGGAATGCAGAGTACTGGGCTAATGGGAAGATTCTTGTTAGTGTAGATGAGCAGAGAGATCTTGGTGTCCAGGTGCATAAATCCCTGAAGGTTGCTAACCCGGTTAATAGGGCTGTCAAGAAGGCATATGGTGTGTTAGCTTTTATTAGCAGGGGGGTCGAGTTTCGGAGCCACGAGGTCATGCTGCAGCTGTACAAGACTCTGGTGAGACCGCACCTGGAGTATTGCGTGCAGTTCTGGTCACCGCATTATAGAAAGGATGTGGAAGCTATGGAAAGGGTGCAGAGGAGATTTACTCGGATGTTGCCTGGTATGGAGGGAAGGTCTTACGAGGAAAGGCTGAGGGACTTGAGGTTGTTTTCGTTGGAGAGAAGGAGGAGGAGAGGTGACTTAATAGAGACATATAAGATAATCAGAGGGTTAGATAGGGTGGATAGTGAGCGTCTTTTTCCTCGGATGGTGATGGCAAACACGAGGGGACATAGCTTCAAGTTGAGGGGTGATAGATATAGGACAGATGTGAGAGGTAGTTTCTTTACTCAGAGAGTAGTAAGGGCGTGGAATGCCCTGCCTGCCGCAGTAGTAGATTCGCCGACTTTAAGGGCATTTAAGTGGACATTGGATAGACACATGGATGAAAATGGAATAGTGTAGGTCAGATGGTTTCACAGCTCGGCGCAACATCGAGGGCCGAAGGGCCTGTACTGCGCTGTAATATTCTAAAAAAAAAAAAGCTTCACCTGTTACTCAAATATTGGGGATATATTACCTTTCCAGGGTAATTTGAGGGAGACTGGGCACTTTTCAGGGCTCAAAATGACGTCCTTCAGCCCGTTTATAAGTTTGTGTGATATACAGATAGAAATGATCTGATCAGTGTAACCATTGTAATGCAGGATGTCTTTGAGTCGCCCTATTTCAGCATCAAGCTTGCATGGTGAGCAAATGGCTCAGCCCTATTTATGAGGTTTTCGATAAGACTCCGTGGTTACGGAGGGAGGGAGGGAGGTGGTTACGGAGGGAGGGAGGTGGTTACGGAGGGAGGGAGGGAGGTGATTACGGAGCGAGGGAGGTGGTTACGGAGGGAGGGAGGGAGGTGGTTACGGAGGGAGGGAGGTGGTTACGGAGGGAGGGAGGGAGGTGGTTACGGAGGGAGGAAGGAGGTTGGGACAGGTGAGAACACATAAGGATTTAGAAACAAGGATGAGTATTTTGAAATAAAAACAAGAAATGCTGGAACCACTCAGCAGGTCTGAGGATTTTGAGGTTGAGTTGTTGCTGGACCAGGAGCCAATGTCGGTCAGTGATTGGTTGCCGAGAAGGCCAATCTTATAGCTCATGGAACTGTAAGAATCCCAACGCGTGCATTGACCTGGGAAGGTAGGTTTGCGGTGGACCGTGGTAGAAAACCCCTTAGCTGATTTCTCAACTAGTACATCAAGGAAAGGGAGCTCATTTGACAGCTCCATTCCAAACGTGAACTTGAGTGTAGGATGGAGCCCATGAAGACGTGCAAGGAAATTATTTCATGCAGCTGCGGATTCAAATATAGCAAATGTATCATCTACATATTGGAAATATGCAAGAGGAAGGAGGTTAGGTGTCATTCCCTTAAAAACAGGTTTGTCATGGAATCCAACAAAGATGTTTGTGAGAGCTGGGCCTGGAGGGGATCCCTTGGCAACACCAGCAATACATGGTGTCAATAAAACTGAACTCAACTGTGCAAGTTGCCGAGTTCATAAGTTCAATGAATACTGATTCACACAATGGTGGCGGGTCTAGATCACCATGATATAGCACTGCAGTGCAAATATCTATGGCTTCCTGAAGTGGTACATTGGTGAATAGGCTAGCAATGTCAAATGACACATGGACACGGCATTGCTATCGATATGCAAGTCCTGTATGGTCTTCACAAATGTGAAGGAATCCTTCACTGTGTATGTGGAGAACTTGCTCAAAAACTGGTTGTAACAATTTGCCCAACCATTTGGCAAATTCATTTCAGGATACTATTTACAATGCTTCAAATAAAGAAAACACAACGACACAAAGAATTGAGCACAACGCTGAAAGTTTCACAGCAAATAGTCAAGTGGGAAAAGGATGAAATACAGAAAGAAAAAGCCTAAAATACTGAAAACACTCAGCCAGTCCGGAAACAACTGTGGAGAAGAGAAGCTCGGGTTAATGGTCCAGTTCTGTGACCCTTCTATAGACCTGAAACATTGCTCCTCCCTTCCTCTCTCCACAGATACTGCTGGAACTGCTGAGTGTTTCCAGAATCTTCTGTTATTATTCAGATTTCCAGTGTGTGCAGTATTTCTCTTTTTGAAAATAAAATATTCCCTGAGAGGAATGGAACTTTACATAAAAAATAGGAGTAGGCCATTCGGTCCATCGAAATAGCTCTGCCATTCAATAAGATCACAGCTCATCTCCTACATCAACTCCATCTTACCACACTAGCACAAATCCCTTGATTCCCTTAGTATCCAAAAACCTATCGATCTCTCTCTTGGATATACCCAATGATTGAGCATCCACATCTCTAGAGTCACAGAGAGATACAGCGCTGAAAAAGGCCCTTCGGCCCACCGAGTCTATGCCAACCAACAACCACCCATTTATACTAATCCTACACTAATCCCATATTCCTACCACATCCCCACCGACGCTATATTTCCCTCCCACCTACCTATACTGGGGACAATTTATCATGGCCAATTTACCTACCAACAAGTCTTTTGGCTTGTGGGAGGAAACCAGAGCAACTGGAGAAAACCCACACAGACACAGGGAGAACTTGCAAACTCCACACAACTAGTACCCAGAATTGAACCCGGGTTGCTGGAGCTGTGAGGCTGCGGTGCTCACCACTGCGCCACTGTGCCGCCCATAATGTGTGATCTCACCAAGGCTCTGTCTAATTGCAGTCAAACTTCTTTATTCTTATAAAAACTCTTCACAATGTTGAACACAACTATTAACTGCCATTCTGCTCTAAGAAGAAGGACCCCAGCTTCACACACCCCGGACCCCTATTCTTTCCACATTAGCTGAATTCCTGCATTTCTAATACCATTCCAGTAAATCTCCTCTGCACCCTCTCTAAGGCCTTGACATTCCTGCTAAAGTGTGGAGCATGGAATTAGACACAACGCTCTAACTGAGGCCTATAACCAGTGAGATTTATAAAGGTCCAGCGTAAATTCCTTGTCTGTGTCCCGTACTCCCATTTCTGGTTTCTGACTCAATGTCGGCTCTGAGCTGTTGAAACTGCCTGAATAAATATTTCCACCCAACAAAGCGCTCGGAATGTGAGAAGGGACAAAGTGAGTGACCAAGTACATCAACTCCAAATAAAACTCCACCATGTAGTGAAAACACTCGAAACACAACGGCTCTTTTAAGAGCCACCCACAATCTCTCTGAAAAAGCTGCACCAACATCTCTCTCGAATTGGCTTATTTCATTGGTTTTAATGCTCAGTAACTCTCTGGAACTTTCTCACTGTCTTTGTGTTTTCTGTTTCAATCTGGTATGGAGATTCTGGGAAGATGAGTTTCACTGCCTGGGAGGATCTTTGTGGTTTTCCTGCAGAAACACAAAACAAAGTCTCTTTTCAGATTCAGCCACCGCCTCATAGGGACAGCAGTGACCTGGGAACGGGAGCTGGGGTGTGTTTTATGCCGGAAATAACAGTTAATGATTTATGTTGTGGTCTCGTTATATTCCAATCTCTGAATTGAGCCTTTCCACCGCACCAGGGTTATGGGGAGAGTTTTCATCGTTTCTTTTCCAAACGTACAGACGATGTTATAAAGTTGCTGATTTACCCAGATGGCGGATTCTCCCCTCACAGTGAAAAGCAACATCGGACCTTCACATCTGCCCATTGTTTTATAATTGAATAATTAGTCAAATGGAATTATTTGTGATGTTATTTCCCCCGAGACGGTGTTTCCTGCAGTGAAACTGATCAGTTTCAGCTCAGTCATTCAGGGACCTGGAATTCCTGCAGTTTGAGCCCGCTGTTACCCCAGCCCACTTCTGATTGGTCACCCTCTTCTCATAAAGTCAGTGACAGCCATTCGCCCCATTCAGTCCATGTCGGGTTTCCAATCTGTTCAGTCCCCGACTCGATCCCCAAAGCCCTGCATAATCCCTTTGGGTCAAAATGACCGTGGCCGGACTCGAAACTGCAATCTTCTGATAACATCATAGAATATACCGAAGACGCCTTATCCATTAGGCCACACAGCCATTAGCTCACATGAGTGATTCAATTCGAGAACCTCGAAGCACAAAATACAAAAAATCATTGGTTGAACCTGTCAACCTGGCAGAATATATGAATTTGTGAAAGCCGCCAATTTCACTTTGGAAAAGAAGTGATCGACTGGAAAAGTACAAAAAATCTATTTTCCAGTAGCGGTTTAAATAAACTTTTAAAACACAATTTTGCTTTTACCGACTCAAATTGCTGCTGCTATTTTATGAACAGCTTTATTTTGCCAATTTTTGTCAACTTCTCATCCGTAACTGACAGTAAAAGGCTCCGTTCAGCAATCTTTCACGCGACAAATAACTCAAACTCGGTGTGGAAGTAATAAATTACAGACTATTGGTAATTCCCCTTCACACAGGCTTCAGGGGGACAGTGAGAAGCCACTGAAATAGTTGCTTCATCCTTTTAAAAGGTTCCCATTCTGTCCTGGTATTGACATGTTGGAATCAGATTTGTATTTAACAAGATATTTCTGTGAAAACAAAATCCTCAACAGACCAGCTGGGAATCTGGGAATCACTGAAGTAAAATAAAAGGCTTTTGATTGAGAAGACGGGACCTTCTCACCAGCAGCCGGGTTACATTCCCCTCACATCCTTATACAGCGAGCAGCTCTTTCCCTCGAGAAATAGACAGCAGCAGTTGGAAGTTAAGTAAAAGGATCGGTTCATTGAGACAAGTTTCTGACTGACAGGTGGTGCTGAATATTAATACAAGAAGGTCCTGGAATGGGAAACAAGTGTCCAGAGTGGGGTCTGAATTCAGGACAGGGAAATGGCCAGCACTGACACAGATCATTTCATTATGACATTGATATCTGACTGTCGAAAAGGAGAAGCGAGTTAAACACATGATGGTGAAAGGAATGGAAGATGACGCTGGTTGTTCTAGATGAAGAGGGATAGACAGAGGTGTGGGTACAGCAGACTTCAGACAGTAATCAGCCCTTTCAGATACTGTGGGTGGATCTGAAAAGAGCCTTTGGGTATTTGATAAAATCCTGGCAGATTGACTTGGTTTTGGTGCCCGGAGCGCTGGTTTTCTTGGGCAGCAGCACGGCCTGGATATTCGGCAGCACCCCGCCCTCAGTGTCCTGGAATCAAAAGCAAGTGTCCAGAGTGGGACCTGAAATCAGGATAGGGAAAAAAGCTCTTTGTTTAAAAACCCTCAAATAGCGACCTTGTAATTGGTCAGGTTACTAATGTTTTAGTTAGTGTAATTTATGAATAATTACTAATTAGAAAGTGCTGTTTGGACAGAGTGTAAAGCTGTGAGTTGATGTGTGAGGGACTTCACTGACTAGGGGAAGGAGATGCTCTTTGGTCTCTCTTTTCTTTTCTGCCTTTTCAGCCTCCATGGTACAGGGGAAGAAGCTGATCGGTGAGTAACTGGTAAATTATTCTACTTATTACACTTATTACACGAGCAATAATGAGTTTGTAAAGCTTAGTAATGGCAGGGCAGCTCGAAAAGTAAAAGTTCGAAATTGGGGGAAGGCAAATTTTACAAAACTGAGAGGTGATTTGGTGGATGTGGACTGGATACAACTACTTGAAGGAAACCCAAAGATGTTTTATCAGTCCATTAAGAGCAAGAGGATAACTAAGGAAAGGGTACGGCCTATCAGAGATGTACAAGGGAACTTCTGTGTGGATCCAGAAGATGTGGGCGGGGTTCTTAATGAGTTTTTTGTCTCTGCCTTCACAAAGGAGAGGGATGATGCAGACATTGTAGTAAAAGAAGAGGAGTGTGAAATATTAGATACGATAAGCATAATGAGAGTGGAAGTACTAGAGGGTCTGACATCCTTGAAAATGAATAAATCACCAGGGCCAGATGGTTTGCATCTGAGGTTGTTAAAGGAAGCCAGGGAGGAAATAATGGATGCGCTGAGGATCATCTTCAAATCCTCACTGGATTTGGGGGAGGTGCCGGAGGATTGGAGGTCTGCGAATGTTGTACTATTATTTAAAAAGGATGTGAGGGATAGGCCAAATAATTATAGACCGGTCAGTCTGACCTCAGTGGTGGGTAAATTATTAGAATCAATTCTGAGGGACAGGATAAACTGCCACATAGAAAGGCATTGATTAATCAGGGATAGTCAGCATGGATTTGTAAAGGGAAGGTCATGTCTCACTAACTTGACTGAGTTTTTTGAGGAAGGAACAAGGAACATTGATGAGGATAGTGCAGTGGATGTGGTTTACACGGATTTTAGTAAGGCATTTGATAAGGTCCCACTGGTCAGTAAAATGAAAGCTCATGGGATACAGGGGAATGTGGCAGGTTGGATCCAAAATTGACTCAGTGGCAGGAAACAAAGGATAGTTATCGACGGATGTTTTTGCGAATGGAAAGCGGTTTTCAGTGGCATTCCACAGGGCTCTGTGTTGGGTCTCTTGCTGTTTGTGGTATATATTAATGATTTGGAATTAAATGTGGGAGCTATGATTGGGAAATTTGCTGATGACACAAAAATTGGCCGTGTAATTGATAGTGAGGAGGATAGCTGTAGACTTCAGAATGATATGAATGGATTAGTTGAGTGGGCGGAAAAATGGCAAATGGAATTCAATCTGGAGAAGTGTGAGGGAATGCATTTGGGGAGGGCAAACAAAGCAAGGGAATACTCAATAAACGGGAAGATATTGAGAGGGGTAGAAGAAGTGAGAGACTTTGGAGTGCATGTCCACAGGTCCCTGAAAGTGACAGGACAGGTAGATAGAGTGGTGAAGAAGGCATATGGAATGCTTTCCTTTCTTGGTCGACAAAAGCAGGGATGTAATGCGAGAACTGTTTAAAACGGTGGTTTGGCCACAGCTGGAGTATTGCGTACAGTTCTGGTCATCACATTACAGAAAGGACAGAATTGCTGTGGAGAGAGTACAGAGGAGATTTACAAGAATGATACTGTGGGTGGCTCTGAAAAGAACCTTTGGGTATTTGATAAAATCCTGGCAGATTGCCTTGGTTTTGGTGCCCGGAGCGCTGGTTTTCTTGGGCAGCAGAATGGCCTAGCTATTAGGCAGCACCCAGCCCTGAGTGATGGTCACCCCTCCCAGCAGCTTGGTGAGCTCCTCGTCATTCTGGACAGCCAGCTGCAGGGGTCTGGGGATGATGCGGGTCTTCTTGTTGTCCCGGGCCGCGTTACCAGCCAACTCGAGGATTTCAGCGGTCAGATACTCGAGCACAGCAGCCAGATAGACCGGGGCTCCGGCACCCAGACGCTCAGCATAGTTGCCCTTTCTCAGGAGCCTGTGAACATGGCCCACCGGGAACTGCAGTCCAGCCCGGGAGGAGCGAGACTTGGCCTTGGACCGATCTTTCCCGCCGGTCTTTCCTCTTCCAGACTTTTCTTTTCCAAAAATAGACTTGAGGACATTCCGTGCAGACCACTGCCTGATGGATTGGTGGTCAAAGGTGTTTTTCCACACAAACAGTTCCACGAAGACACAGTCCAACTGGATGGAGCGTTCCGTGGCAATGTGACCAGATCCATCCTTCGCAACACCGGGGTCAGATAGAACCTCAGCACGTAGTGACACTTGGTGTTTGCATACTGGGGCTCTACGCACAGCTTGATGCAGCCACATACTAAGGCGGCCATCAGGTTGAGGGCGACGTTGAGTACATTTTGTCGCCTTTATCCAGAGGTTTGAACATCGTGTCCCTCCAGACCCGGTCCATTTTGCATCTTCAGATAAAGCGGGAAATGGCTCGGGTGATCGCCACAGCACAGGAGTGGGGTATGGGCCAGACCTGTGCCTCTTACAGCAACAACGTGAGCACCTTGCACCTGATGACCAGGTTCTTACCCATAATAGAGAGTGATCGCTGCTCCCACTTGCTCAGTTTATGTTGTACCCTGGCTACTCGCTCCTCCCAGGTTTTGGTGCACGTCCCGGCCCTTACAAACCATATCCCCAGCACCTTCAGGTAGTCTGACCTGACAGTGAAGGGGACAAAGGATCGGTCAGCCCAGTTTCCAAGGAACATGGCCTCGCTCTTGCCATGGTTAACATTGGCTCCCGAATCCAGTTCGAACTGGTCGCAGATGCTCATCAGTCTGTGAATGGACAGCGGATCCGATCAGAATACTGCAACATCATCCATGTACAGGGAGGCTTTGACCTGAGTGACTCCACTGCCTGGGATTGTCACCCCTCTTATGCTCGCATCCATCCAAATAGACTCAGCAAAGGGTTCGATACAGCAAACACACAAGGCAGGGGAAAGAGGACAGCCCTGTCTGACTCCAGATTTGATTGGAAACTTTCTGATTCCCACCCAATTTTTTGGACTGTACTACTGATGTTTGTGCAGAGCAGTTTGATCCAATTGCAGATTCCCTCCCCAAACCCCATTTTGGAGAGCATATCCATCATGTATGTGTGAGATATCCTGTCAAAAGCCTTCTCCTGGTCCAGGCTGATGAGGCAGGTGTCCACCTTCCTGACCCATACATAGGTGATCGTATCCCTGAGTAGCATGACACTATCAGAGATCTTCCTGCTGGGTACAGTACAGGTCTGGTCAGGGTGAATCACCAACTCCAGAGCAGAGTTGACTCGACTGGCGATGACTTTGGACAGAACCTTGTAGTCTACATTAAGCAGTGAGATGGGCCGCCAATTTCTGATTTCTGCCCTCTCCCCCTTCTGCTTGTAGATGAGGGTGATGATGCCTTTCCTCATGGATTCTGACATGCTGCGGGCCAGGAGCGTACTCTCGTACACTTCCAGCAGGTCTGGGCTGACCCAGTACCACAGGGCCGAATACAACTCAACTGGCAAGCCGTCGCTTCCGGGAGTTTTCTTCATCTCAAAAGACTTGATGGCCTTTGTCAGCTTGTCCAGAGTTAGCGGTTTGTCCAGATTCTCCTGCATGCTGTCATCTAAGACCTCTGTGATGGATGACAGGAAGGACTGGGAGGACTTGCTGTCCATAGACTTCACGTCTTACAGCCCAGCATTCAAGGATTTGCTAATCCTTAGTATGTCGGAATGCGAAGTTGTGACCGAGCCATCCTCTTCCTTCAAGCTGCTGATCACAGAGCTCTCTCTGTGTACCTTTTGGAAGAAGAAACGCGAGCACGTCTCATCCTGCTCAATGGAGCAGACTCTGGACCGGAGGATGATCTTGGAGGCCTCCGTGGCAAAGAGCGAGGCCTGCTGGCTCTTCACCTCTTGGAAGTCCTCCTTGACCTCAACCCCCATCGACTGCAGCCAGAGCAGATTTTGCATTCTTTTCTGGAGTGCGGACATTTCCCTCTGTCTCTCTCACCCTCTGAACACCTTTGGAGATAAAGAACCTCTTGATGTTCTCCTTGATCACTTCCCACCAGTTCACCGGATACTCAAAGAGGGTCTCACTGTTCTCCAACTTTTGCAATCTCTTTTGAGTTTCTCAATGTTCTCTGGGGTTAGCAGTGTAGCATTGAGCTTCCATGTCCCCCTGCCAACCCGCTGGTCATCCTGTAAGTGACAGTCAACCAGTAAGAGGCAGTGGTCGGAGAAGAACACCGGCTTGACGTCGGTGGATCTGACCGTGAAAGCAGGGGACACATACAGGAAGTCAATCCTGGAACGGGCAGACCCGTCCGATCTTGACCAGGTGGATCTACGCTGCTCTCTGTCTGCAGGTTTGCTGAAGACATTGTGCAGTTTGGCATTTTATACTGATTCCTTTAAGAATCTGGGCGGAGCGTCCAGTTTTCTGTCGTTACTGCCAGATCGTCCAGCTGCATCAATGATGCAGTTGAAGTCACCTCCAAGAATGATCGGCCTGGATGTCGCCAGCAGCAGTGTGAGTTGCTGGAGGATGGTCAGCCACTCGCTGTATTGGACTGGGGCAGATACGTTGCTTAACTGGAGCGGAGCATTGTTGGACATTACATCTGCTGCGAGAAGGCGACCGCCCACCAGCATCTTAACTTCAGAGATGGTTAAGTTGCCTTCCCGCAGCAGAATCCCCAGGCCGGAGGAACAGGAACCATTTCCTCTGGACCAGATCGATGACCCATGGGAAATACCATCGTGACCATTGCCTGTAAGTGCTGCGGTGCAGGATTCCACACTCCTGACGAAACAGTACGCCAGCTTTGACCTTTGCGAAGTCATCCAAGGTTGAAACACATCACGTGGTGGATTTAACACAATGCATGTTAATCGAAGCAATCTTTATATCCACTATAAAGTTGGGTGTTGCTTACCACACCAGGTGTCCTTGCTAGTCCCGGTCCTTGAGTATGTTCCTGCATACCCATAGTGTACGCAAGCTGTTTCACATTCGTTGAGCCCAGAAACCCCTCATGGTTATTCATGAGGGTTTTGTTCCACTGGGGTGACATCGGCGGGTGGGGGGGCGGGTCTTGTAGGCAGCAAGGCTTGGGTTGTCCTCTATTGTTGGTGTCTTTCCCCTCGGTCCCTCCTCGAAGACATCACTGTTCCTGACTTCCCGGAGCTGGAGCTGGAGTGCGCAGGATACTTCGCTGCTCTCGGTCTCCCGGAGCTGAGGTGCACTGAGCATCTCCTTGGGTTCCATGCTTTTGGTTTGGGGTGCGCTGGGCGTGTCACAGCTTCCAGTGCCCCGGAGCTGGTGGGCTTTATCTTCCAGTTCCTTTGAGTTCTGCTGCTTCTTTTGGAGGTGCCATCGTTCCGGCCCTTCCTCGATCCAGTGAGGAGGAGCTGCTGTAGTCTGTCTCAGACGGTAGCCTCCTCTTGCCACTGGTTGGGTGTTGACCTGTTCTTTTTTTGGAGCTTTTTACTTTGTGTTCTTCCTTTGTACCACCTGCCACTGACCTGTTTGTCCATCTGCTGCCTCCTCCTCCATTAATTCTGTCTGTGGAGGAGGGGTTTCCAGGCACGGAGTAGGTGTTGGGTCACTGGTTGCAGCTGCCTCCCCTTTCTTCTCTTTCTCAGATAGACTTTCATCGCTGTGGGGAGGATTGCTTGTTTCCCTCCCAGCACCAGACATGTTCACCGTTCCTTAACCCGGTCTTTCCTTGATCCTTGCTGCCTGAGCATAACTGAGGCAGCGTTTGGGCAGGTTTTGTAGAGGTGGCCTGCCCCACCTCACAGGTTGCAGTACTTACAATGATTACAGTCCTTTGTCTGATGGCCTTCCTTCTTGCAGTTCTTGCAGACGACTGTGCTGCAGTTAGCTGCCACGTGACCAGATTTGCCGCAGGTACGACAAACTCTGGGCTGCTCCGCATAGACCATGAAGCCTCGACTTCCCCCGACAGCGAAGCTGGAGGGAGGATGGATGATGGCTCCGTTGGCATCGACCTTCAAGGTCACCTTGACCTGCCGCTAGCTGGTCCAAATCCAAATGGGTCCTTGACATCAGTGCTGCCGCCGGCCACCTCAACATACCTGGTGAGGAAGGTGAGTACATCCACGACAGGAACATGGGGGTTGTAGAGGTGGCTTCTCACCACCCGGTCACGTGGCGATGGCAGTGTGAAGAGCAGCTCCACTGTGAGGATTGACAGCGGGGCCTGGTTTCCCTTCTCCTTGAACACCTTCAGGAACTTGATGCATCAGCCATGTTCTTGGACGTCACATCAAAATATCCACTGCTGGGGAAGTCCTGCAGGCAGAAGATGTTTACAGCTTGGAATCCACAGCAATCAATAAGGATTTTCTTAATGAAGAAGGTACGATCAACCAGTGCATCTCCATCATTATCCTTCACTACCACCCGAACGATGTTACACACTCCCTGGCCTGAAGTTACAGAATTGGTTACAGCCATTTTACTCAGAAACTTACCTGAGACAGGATCATGGTCTCTCCCCTGCTCCTCTTCCAGACATTTCCACAATCTCACAAATACTTTCACAAAGAGTGAGGAATTCCTCCCGCACTTCCCTGCTTTACCTTCTGGAGGAATGCAGTCCGGCTACTTCTGATTGGTTACTGTCTGCTGAGTCTCATTGGCTGGTTCATGTCACCAATCAGGTAGCTGCTATTTCGCCGATCATCAAAGGGCAATGAGAAAATGGGGCGGAGATTGACAGTGGCAAATTGTCAGAGCTGAAATCCATTCACAAATTTGAAAAGCCCGCAATAATATTTGTGAAACAAGGAACAGCTGAAATATAATAAATAATATCGTCTAAAGAGTAAAATGTATTTCACTCTCTCCTGATATTGTGTTTCTCCTCATTGTCCGTCACAGATACCAGACTGACTTTCCTTCCGGGAGCGGAGCGGTGAGGAGTGGACCTGTGGGGAGAACGCCGAGAGCAGAACCAATAAATTGAGCCCAAGGATCGCGGCCCAGTCACTCACCTTCCGGGAGAGGACTGGACCTGTGGGGAGAACACCGAGAGTGGAGCCGATAAATTGAGCCCGAGGATCGTGGCCCAGTCACTCACCTTCCGGGAGTGGAGCGGACCTGTGGGGAGAACACCGAGAGTGGAGCCGATAAATTGAGCCTGAGGATCGCGGCCTAGTCACTCACCTTCCAGGTGAGAAGCGGAGAGCAGTCCAGGCACGCCGGAGTTTGAAAACAAAGGAGCTGTGATGTCACAGGAAGGCTGCAAGGTGATTGGTTGGTGAGTATCTGCTGTTAGGGAGTTACTCTAAATAGCTGGGTAAGTAACTAAAAGTAAAGGGAAAGGTCTACAGTTTTTTCAATAAAGGAGGTCGTGTTTTTTGGGGGAGAATCAAGGTCCCTAGTGTAAATAATTTAATTTTGGGGTAATTTAAGGGGATAAATTAAGGGTAAGTGATGGCAGGGCAGCTCAGCAATGTGGAGTGATCCTCCTGTGCAATGTGGGAACTCAGGGACACTTCAAGTATCCAGGACGAACACGTGTGCAGGAAGTGTCTCCAGCTGCAGCTACTCGAAATCCACGTTTTGGATCTGGAGCGGCGGCTGGAGATACTGTGGGGCATCCGCGAGGCTGAGATCATCATGGATAGCACGTATAGGGAGGTGGTCACATCGCAGGTAAAGACTGCTCAGGTGGAAAGGGAATGGGTCACCACCAGGCAGAGTAGAAGAACTAGGCAGGTAGTGAAGGAGTCCCCTGGATCCATCTCCCTTTCCAACAGATTTTCCACTTTGAATACTATTGGGGGAGATAGCTTTTCAGGGGAATGCAGCAAGAACCAAGTCTGTGGCACCACAGGTGGATCAGCTGCACAGGAGGGGAGGAAAAGGAGTAGAAGAGCTATAGTGATAGGGGATTCTATCGTAAGAGGTACAGATAGGCATTTCTGTGGCTGCAAACGTGACTCCAGGATGGTATGTTGCCTCCCTGGTGCATGGGTCAAGGATGTCACAGAGTAGCTGCAGGACAAGGGGGAGGGTGAACAGTCAGAGGTCATGGTACACATTGGCACCAATGACATAGGTAGAAAGAGGGATGAGGTCCTGCAACCAGAATTTAGGGAGCTAGATAGCAGATTAAAAAGCAGGACCTCAAAGGTTGTAATCTCTGGATTACTCCCAATGCCACATGCTAATGAGTATAGGAATAAGAGGGTAGAGCAGATGAATGCAGGGCTGAGGATATGGTGCAGGAGGGAGGGAGGGCCTTAATTTGCTCGACCACTGGGTCTGTTTCTGGCAA
Source organism: Heterodontus francisci (assembly GCF_036365525.1). Classification (NCBI taxonomy): domain Eukaryota; kingdom Metazoa; phylum Chordata; class Chondrichthyes; order Heterodontiformes; family Heterodontidae; genus Heterodontus; species Heterodontus francisci. The sequence goes on along the minus strand of NW_027140380.1, from coordinate 252,142 downwards.
AGGTGGGACCTATACAAGTTGGATGGGTTGCACCTGAACTGGAACGGGACCAACATACTTGCTGGGAGGTTTGCTAGTGCTGTTTTTGGGGGGTAGGGGGGGTTTAAACTAATTTGGCAGGGGGGTCGGATACAGAGTGGAGGTACAGTAGGGGGTTAAACACAGTCAAATTTAAAAGAGAAACTGAGTCAGTCTGGAAGGCAGAGCAAATATAGACCTGTTGCGGCACAAGTGAAAAATGCATGGCTGGATTGCATCTATTTTAATGCAAGGAGTCTTACTAATAAGGCAGATGAATTGAGGGCGATGATTAGCACATGGGATTATGATCTTATTCCTATCACAGAGACATGGTTGAGGGAGGGGCTGGTCTGGCAGCTCAGTATTCCAGGGTACAGAATCTACAGGCAAGACAGGTGAGGGAGTAAAAGAGGAGGTGGCATTGCACTGTTGATCAAGGAGTCAATTACTGCAGTAAGGAAGGATGATATCTTAGAAATTCCTCAAATGAGGCCATATGGGTAGAACTTAAAAACAAAAAGGGGACAATCACTTGGTTGGGAGTGTACTACAGGCCTCTAAACAGACAGGAAGAGATAGAGGAGAAAATATGTAGGCAAATCTCAGAGAGGTGGAAGAATCTTCTTCTTTGGCCTCCTTGTCTCGAGAGACAATGGGTAAGCACCTGGAGGTGGTCAGTGGTTTGTGAAGCAGCACCTGGAGTGGCTATAAAGGCCAATTCTAGAGTGATAGACTCTTCCACAGGTGCTGCAGATAAAATTGGTTGTCAGGGCTGTTGCACAGTTGGCTCTCCCCTTGCGCTTCTGTCTTTTTTCCTGCCAACTGCGAAGTCTCTTCGACTCGCCACATTTTAGCCCCACCTTTATGGCTGCCCGCCAGCTCTGGCGATCACTGGCAACTGACTCCCACGACTTGTGATCAATGTCACAGGACTTCATATCGCGTTTGCAGACGTCTTTTAAGCGGAGACATGGACAGCTGGTGGGTCTGATACCAGTGATGAGCTCGCTGTACAATGTGTCCTTGGGGATCCTGCCATCTTCCATGTGGCTCACATGGCCAAGCCATCTCAAGTGCCACTGGCTCACTAGGGTGTATATGCTGGGGATGTGTTGGAGATACGGTCCTGCCACCTGATGCCAAGGATTCTCCGGAGGCTGCGAAGATGGAATGAATTGAGACGTCGCTCTTGGCTGACATACGTTGTCCAGGCCTCGCTGCCATAGAGAAAGGTACTGAGGACACAGGCTTGATACATTCGGACTTTTGTGTTCCGTGTCAGTGCGCCATTTTCCCACACTCTCTTGGCCAGTCTGGACATAGCAGTGGAAGCCTTTCCCATGCACTTGTTGATTTCTGCATCGAGAGACAGGTTACTGGTGATAGTTGAGCCTAGGTAGGTGAACTCTTGAACCACTTCCAGAGCGTGGTCGCCGATATTGATGGATGGAGCATTTCTGACGTCCTGTCCCATGATGTTCTTTTTCGTGAGGCTGATGGTTGGGCCATATTCGTTGCAGGCAGCCGCAAACCTGTCGATGAGACTCTGCAGCCACTCTTCAGTGTGAGATATTAATGCAGCATCGTCAGCAAAGAGGAGTTCCCTGATGAGGACTTTCCGTACTTTGGTCTTCGCTCTTAGACGGGAAACCTGCCACCTGATCTTGTGTGGAGGAAAATTCCTTCTTCTGAAGGGTTGAACGCATGTGAGAGCAGCAGGGAGAAGAAGATCCCAAACAATGTAGGTGCGAGAACACAGCCCTGTTTCATGCCACTCAGGATAGGAAAGGGGTCTGATGAGGTGCCGTTATGCTAAATTGTGCCTTTCATATTGTCATGGAATGAGGTGATGATACTTAGTAGCTTTGGTGGACATCCAATCTTTTCTAGTAGTCTGAAGAGATCACGTCTGCTGACGAGGTCAAAGGCTTTGGTGAGATCTATGAAAGCAACGTAGAGGGGCATCTGTTGTTCACGGCATTTCTCCTGCAGCTGGTAAAGGGAGAACAGCATGTCAATGTTGGATCTCTCTGCTCGAAAGCTACACTGTGCCTCAGGGTAGACACGCTCAGCCAGCTTCTGGAGCCCGTTTAAAGCGACTCGAGTGAAGACTTTCCCCACTATCCTGAACAGGGAGATTCCACGGTAATTGTTGCAGTCACCACGGTCACCCTTGTTCTTATAGAGGGTGATGATATTGCCATCGCGCATGTCCTGTGGTACTGCTCCCTCGTCCCAGCACAGGCAAAGCAGTTCGGAGAGTGCTGGAAGTATAGCAGGCTTGGTGCTCTTGACTATTTCAGGGTAATGCTGTGCTTCCCAGGTGCATTTCTGCTGGCTAGAGAATGAATGGCATAACTGAGTTCCGATTTTGTTGGCGGTACGTCCAGCTCATCCATGACTGGCAGAGACTGGGCTGCATTGAGGGCGGTCTCAGTGACAACATTTTCCCTGGAGTCCAGTTCTAGGTAGTGCTCCACCCAGCGGTCCACTTACTTCCGTTGGTCAGTGATTGTGTCCCCTGATTTAGATTTGAGGGGGGCGATCTTCTTGATGTTTGGCCCAAAAGCTCTCTTAATGCCATCATACATTCCTCAGATGTTTCCGGTGTCAGAGGCCAGCTGAATATGACTGTATAGGTGTTGCCAGTAGTCATTTGCACAGTGCCTGGCTGTTCTTTGTGCAGCGCTTCTGGCTGCTTTAAGAGCTACGGATGTTAACTCGCTGGGGGCTTTCTTGTAGTTCAACAGTGCAATGCGCTTAGCGGCGATGACAGGTTCCAGCTCTTCAAAGTGTGATTGAAACCAGTCTGCATTCTGCTTCACACGTTTGCCATAGGTGATCATAGCTGAGTCATAGATGGCAACTCTGATGTGGGCCCACTTGGTCTCTGCATCCCCTGTCGGAGTGTTTTGAAGGACTTTATCAAGTGAATTTAGAAACTTACGTAACAGCTGTGGATAAGAAATTCTGCTACTGTTGATGCGCGGGCGGCCCTTCCGCTTGGAGTGATGCAGCCTCTTTGGTTTGAGTCTAACCTTGCTGCAAACCACACACTGCACACCACACACATCCTTGTCCACTCAACACAGTATTCGACTGGCAGTAAAGTCAGCTTGCATGCAGCTTGCTGTGAAATGGCATGAGACTGACACCTCTTGCAAGAGGGAAATTGATTGATAATAAAAAGCTCGGTGGGAATGTAAGCTGTGAGGGGGATACAAAGGACCGGATTTTATTTGGTTCACTCCCCCCGAGATTCCTGCCCTGCTCCAATTCTGGTCTTTTGAGCATCGCTGATTTTTATCGCTCCACCGCTGGCAGCTGTGCCATCAGCTGTCCAGGCCCGAAGCCTGAGATTTCCCTCCCTGAACTCTCCGCCTCTCGACCTCTCTTCCCTCCTTTAAAACACTCATGGAAGCCTACGTCTGTGACCAAGCTTTTGGCCATCTGCTCTAATACGGTCTTGTGTGGCTTGGGGTCCAATTTTGCTTTCCGGCACTCCTGTGAAGTGCCATGGGACGCTGTATTACGTTAAAGGTGCTCTATAAATTTACACACAAGTTGTTGTTGTTTTTGGTCTGGAATGTATTGCTTGAGAGAATGGTGGAAGGAGACTCAATCGGAAGGTTGAAAAGGGAATTTCGATAAATAGTTGAAAGGAAATGAAAGAGCTGCCACAGGCACGATGGGCCGCCCTGGTTGTAGATGTCGTCGTCATCCTTCCTTCTATGTGAGATGATGGACTTGCAGTAAATCCATTGGTGATGGGATAGTTTCCCATGGTGCACTTTGTCCGATAGCTGAAGAGGTCAATCTGTGAGAGGCAGGTTCTTCCACAAGTGCCACATATGAGGTGGGATTATCAGGTGTCGCTGTTTTCCATGTCGGCACCTGCTGTCGAACTGCTGTAGTCACTGATCGTCATGGTGATGCACACACCAGTCCAGGGGTAATATCACCATTTCCCTCTGTTGTTGGCCAGTGTCTCCCATGTGTGAAAATCGATGTTTCGGGCCTTCATGTCCTGCTTGCAGGCATCCTTGAAATGGGGCTTTGGGCATCCAACTGGTCTTCTGTCTCCGGCGACCTCCCCTTGGGAATGTGTCATCTTCCATCCTGCGAATGTGCCTGAGCCAGCAAAGTCACCTCTGCTTGACGAGTGTGAGCATACTCGGGAGATTTGCTTTTGAAAGCATTGTTACATTTGTGATTTTGTCCAGTGTTTATTTGCGCAGTGTCTCACTGTCTTTTGCACAACTGCCTTGGCTAATTTCAAGTCATATAATGTTCTGGCTGCTGGTTTCATGTTGTGCGTCAGGTCGGTTCTGCTTTTTGCTTCAATAACAGATGTCATCTCTGCTGAGTAGGTGGGGAAGAGACAGTTGCCCACCTCCTTCTGGAATGTGTCTTTGCAAAGCAGGTGTGGAAAGAGATGCAGCGGTTTTTGTTGAGGTTCATCCCAAGCAGCTCTGTAACACAGGAGTCTGTGCTCTACGGGCTGTTCCCAGGGACGCACACTGAGACAAACATCAACTGCTGCTGGAGGACCATCAATTCGGTGAAAGACACTCTTTGGTCTGCCCTAAACATGCTGGTCTTCCAGCGCAAAGAGTTGTCCACGACCGAGTGTTGCAGACTGGCACATTCCAAGGTCCAGGACTACGTGCTGAGGGACACACTAAAGCTTGGGGTAGCCGCTGCAAAGGCTCAATGGGGAAAGACCATTGTGTAAGTTCCTCCCGCCATAGTGAACTAAGGAACTGGACCCATGGGAAACCACTCAGGCTGTATACACCAAATATGGTTTTGCTGTAAAATGTACATGGCAGGTATAATGGAATGGAAGGGTTGTGAGGCAACTCACTCCTCTATTGAAGAAAACTGATTTATTTCACACTTTTTGAAATGTCATAGAGTCATGGAGAGATACAGCACTAAAACAGGCCCTTTGGCCCACCGAGTCTGTGCTGACCACCAACCACCCATTTACACTAATCCTACATTAATCCCATATTCCCTACCACATCCCCACCTTCCCTCAATTCTGCGTCCAGCTACCTACACTCGGGGCAATGTACAATGGCCAATTTACCTATCAACCTGCAAGTCTTTGGCTGTGGGAGGAGACCAGAGCACCCGGCGGAAACCCACGAGGTCACAGGGAGAACTTGCAAACTCCACACAGGCAGTACCCAGAACTGAACCAGGGTCGCTGGAGCTGTGAGGCTGCACTGTTTTTTTCCAGATTTTTATGAATAAAGTATATTTTGGAAAAACAAAATTCTTAATGAAGTAGGCGCAGTCGATGGGTGCACCTCCTTCACTATCTTTCACCGCCACCCTAACGGTGTTACGCACCCCCTGGCCTGGATCTCTGGTGTTGGTTGCAGCCATTTTTACTTGGCGTTTTCCTGGGACAAGTACTAAATCCTCAACTGACAGGGAAACCACCACCACGGTAGATCTATAATCCCAAAGGGCGGAATGCCCTAAATACGGTGCTGAAACCACCTCCCACCCCCAAAAAACACAAAAACAGCACCTGCATTATCAAACGCCACTGATCACGGTCTCTCCCCTGCCAGCTAAGTCCAAGCATTGAGGTGGAGAAGTGCGTACTTGGAGCTGCGAAGAAACGAGCAGGAGTGTTTATAGCAAAAAATATTTGGGAGCAGAAACACTGTCCAGCAACAGCTAGTAAATTCTATTTTTGATTCATATAATCAGGGGTGAGTGCAAAAGCAGACCCCCAACTATCACAAATTCTGCAGTTGAGTATCCCACATTTGAAGACATCGCAGGCATCAGCAAACCCACAGTGCAATAGGTTAGCCTCATCCTGGGAGAACTTTTTTCTTTATTTCCAAAATATACTTTATTCATAAAAATCTGTAAAAATTACATTCCCAAACAGTTTAAAACAGCATCAAGTCAAAAAATACAAACAGTGCAAAGGTGATCAGTTTCCTTCTATACAATCATGAGTTGCCTCACAACTCTTCCATTTCATTGTCATTTTACATTTACAGCACACAGAATTTTCCCGATACAGTTCGAGGGGTTTCCCATGGATCCAGCCCCTCAGTTCAGCTTGGTGGGGGGACCTTACACTGTGGCCTTTCCCCATTGAGCCTTTGCTGCGGCTGCCCCAAGCTTAAGTGCATCCCTCAGCACGTAGTCCTGGACCTTGAAACGTGCCAGTCTGCAACATTCCGTCACAGACAACTCTTTGCAGTGGAAGACCAGCAAGTTTCTGGCAAACCAAAAGGCATCTCCCGCTGAATTGATAGTCCTCCAAGCAGTTTATGTTTGTATCAGTGTGCGTCCCTGGGAACATTCTATCGAGCACAGACTCCTGTGTTATCAAGCTGCTTGGAATAAACCATGACAAAAACCACTGTATTGCTTTGAACTTTTTTTTTTATTTCCAAAATATACATTATTCATAAAAATCTGCAAAAATTACATTGCCAAACAGTTTCAAACAGCACCAAAAAATACAAACATTGCAAGGGAGATCAGTTCCCTTCCATACTATCATGAGTTTCTTCACAACCCTTCCATTTCACTATTGTTATGCCAATTACAGTTTCACATTTACAGCAAAAGAAAATATCAACAAAACAGTTCGACGAGTTTCCCATGGATCCTGCCCCTCAATTCAGCTTGGTGGGAGGAACCTTACTTTTTTTTATTTCCAAAATATACTTTATTCATAAAAATCTGTAAAAATTACATTGCCAAACAGTTTCCAAACAGCACCAAATAATACAAACATTGCAAGGGAGATCAGTTTCCTTCAATACTGTCATGAGTTTCTTCCCAACCCTTCTGTTTCACAATTGTCATGTCAATTACAGCTTTACATTGACAGCAATTGAGAATATTAACGATACAGTTCGAGGGGTTTCCCATTGATCCAGCCCCTCAGTCCAGCTTGGTGGGGGAACCTTACACTGTGGTCTTTCCCCATTGAGCCTTTGCTGCGGCTGCCCCAAGCTTCAGTGCGTCCCTCAGCACGTAGTCCTGGACCTTGGAATGTGCCAGTCTGCAACATTCGGTGGTGGACAACTCTTTGCACTGGAAGACCAGCAAGTTTCGGGCAGACCAAAGGGCGTCTTTCACCGAATTGATAGTCCTCCAGCAGCAGTTGATGTTTGTCTCGGTGTGCGTCCCTGGGAACAGCCCGTAGAGCACAGACTCCTGTGTTACAGAGCTGCTTGGGATGAACCTTGACAAAAACCACTGCATCTCTTTCCACACCTGCTTTGCAAAGGCACATTCCAGGAGGAGGTGAGCGACCGTCTCTTCCCCATCACAGCCAACGCGGGGGCATTGTGCGGAGGGGCGAGACTTCGGTTGTGCATGAAGGATCTGACGGGGAGGGCCCTTCTCACCACCAGCCAAGCTACGTCTTGGTGCTTGTTTGAAAGTTCTGGTGATGAGGCATTCCGCCAAATGGCTTTGACGGTCTGCTCGGGGAACCATCCGACATGATCCACCGTTTCCTTTTCCCGTAGGGCCTTGAGGACATTCCGTGCAGACCACTGCCTGATGGATCGGTGGTCAAAAGTGTTTTCCCGCAGAAACTGCTCCACGAAGGATAGGTGGTACGGCACTGCCCAACTGCATGGAGCGTTCCGCGGCAATGTGACCAGGCCCATCCTTCGCAACACCGGGGACAGATAGAACCTCAGCACGTAGTGACACTTGGAGTTTGCGTACTGGGGATCTACACACAGCTTGATGCAGCCGCACACGAAGGCGGTCATCAGGATGAGGGCCACGTTGGGTACATTTTTCCCGCCCTTGTCCAGAGATTTGAACATCGTGTCCCTCCGGACCCGGTCCATTTCCCTGCTGCTGGAGGACCATCAATTTGGTGATGGACACTCTTTGGTCTGCACGAAATCTGCTGGTCTTACAGCGCAAAAAGTTGTCCACGACCGAGTTTTGCAGACTGGCACATTCCAAGGTCCAGGACTACATGCTGAGGGACGCACTTTTATTAAGGTTGTTAAGATAAAGGTTCTTTCTCTTCAAAGGTGATCAGATGGCGAGAGAGAGACAGAGGGAAATGTCCCGACTCCAGAAAAGAATGCAAAATCTGCTCTGGGCGCAGTCGATGGGAGTCGAGGTCAAGGAGGACTTCCAAGAGGTGAAGAACCAGCAGGCCTCGCTCTTTGCCACGGAGGCCTCCAAGATCATCTTCCGGTCCAGAGTCCTCTCCATTGAGCAGGATGAGACGTGCTCACGTTTCTTCTTCCAAAATGTACACAGAGAGAGCTCTGTTATCAGCAGCTTGAAGGAACAGGATGGCTCAGTAACGTCTTTGCAATCCAACACAGCGGCACAGTGGCGCAGTGGTTAGCACCTCAGCTTCACAGCTCCAGTGACCCGGGTTCAATTCTGGAGACTGCCTGTGTGGAGTTGGCAAGTTCTCCCTGTGTCGGCGTGGGTTTTCTCCGGGTGCTCCGGTTTCCTGCCAAAAGACTTGCAGGTTGGTAGATAAATTGGCCATTATAAATTGCCCCTAGTATAGGTAGGTGGTAGGGAAATATAGGAACAGGTAGGAATATGGGATTAGTATAAATGGGTGGTTGATGGTCGGCACAGACTCGGTGGGCCGAAGGGCCTGTTTCAGTGCTGTATCTCTAAAAAATATTAAGGATCAGCAAATCCTTTAATGCTGGGCTGTGAGACGCGAAGCCCACAGACAGCACGGCTTCCCAGTTCTTCCTGTCATCTATCACAGAGGTCTTGGATGACAGCAGGAGGGAGAGACTGGACAAGCCGCGAACTCTGGACGAGCTGACAAAGGCCATCAGGTCCATCGAGACGAGTACATCTCCCGCAAGCGACGGCTTACCGGTTGAGTTGTATTTGGTCCTGTGGGACTGGTTCGGCCCAGACCTGCTGGAAGTATACGACAGTATGCTCCTGGCCGGCAGCATGTCAGAATCCATGAGGAAAGGCGTCATCACCCTCATCTGCAAGCGGAAGGGGGTGAGGGCGGAAATCAGAAATTGGCGGCCCATCTCACTGCTTAATGTAGATTACAAGATTCTGTCCAAAGTCATCGCCAGTCGAGTCAAGTCTGCTCTGGAGCAGGTGATTCACCCTGACCAGGCCTGCACTTTACTCAGCAGGAAGCTCTCTGATAGTCTCACACTACTCAGGGATATGGACATCTGCCTCATCAGCTTGGACCAGGAGAAGATTTTTGACGGGATATTGCACACATTCATGATGGACGTGCTCTCCAAAATGGGGTTTGGGGAGGGAATCTGCAATTGGTTCAAACTGCTTTACACAAACATCAGTAGTGCAGTCTCAATCAATGGGTGGGAATCATAAAGTTTCCTGATCCAATCTGGAGTCAGACAGGGCTGTCCTCTCTCCCCTGTCTTGTCTGATTGCTGTATCGAACCTTTTGCAGAGTCCATTAGGAAGGATGCAGGCATAAGAGGGGTGACAATCCCAGTCAGTGGACGCACTCAGGTAAAAGCCTCCCTGTACATGGACAATGTTGCTGTCTTCTGCTCGGATCCACCATCCCCTCGCAGACAGATGAGCATCTGCGACCAGTTCGAACCAAAGTCAACTATGGCAAGAGTGAGGCCATGTTCTTTGGGAACCGGGCCGACCGATCCTTTGTCCCCTTCACCATCAGGTCAGACTACCTGAAGGTGCTGGGGATACGGTTCGGAAGGGCCGGGGCCTGCTACAAAACCTGGAAGGAGCGTGTGACCAGGGTGCACAATAAACTGAGTGTGTGCGAGCAGCGATCTCTCTCCATTGTGGGTAAGAAAATGGTCATCAGGTGCGAGGCACTCTCGTTGTTGCTGTACGTGGCGCAGGTCTGGCCCATACCCCACTCCTGCACTGTGGCAGTCACCCGAGCCATTTTCCGCTTTATCTGGAGATCTAAAATGGACCAGGGCGGGAGGGACACGATGTTCAAACCTCTGGACAAGGGCGGGAAAAATGTACCCAACGTCGCCCGCATCCTGATGACCACCTTCGTGTGCAGCTGCACCAAGCTGTGTGTAGAGCCCCAGTACACAAACACCAAGTGTCACTATGTGCTGAGGTTTTATCTGTCCCCGGTGTTGCGAAGGATGGGGCTGGTCACATTGCCGCGGATCGCTTCATCCAGTTGGACTGTGCAGTACCAGCTATCCTTCGTGGGAATGTTTCTGAGGGAAAACAGCTTTGACCACCAATCCATCAGGCAGTGGGCTGCACGGAATGTCCTCAAGGCCCTGCGGGAAAAGGAGATGGTGGATCCGGTCGGATGGTTCCCCGAGCAGACTGCCAAAGTCATTTGGCAGAATGCCTCATCACCAGAACTTTCAAACAAGCACCAAGATGTAGCTCGGCTGGTGGTAAGCAGAGCCCTTCCTGTCAGATCCTTCCTGCATGCCCGAAGTCTCGCCCTCTCCACATGCGGCCCTCGAGGTGGCTGCGGTGGGGAAGAGGCAGTTGCCCACCTCCTTCTGGAATGTGTCTTTGCAAAGCAGGTGTGGAAAGAGATGCAGTGGCTTTTGTCGAGGTTCATCCCAAGCAGCTCTGTAACACAGGAGTCTGTGCTCTACGGGCTGTTCCCAGGGATGCACACCGAGATAAACATTAACTGCTGCTGGAGGACCATCAATTTGGTGATAGACACTCTTTGGTCTGCCCGAAACCTGCTGGTCTTGCAGCGCAAAGAGTTGTCCACGACCGGGTTTTGCAGACTGGCACATTCCAAGGTCCAGGACTACGTGCTGAGGGATACACTAAAGCTTGGGGTAGCCACTGCAAAGGCTCAATGGGGAAAGACCACTGTGTAAGGTCCCCCCGCCATAGTGAACTGGGCAGCTGGACCCATTGGAAACCCTTGTGCTGCATACACCAGTTATGGGTTTGCTGTAAAATGTCCATGTCAGGTAAAATGGAGTGGAAGGGTTGTGAGGCAACTCACTCCTGTACTGAAGAAAACTGATTTCCTTTGCACTTTTTGGAATGTCAACTTGGTGCTGTTTTGAACTGTTGTATAATGCATTTTTTACAGATTTATATGAATAAAGCATATTTTTAGGAATAAAAACCTGGGGATTCATATGCATAGTTCTTTGAAGGTGGCAGGACACATTGAGAAAGTAGTTAGCAAAGCATATGGGATCTTGGGCTTCATAAATAGAGGTACTGAGCACAAAAGTAGGGAAGTTATGCTGAACCTGTATAAATTTCTAGTTGGGCCACAACCAGAGAATTGCATCCAGTTCTGGTCAACACACTTTTGGAGGGATGTGAGTGTCCTTGAGAGGGTGGAGGAGATTTAACAGAATGGTTCCAGACATGAGGGATTTTAGCTGTAAGGTTAGGTTGGAGAAGCTGGGGTTGTTCTCCTTGCAGCAAAGGAGATTGAGGGGAGATTTGATAGACATGTACAAGATTATAATAAATATGACAGGTTTAGATAACTTACAGGGCGATGGGGATAGAGCGGGGGAATGGGACTGAATGGATTGATTTACATGGGCTTGATGGGCAAAATTACTTCCTGTACTGTAGTGACTCCAGGACTCAATGACTCTCTCTCCTTCTCTCTCTCTCTCTCTCTCTCTCTCTCTCTCTCTCTCTCTGTCTATCGCTTTACCTCTCTCTGCCTCTCTCTCTCTATCTGTCTTTAGCTGGTCCTCTAACTTTCTATTGCACTCTCTCTCTTTTTTTTCACTCTCTCTCTCTCCATTACACACATATTTGTCAATCACATGTCAAAGAAGGAAGCGTAATGAAGGAATGGCTGCGCCCTTGAAAATGTTTCCAGCAGAATAGTTAAATGTTTAAAGTTTCTGTAGGGAGTTTGACCTGAGATGGTGAGACACAAGGATGTGAGGTTATTAAAGTCTTCACCAAATGTAATAGGGAATAATTTTCTTCACTGGTGAACCCAAAGGAACAAATATGGCACAAGAATGAGAAAAGTCAGAGGATTGAGAAACATCCAATGGTTCTTCACATATTCAAGTCAGCAGACCCACAGAAAAACAGTAGGTTGAGAGTTCAGATCCAGTGATAGACTGGACAAATATCGAGCCAGTGCTTTTTTCTTTATAAACCTGACATCTGTCCACTTGGCTATTGCACCTCGTCTCGATGTATCTGATAATACTGATACTATTTGTATTCCACAGTTGCTTTGAAATCACAGGCAATATAAATGGATTGGGAATGTCAATGGTCAGGAACCATTAATGGATTGGGAAAGTCAATGGACTGGAAAATATCAGTGGATTGGGAAATTCTATAGACTGAGTTATTTCAATGGATTGGGACAGTTCAGTACATTGTGAAACATCAATGGATTAGGAAACAGGAATTAAAGGGACAGATGGAGTTCAACCTGGAAAAGTGTGAAGTGATTCATTTTGGAAGGTCGAATTTGAATGCAGAATACAGGCTTAAAGACAGGATGCTTGGGAGTGTGGAGGAACAGAGGGATCTTGGGGTCCATGTCCATAGATCGCTCAAAGTTGCCACCCAAGTTGATAGGGTTGTTAAGAAGGCGTATGGTGTGTTGGCTTTCATTAACAGGGGGATTGAGTTTAAGAGCCGCGAGGTTATGCTGCAGCTCTATAAAGCCCTGGTTAGACCACACTTGGAATATTGTGTTCAGTTCTGGGCGCCTCATTATAGGAAGGATGTGGAAGCTTTAGAGAGGGTGCAGAGGAGATTTACCAGGATGCTGCCTGGACTGGAGGGTATGTTTTACGAAGAAAGGTTGAGGGTGCTAGGGCTTTTCTCATTGGAACGAAGAAGGATGAGAGGTGACTTGATAGAGGGGTACAAGATGATGAGAGGCATAGATAGAGTGGATAGCCAGAGACTTTTTCCCAGGGCAGAACATTATACAGAATCATTTCATGGGGGACCCCAGTGTGAATTGTAGACAGGTGGGTCAGTTTTAACTTTCAAAGTAACACAGAAGCAAAATACTGCGGATGCTGGAAATCTGAAATAAAAACAGAAAATGCTGGAAATACTCAGCAGGTCTGGCAGCATCTGTGGAGAGAGAAACAGAGTTAACGTTTCTGGTCTGTGACCTTTCACCTGAACAGGGCTGAAATTGTCTGTGGAACAGAAACGATGGGCCAAGCGGCCTCTTTCTGTGCCTTCAACTTTCTCTGACTCTGTGATTCCATGAGATTGTGGAATCAATTTCAGGGTCGATGACATTGCACTCTGTAAGGATAGGAAGATGGAGATTATTAAGTACAGTGCAAAAATATAGATGCTTTTACATTATTTTAATCAAAATTGATTTAAATTTTGTGCTCACGAATCCTATCTTTTGATCACAATGACACTGATAACAATGGAAAAAGCAAGACTTGCATTTCACGACCACAGGACGTTGCAAAGTGTTTTACAGCCAATGAAGGACTTTCCAAGTGTAGTCACTGTAGTCATGCAGGAAACATGGTGGCCAATGTGCGCACAGCAAGATCCCAGAAACAACAACGTGATAAAAACGAGATAATCTGTTTTTTAGTGATGTTGATTCAGGGTTAAACAATGACCAGCACCCCAGAAATAATTCCCCTTCTATTCTCTGAAATAGTGCCATGGTACCTTTAACATCCACCTGAGAGGGCAAAGGGATCCTCAGTTTTCTGTTTCACCTGAAAAACAGCATTTCTGATAGTGCAGCACTGCCTTAGTACTGTACTGGAGTGTCAGCCATTTTTAAAGGGCTGTTAGTCCTACTGGAAAATATTTATTGGAAGATTAAATGAAATGAAATAAATACATTGCTTTTGCCTCTCTCCCATCCCCCCAATAACAGTTAAATTAATTATTTGCCCTTTCCTTCCCAAAACCTACCTTTACCATCTGACCTTCCGCCCAAAACTGCACAAACTGTAAACTATAACCCTTCCCACCATCCCAAACACCCATGACATTAATTTGACTCCGTCCCCCCACCCTCACACTGAGAAACTTACCTTCTGCCCCCTCCCCATCAGTGTTGCACCTCATTTCCCCGGATGGGGCTCCGAAGGCACGGCAGTGCCAGTCACTGGGCTGAAGATCGCAGCAGGATATCAGGAAGTGATGGGATAATAATTAATGCAGGTTTGTGGTCCCGTTGCCGAGCGGTGGGGGTCCCCCACAAGGCCTAGCCGTCGCCGGCAATATTGAGCCAGGCCCTGCCGGCGTTGAGGTCCATGGCGGGCCTCATCCGGGGCCATCTTCAAGCGGCTCCCACCCCACCCCCACCACAGATCTTGACGTCGAGGGATCTAGAGAATCCAGCCCATTGTTTCTGTCAATCTCAACTCCACAAGGATTTGCCTGTTAATTGTAGAAAAATTAAAGCTCAATAACCTTTTGATAAAAGGGGGTTCAAATCCATTTCCAAACAAATGATAGTTCTCATTGTATCTAGAACATGTTTTCTGACATACAAACATACCAATTAGGAGCAGGAGTAGACCACTCGGCCCCTCGAGTCTGCTCCACCATTCAATAAGATCATGACTGATCTGATTGCAACCTCAACTCAACATTCCCACCTGCCCCCGATAACCTTTCACCCCCTTGTTTATCAAGAATCTATCTACCTCTGTCTTAAAATATTTCAGAATTTCTGTCGTCCAGCAACTCTCACTTTGTTTCCTGGATTTCACCTGAGAAATGTATTTCCACACTTTGGATATCCTGTACTTCATTAATGTTTTTGCTCTCTCGGGATCTCCCTTTAATTATATTCAGTGCTGGTATTTTACTGCCACACACTGACTGAAAGTGTCCCATCTTTCTGCAGGAAAAACACTCAGCTTCTTGGCGAGGCAGTTTTCCCACTTGTGTCTCTCTCGGCCACACCTACTGCAATTGGTTGCAGCTACCACTAGATGCTCTTCCCGTCTTTCTTGTCTTTTACCACTAATTTTTCCTTATGCTTTCTTAACAAATTCAATTGAGTCTGCAACTCTCGAGATCAGACTCTCCCTGTCCCCTCGGACAACGGATTGGTTAAACTTTCTAACCTCTGTTTGTCTGCTCAATTGAAACTCTTTCGTTAATGTGAGATCAGCCCTGGACTGTAGATGATATGAAAGGGTGTTGTCTAATACCCCGAACATAATCCTGTCTCCATTCAGCTCTTCTCTTAAGTTGCTGTATTCACAATCCTCCGTGAGATTGTACAAGTCATTGATAAATGAATGAATACTCTCCCCTTTCTGTTTTGTATGCTTATTAAATTCAAAGTGATTCCTGACAATGCAGCAGCCAGCCGACGTCATCAGAGCGCTCCAAGCTCGCACATGCACAAACAGTCTCCTGCGCTCTGAGATGCTGTGCATGCTCAGCCTATGTCTTCCAGGACAAAGTGGCGCATGTGCGGGAAAACTCTCTCCCCCCACTCGGCCACTCACTCCAGGCCGCTCGCTGCCCGCTCCTTGCTACCCCGCTCCCACGCCCTCCGGCCACTTGCTACCCCCCCCCACCCCCGCACTGCCCTCTCTCCGTCCACTCACGCCCCGCTTCCCCCCCACGTCCCTCCAGACACTAGCTCTAAGCCATGCTGCTTCCCTCCTCTCGGCCTCTCGCTCCAACATTCGATCATTCTTCCCCGCAACACCCGATAAAGCAAGGCGAGCCTCGAGGGGTGATGGGGCAATGTTGGAGCGAGTGGCCGAGAGGAGGGAAGCGGCAGAGCCCAGGGCCTTGAGTGTGAGCGGCCAGAGAGCAGGATGGGGGTGGTGGTGGGGGAAGCGGGGAGTGAGCAGTCAGAGAGTGGGATGGGGGGAAACGGGGAATGATCGTCCGGAGAATGGGATGGCACTGTATAGAGGGGATTTGAGGAAAAAATGTTTCACCTCGAGGGTGGTTGGAATCGGGAACACATTGCCTGAAGGAGTGGTAGAGGCAGGAACCCTCACAACATTTAAGAAGTATCTAGATGACCACTCAAAACGCCACAGAATACAAGGCTACGGCCATGTGCTGGAAAATGGAATTAGAATAGATAGGTACTTGATGGCCGGCACGGACATGATGGTCGAAGGGCCTGTTTCTGTGCTGTATAACTCTATGACTCTATGAAACTTCACTGAATTACAGAGGGTGTGCAGCACTGTCAGGGGTGCTGTCCTTCTGATGAGACTTCAAACAGCACAACGTTCTCCGAGTATCAACCAAAACATGTCCATTCTGTAGATATGTGCCATATTTGCTTCTGAAACTACAGTCACTGCTCCGAAAGTAATTCACTTTAGGTGAATTAAGATGACTTGGTACTGTATAACTGGCGAATGCTCAGGAGGGAGCAGGGGATTGTTGGGGGTGGGATGGAGGCGGCGACGGCAACCTTTGAAAGTCTTTTTGGGTCGAAGTTGTTTTCTATGACACATTGAATTGCACCATCTTTAATCCTGGCAGCTGCCTGAATGTCACAGACAGTGATGTTTCAGTGGAAGAGGCTGCATTTGCGCATGTGCTAGTACAGCACCACCTGGTGGTTGCGTTGTCAGCAAATGCAGCGTTTTAAATTTGGCTCCACGATAACATTTTATTCCTGAATTAAAATAGGTCTTGAGTGCCTTAATAACTTCTTCACACGTAACCTTCTGTTCTTCATGAGGATGTTGCATCCACACTCCCTCCATTGCATACAATAGCGTACTGACCTGCTCCATGTCTGGCTTCTGCACGAGACCCGATGCAGTACGATCCCTTGCAAACCTCTGGAACCATCTCGGCCACTCCTCGGCTTGGTTCAGTCCAGTGTCATTTTCAAAGTTCTCCGGTAGAGGCAAAGATTTCTCCATCTTCACTTTGGTTTACTGTGGCCCCCATATAATATTCTGATATCTGTCAAGTCTTAGTACAGAATTTATAAGAGTCTGATGGCTAAAATAACCTGAGTTTACTCTACATTTCTTGCATGGAAGGTTTCATCGACAACTCTCCATGAGGTGCCGTACAGATTATATTACATCACTTCCTGTGATGATGTACATAGTCTATTTACATAATCTGCCCAGTAACAACCCAATGTCCACTCAATTATATTATTGTTCAGATGTGAGAAAAGCTGAGGATGGGAATGGAACGTCTGAATGAAGATTTCATGATGCTGATGATGTAAATGAGGATCTGTTACCCATTCCACAATCCCTCTTTATTTCTGTGCATGTTTCTCGATGCTGTTTCAACCAAATTGAAAAAGAATCACAAATCCTGCTCTGGAGCCTCAGGTACTAATTACCCAGAGGCATGGTTGCCAATTGGTCAGGCGTCAGTTTCGTAAAGTGAAGATCACGGGTTCAATCTTCCTCCATGCCTTGTGATTAGTTTCTCATCTTAAATGTGATGTTTTCCTGAAGGATGCCCATTGCATTTGTTTTCCGCTGATTGTTTCAACCATCTGGAAATCAGTGTCCTGTTGCACTTCATCCTGGACACTGGGAAGAACATGAGGAGTAGCCACATGGTCCCTCAAGCCTTCTCTGCCATTAATAGAGTGAAAATATCTGAGGTCCAAGCACTGAACCTTATTACTGTGCATATGCTGGATATTTAACAGAGCTATTCTATTAATCCCACATCCCGCACTCCTGTCCTTTCCCTCATTGCCCTGTTATATTTTCCATGTCAGGTATTTATCCAAGTCCATTTAGAGTTACCATTGAATCTGCTTCCACTGACCTTTCAGGATTGCATTCCAGACCAGAACAACACACTGCTGAAAAAACAATCTCCTCATCACAACACAGTGGTGCACAGTGGTGCAGTGCTTCGCACCGCAGCTTCACAGCTCTGGGGACCAGGGTTTGATTCTGGGTACTGTCTGTGCGCAGTTTGCAAGTTCTTCCTATGACCTTGTGGGTTTTCGCCGGGTGCTCTGGTTTCCTCCCACTGCCAAAAACTTGCAGGTGGTAGGTAAATTGGCTGTTGTAAATTGCCCCTAGTGTAGGTAGGTGGTAGGGAATATGGGATTGCTGTAGGGTTATTATAAATGGGTGGTTGTTGGTCGGCACAGACTAGGTGGGCCGAAGGGCCTGTTCCAGTGCTGTATTTCTAAATAAATAAACTCTCATTATTTTGCCAATTACTTTAAATGTGTTTCCTCTGGTTACTGACCCTTCTGACACTGGCAACACTTTCTCCTTCTTCACTCTATCAAAACTCTTCAGGATTTGCATTTCCTGCTGCCTTTGCTGATATAACAAGGCTGAGCATACATCACCAAAAGGAATATAATAAAAGCAAAATACTGCAGATGCTGGAAATCTGAAACAAAAACAAGAAATGCTGGATTCACTCAGCAGGTCTGGCAGCATCTGTGGAAAGAGAAGCAGAGTTAACGTTTCGGGTCAGTGACCCTTCTTCGGAACTTACAAATATTAGAAAAGTCGCAGATTATAAACAAGTGAGGTGGGGGTTGGGCAAGAGATAACAAAGGAGAAGGTGCAGATTGGACCAGGCCACATAGCTGACCAAAAGGTCACGGAGCAAAGGCAAACAATATGTTAATGGTGTTTCGAAAGACAAAGCATTAGTACAGATTAGGTGTGAATATACTGAATATAGAACATCAGCAAGTGCAAACCTGAAGAAAAACAACCTGAAAAAAACAGTGGGTAAGCAAACTGAACAAACTAAGATGAAATGAAATAAATGCAAAAAAAGATTGTAAAAAATGTAAAAAGGAATGCAAAAAAAAGGAAGAAAAAATAACTAAAAATGGCTAAAAATGAAAGTAAAGTGGGGAGCTGTCATGCTCTGAAATTATTGAACTCAATGTTCAGTCCGGCAGTCTGTAGTGTGCCTAATCGGTAGATGAGATGCTGTTCCTCGAGCTTGCGTTGATGTTCACTGGAACACTGCAGCAATCCCAGGACAGAGATGTGAGCATGAGAGCAGGGGGGAGTGTTGAAATGGCAAGCAACCGGAAGCTCAGGGTCCTGCTTGCGGACTGAGTGGAGATGTTCCGCAAAGCGGTCACCCAGTCTGCGCTTGGTCTCCCCAATGTAGAGGAGACCACACTGACCAAAAGGAATATGATTGGCTATGAATCACATTTATCCTTCCTGTCAATCTGATGTGGATCGTGTATTTTCCCGGAACCAAACAACCTGAGCAGCAAGTGTGGGTTCCAGTGATTCCCACCGCTCTGAGAGAGAGAGGATGCGTTAATGAACCAGATGGAAGAAAGGAGTGAGATAGAGAGTAAAATAGCCCTGGTCTGTTCCTACTAACCCCCCGACACCCGACTTAAAATGGCATCATTTTCTCCTGCTTCTGCACATTCTAATCCATTGATGTTTGCAAACCTTTCATCTGTCCCTTTAATTCCTGTTTCCTAATCCATTGATGTTTCACAATATCCCAATCCATTGATATAACTCAGTCCATAGAATTTCCCAATCCAGATATTTTCCAGTCCATTGACTTTCCCAATCCATTAATGGTTCCTGTCCATTGACATTCCCAATCCATTTATATTGCCTGTGATTTCAAAGCAACTGTGGAATACAAATAGTATCAGTATTATCAGATACATCGAGACGAGGTGCAATAGCCAAGTGGACAGATGTTGGGTTTATAAAGAAAAAAGCACTGGCTCGATATTTGTCCAGTCTATCACTGGATCTGAACTCTCAATCTACTGTATCTCTGTGGGTCTGCTGACTTGTATATGTGAAGATCCATTGGATGTTTCTCAATCCTCTGACTTTTCTCATTCTTGTGCCATATTTGTTCCTTTGGGTTCACCAGTGAAGAAAATTATTTCCCATTACATTTGGTGAAGACTTTAATAACCTCACGTTCTTGTGTCTCACCATCTCAGGTCAAACTCCCTACAGAAACTTTAAACATTTAACTATTCTGCCGGAAACATTTTTCAAGGGCGCAGCCATTCCTTCATTATGTTTCCTTCTTTGACATGTGATTCATAAATATGTGTGTAATGGAGAGAGAGAGTGAAAAAAAGAGAGAGGAAGAGAGGGAGAGAGAGTGCAATAGAAAGTTAGAGGACCAGCTAAAGACAGACAGAGAGAGAGAGGCAGAGAGAGGTAAAGCGTTGGACAGAGACAGAGAGAGAGAGAGAGAAGCAGAGAGAGTCATTGAGTCATGGAGTCATTTTGCCCATCAAGCCCATGTAAATCAATCCATTCAGTCCCATTCCCCCGCTCTATCCCCATAGCCCTGTAAGTTATCTAAATCTGTCATATTTATTATAATCTTGTACATGTCTATCAAATCTCCCCTCAATCTCCTTTGCTGCAAGGAGAACAACCCCAGCTTCTCCAACCAAACCTTACAGCTAAAATCCCTCATGTCTGGAACCATTCTGGTAAATTTCCTCCACCCTCTCAAGGACACTCACATCCCTCCAAAAGTGTGGTGACTAGAACTGGATGCAATTCTCTGCTTGTGGCCAAGCTAGAACTTTATACAGGTTCAGCATAACTTCCCTGCTTTTGTCCTCAATACCTCTATTTATGAAGCCCAAGATCCCATATGCTTTGCTAACTACTCTCTCAATGTGTCCTGCCACCTTCAAAGAACTATGCACATGAATTCCCAGGTTTTTATTCCTACAAATATACTTCATTCATATAAATCTGTAAAAAAATGCATTCTAAAACAGTTCAAAACAGCACAAGTTGACAGTCCAAAAAGTGCAAAGGTGCTATTGCACCTCGTCTCGATGCATCTGATAATACTGATACTATTTGTATTCCACAGTTGCTTTGAAATCACAGGCAATATAAATGGATTGGGAATGTCAATGGACAGGAACCATTAATGGATTAGGAAAGTCAATGGACTGGAAAATATCTGGATTGGGAAATTCTATGGACTGAGTTATATCAATGGATTGGGATATTGTGAAACATCAATGGATTAGGAAACAGGAATTAAAGGGACAGATGAAAGGTTTGCAAACATCAATGGATTAGAATGGCGCGAACCAGGAGAAAATGATGCCATTTTAAGTCGGGTGTCGGGGGGTTAGTAGGAACAGACCAGGGCTATTTTACTCTCTATCTCACTCCTTTCTTCTATCTGGTTCATTAAGTTTTCTTCAATAGAGGGGTGAGTTGCCTCACAACCCTTCCATTCCATTTTACCTGCCATGGACATTTTACAGCAAAATCATATCTGGTGTATACAGCCCGAGGGGTTTCCCATGGGTCCAGTTCCTTAGTTCACGATGGCGGGAGGACCTTACACAGTGGTCTTTCCACATTGAGCCTTTGCAGTGGCTACCACAAGCTTTAGTGTGTCCCTCAGCACGTAGTCCTGGACCTTGGAATGTGCCAGTCTGCAACACTCGGTCGTGAACAACTCTTTGCGCTGGAAGACCAGCAAGATAAGGGCAGACCAAAGAGCTTCTTTCACCAAATTGATGGTCCTCCAGCAGCAGTTGATGTTTATCTCGGTGTGCATCCCTGGGAACAGCCCGTCGAGCACAGACTCCTGTGTTACAGAGCTGCTTGGGATGAATCTCGACAAAAACCACTGCATCTGTTTCCACACCTGCTTTGCAAAGACACATTCCAGAAGGAGGTGGGCAACTGTTTCTTCCCCACCTACTCAGCAGAGATGACATCTGTTATTGAAGCAAAAAGCAGAACCGACCTGATGCACAACATGAAACCAGCAGCCAGAACATTATATGACTTGAAATTAGCCAAGGCAGTTGTGCAAAAGACAGTGAGACACTGCGCAAATAAACACTGGACAAAATCACAAATGTAACAATGCTTTCAAAAGCAAATCTCCCGAGTATGCTCACACTCGTCAAGCAGAGGTGACTTTGCTGGCTCAGGCACGTTCGCAGGATGGAAGATGACACATTCCCAAGGGTATTCTGTATGGGGAGGTCGCCGGAGACAGAAGACCAGTTGGATGCCCAAAGCCCCACTTCAAGGATGCCTGCAAGCAGGACATGAAGGCCCGAAACATCGATTTTCACACATGGGAGACACTGGCCAACAACAGAGGGAAATGGTGATATTACCCCTGGACTGGTGTGTGCGTCACCATGACGGTCAGTGACTACAGCAGCTTGACAGCAGGTGCCAACATGGAAAACAGCGACACCTGATAATCCCACCTCATATGTGTCACTTGTGGAAGAACCTGCCTCTCACAGATTGACCTCTTCAGCTATCGGACAAAGTGCACCATGGGAAACTATCCCATCGCCAATGGATTTGCTGCACGTCCATCATCTCATGTCGAAGGAAGGATGACGACGACATCTACAAACAGGGCGGCCCATCGTGCCTGTGGCAGCTCTTTCATTTCCTTTCAACGATTTATCGAAATTCCCTTTTCAACCTGACGATTGAGTCTCCTTCCACCATCCTCTCAGGCAATACATTCCAGACCAAAATCAACAACAACTTGTGTGTAAATTTCTAGAGCACCTTTAACGTACGGGAGTGTCGGAAAGCGAAATTTGACCCCGAACCACATAAGACCATATTAGAGCAGATGGCCAAAAGCTTGGTCACAGAAGTAGCTTCCATGAGTGTTTTAAAGGAGGGAAGAGAGGTGGAGAGGCGGAGAGCTCAGGGAGGGAAATCTCAGGCTTCGGGCCTGGACAGCTGATGGCACAGCCGCCAGCGGTGGAGCGATTAAAATCAGCGATGCTCAAAAGACCAGAATTGGAGCAGTGCAGGAATGTCGGGGGGAGTGAACCAAATAAAATCCGGCCCTTTCTATCCCCCTCGCAGCTGACATTCCCACCTAGCTATTTATTATCAATCAATTTCGCTCTTGCAGTTCTATTTCACACCACGAGATGTCAGTCTCATGCCATTTCACAGCTCGCTGCATGCAAGCTTACTTGACTGCCAGTCCAATACTGTGTTGAGTGGACAAGTATCTTCTTCTCTTGCAGTTTCTCCAAATGATAGGTTTTCATTCTTGCCCCTGCACTTAAAAGAAACTGGGAAAAAAACATTCTTAACATTTTCTCACATTCACACACCCATTTACCCCAGTGATAATTCACAACATTTTCTTTGTCCCATCGCCATCTACATAACTTAACATAGTAAAATTAAATTCGTGACAAAGCGCTGGCGACAACATTGTTCTTCCCCAAAATATGTACAATTTTCAAATGATCAGGCTGTAGCAACAAACTCCATCTAAATATTCTAGTATTTTGGTTTTTAAACTTATCCACAAACGTTAATGGGTTATTGTCAGTTTATATTAGTGTTTCTTTATAGTCCTGGCGGACATATACTTTGAAATGTTTGAGAACCAGCAAAAGTCCGAATGTTTCTTTTTCCACAGTGGAATACTTTTTTGATGCCAACTTAGTTTTCTTGAAAAGTACCCTACTGGCTTCTCTATGCCCGATTTGTCATCCTGCAATTGGACTGCACCAACCCCCAGGTCGCTAGAATCGATCGCTATTTTAAAGGGTTTCGGAAAATTTGGAGCAGCCAACACTGGTTCATTAGGTAAGATTGCCTTTAGCGGCGACAGGGAGAGCGAGGTGACAGCTGGGTAAGTGAGTTTACAACTTATATAAACTTATCTTTTTGTTTCGGCAGTTTCTTTTTGCAGCGGCGACAGGGAGAGCGAGGTGGCAGCTGGGTAAGTAAATCCTATATATTTGGGCAGCGGCTGAACCCGAGACCCTACACCTGTAGTGTCTCCCACCCGCCCTCCTCCTCTGACCAAAAAAAAAACGACTCGGTGGTGTGCAGATAAGGTAAGGCTTTTTCTATTTATTTTTTTTTCGTGTGATTGGTAAAAACTTTTCGTTCCTTTTTCATTTATCTAAGTTAAGACTAAGTTAAGCTTAAGATTAAAAATGGCAGGAGGTCTCAGACCCGTGTTATGCTCCTCTTGCTCAATGTGGGAGCTCAGGGACACGGCTGATGTCCCTGACTCCTTCACGTGTTGGAATTGTGTCCAGCTGCAGCTCTTGTTAGACCGCATGACGGCTCTGGAGCTGCGGATGGACTCACTTTGGAGCATCCGCGATGCTGAGGAGGTCGTGGATAGCACGTTTAGCGAATTGGTCACACCGCAGATTAGGATTGCTGAGGGAGAAAGGAAATGGGTGACCAAAAGGCAGAGAAAGAGCAGGAAGGCAGTGCAGGTGTCCCCTGCGGTCATCTCCCTCCAAAACAGGTATACTGTTTTGGATACTGTTGAGGGAGATGGCTCACCAGGGGAAGGCAGCAGTAGCCAGGTTCATGGCACCGTGGCTGGCTCTGCTGTTCAGAAGGGCGGAATAAAGAGTGGAAGGGCTATAGTCATAGGGGATTCAATTGTAAGGGGAGTAGATAGGCGGTTCTGTGGTCGAAAACGAGATTCCCGAATGGTATGTTGCCTCCCAGGTGCATGGGTCAGGGATATCTCAGATCGGCTGCAGAACATTCTGAAGGGGGAGGGTGAACAGCCAGTTGTCATTGTGCACATAGGCACCAATGATAGAGGTAAAAAACAGGATGAGGTCCTACAAGCAGAATTTAGGGAGTTAGGAGCCAAGTTAAAAAGTAGGACCTCAGCTGTAGTAATCTCAGGATTGCTACCAGTGCCACATGCTAGTAAGAGTAGAAATGAAAGAATAGTCAGGATGAATGCGTGGCTTGAGAGATGGTGCAGGAGGGAGGGGTTCAGATTTTTGGGACATTGGGACCGGTTCTGTGGGAGGTGGGACTATTACAAATTGGACGGTCTACACCTGGGCTGGACTGGAACCAATGTTCTTGGGGGTGCTTTTGCTAACACTGTTGGGGAGGGTTTAAACTAATGTGGCAGGGGGATGGGAACCAAATGAGGAGGTCAGTGGACAGTAAGGAGGTAGTAACTAAAGCCTGTAAGGAACTAGATAATGAAGTCAGCGTGACTAAGGGAAAGAGTAGACAGGGAGCAGATGATGAACGCAGAGTGACTGGTGCATTTGTTTTAATGCAAGAAGTGTAGTAGGTAAGGCAGATGAACTTAGGGCTTGGATTAGTAGCTGGGAGTATGATGTTATTGCTATTACTGAGACTTGGTTGAGGGAAGGGCATGATTGGCAACTAAATATCCCAGGATATCGATGCTTCTGGCGGGATAGAGAGGGAGGTAAAAGGGGTGGAGGAGTTGCATTACTGGTCAAAGAGGATATCACAGCTGTGCTGAAGGAGGGCACTATGGAGGACTCGAGCAGTGAGGCAATATGGGCAGAACTCAGAAATAGGAAGGGTGCGGTAACAATGTTGGGGCTGTACTACAGGCCTCCCAACAGCAAGCGTGAGATAGAGGTACAAATATGTAAACAGATTATGGAAAGATGTAGGAGCAACAGGGTGGTGGTGATAGGAGATTTTAATTTTCCCAACATTGACTGGGATTCACATAGTGTTAGAGGTCTAGATGGAACAGAATTTGTAAGGAGCATCCAGGAGGGTTTTCTAGAGCAGTATGTAAATATTCCAACTCGGGAAGGGGCCATACTGGACCTGGTGTTGGGGAATGAGCCCGGCCAGGTGGTTGAAGTTTCATTTGGGGACTACTTTGGGAATAGTGATCACAATTCCGTAAGATTTAGAATACTCATGGACAAAGACGAGAGTGGTCCTAAAGGAAGAGTGCTAAATTGGGGGAAGGCCAACTATACCAAAATTCGGCAGGAGCTGGGGAATGTAGATTGGGAGCAGCTGTTTGAAGGTAAATCCACATTTGATATGTGGGAGGCTTTTAAAGAGAGGTTGATTAGCGTGCAGGAGAGACATGTTCCTGTGAAAATGAGGGATAGAAATGGCAAGATTAGAGAACCATGGATGACAGGTGAAATTGTGAAACTAGCTAAGAGGAAAAAGGAAGCATACATAAGGTCTAGGAGGCTGAAGAAAGACGAAGCTTTGAAAGAATATCGGGAATGTAGGCGCAATCTGAAACGAGGAATTAAGAGGGCTAAAAGGGGTCATGAAATATCTTTAGCAAACAGGGTTAAGGAAAATCCCAAAGCCTTTTATTCATATATAAGGAGCAAGAGAAAGGATTGGCCCACTCAAGGACAAAGGAGGAAAGTTATGCGTGGAGTCAGAGAAAATGGGTGAGATTCTAAACGAGTACTTTGCATCGGTATTCACCGAGGAGAGGGACATGACGGATGTTGAGGTTAGGGACAGATGTTTGATTACTCTAGGTCAAGTCGGCATAAGGAGGGAGGAAGTGTTGGATATTCTAAAAGGCATTAAGGTGGACAAGTCCCCAGGTCCGGATGGGATCTATCCCAGGTTTCTGAGGGAAGCGAGAGAGGAAATAGCTGGGGCCTTAACAGATATCTTTGCAGCATCCTTAAACACGGGTGAGGTCCCGGAGGACTGGAGAATTGCTAATGTTGTCCCCTTGTTTAAGAAAGGTGGCAGGGATAATCCAGGTAATTATAGACCGGTGAGCCTGACGTCAGTGGTAGGGAAGCTGCTGGAGAAGATACTGAGGGATAGGATCTATTCCCATTTGGAAGAAAATGGGCTTATCAGTGATAGGCAACATGGTTTTGTGCAGGGAAGGTCATGTCTTACCAACTTAATAGAATTCTTTGAGGAAGTGACAAAGTTGATTGATGTGGGAAGGGCTGTAGATGTCATATACATGGACTTCAGTAAGGCGTTTGATAAGGTTCCCCATGGTAGGCTGATGGAGAACGTGAAGTCGCATGGGGTCCAGGGTGTACTAGTTAGATGGATAAAGAACTGGCTGGGCAACAGGAGACAGAGAATAGCAGTAGAAGGGAGTTTCTCAAAATGGAGACGTGTGACCAGTGGTGTTCCACAGGGATCCGTGCTGGGACCACTGTTGTTTGTGATATACATAAATGATTTGGAGGAAAGTATAGGTGGTCTGATCAGCAAGTTTGCAGACGACACTAAGATTGGTGGAGTAGCAGATAGTGAAGGGGACTGTCAGAGAATACAGCAGAATATAGATAGATTGGAGAGTTGGGCAGAGAAATGGCAGATGGAGTTCAATCAGGGCAAATGCGAGGTGATGCATTTTGGAAGATCCAATTCAAGAGTGAACTATACAGTAAATGGAAAAGTCCTGGGGAAAATTGATGTACAGAGAGATTTGGGTGTTCAGGTCCATTGTTCCATGAAGGTGGCAACGCAGGTCAATAGAGTGGTCAAGAAGGCATACGGCATGCTTTCCTTCATCGGACGGGGTATTGAGTACAAGGGTTGGCAGGTCATGTTACAGTTGTATAAGACTTTGTTTCGCCCACATTTGGAATACTGCGTGCAGTTCTGGTCGCCACATTACCAAAAGGATGTAGATGCTTTGGAGAGGGTGCAGAGGAGGTTCACCCAGGATGTTGCCTGGTATGGAGGGCGCTAGCTATGAAGAGAGGTTGAGTAGATTAGGATTATTTTCATTAGAAAGACGGAGGTTGAGGGGGGACCTGATTGAGGTGTACAAAATCATGAGAGGTATAGACAGGGTGGATAGCAAGAAGCTTTTTCCCAGAGTGGGGGATTCAATTACTAGTTGTCACGAGTTCAAAGTGAGAGGGGAAAAGTTTAGGGGGGATATGCATGGAAAGTTCTTTACGCAGAGGGTGGTGGGTGCCTGGAACGCGTTGCCAGCGGAGGTGGTAGACGCGGGCATGATAGCGTCTTTTAAGATTTATCTGGACAGATCCATGAATGGGCAGGAAGCAAAGAGATACAGACCCTTAGAAAATAGGCGACATGTTTAGATAGAGGATCTGGATTGGCGCAGGCTTGGAGGGCCGAAGGGCCTGTTCCTGTGCTGTAATTTTCTTTGTTCTTTGTTCTTTGAGTGAACCTTTCAAAGTACAGAAGTGATGACGAGGTTAAAAAGGTCTGAACAGTTGAGGTGACTGAGCGGTTTCAGCTTCTCTGTTCAGGTTGCAGCTTTCACTGGAGGCATGTGTTTAAATCCCACTTCTGACAACTTGATTTTCAGTTACTTTGCAGAGCTTCCTTGAAGGTTTGAGGTAGAGTAAATACTGAGGAACTGTTTCTAACTGCTCAACGGTCTCTAACCGAAGGTTACAGATTTAATGTGACTCACAAAACTGGAAAGAACTTGAGGAAAAATTCCTTTCTGCAACGTGTGGTTAGGATTTCAGTTATGTGGATAGATTGGAGAAGCTGGGGTTGTTCTCCTCAGAGAGGAGATTTGATAGAGGTGTTCACAATCATGAGGGGTCGTGACAGACCCGATAGAGAGAAACTGTTGGTAGAAGGATTGAGACTCAGGTAAAAGCTGTGGCTCAGTTGGTCACACTCACCTCGAAATCACAAGCTTCTGGGTTCAGATTTCACAGCTGACACTCCAGTGCAGCACTGAGGGTGTTGAAGGTGCTGCCTTTCAGGTGTGATGTTAAACCAAGACCTGGTCTGCATGTTTGGGTGAATGTAAAAGATCCCATGCTGCAATTTCAAACAAGTGAAGAGCAATTCTCCCTGGTGTTGTGATCAATATTTGCCCCTCAATCAGATCAGTTGGTCATTATCACATTGCTGTTTGTGATTATCAGCTGCTGCATTTCTGACATTACAACAGTGATTACACTTCAAAAGTATTTCATTGTCTACAAAGTGCTTTGATATGTCCAGTGGTCTTGAAAGGTGCTATATAAATGCAAGTCTTTTCTTTCTTTATCACAACACATTGCTGTGTAAAAAATGGTTCTTCATGTCACCTCTGGTTCTTCTGCCAATCACCTGTTATCTGTGTCCTCTGCTTACTGACCCTTTTACCACTGGAAACAGTTTCTCCTTATTTAAACTATTGAAGAACTTCATGATTTTGAACAAATGTGTCAAATCTTTTCTGAATTTTCTCTGCCGCAAGGAGAACAACCCCAGCTTCTCCAATCTCTCCACATCACTGAAGTCCCTCACCCTGCTACCATTGTGGCAAATCTCTTTTTTATTCTTTCACGGAATGTGGGCATCGTTGGCAACGCCAGCATTTATTGCCCATTCCTAACTTCCCTTGAGAAGGTTGTGGTGAGCTGCCTTTTTGAGCTGTTGCAGTCCATGTGGTGTAGGTAAATCCACAGTGCTGTTCGGAAGGGAGTTCCAGGATTTTGATCCAGTAACAGTGAAGGAACGGTGATATAGTTCCCAGTCAGGATGGTGTGTAGCTTGGACGGGAACTGGCAGATGGTGGTGTTCCTATGCATCCAATGTCCTTCTAGGTGGTCGAGGTCATGGGTTTGGAAGGTGCTGTCGAAGGAGGCTTGGTGAGTTATTGCAGTGCATCTTGTAGATGGTACGCACTGCTACCACTGTTCACTTGTGGTGGAGGGAGTGAATATTTAAGGTGGTGGATGGGGTGCTGATCAAGCGAGCTGCTTTGTCCTGGATGATGTTGAGCTTCTTGAGTGTTGTTGGAGCTGCACTCATCCAGGCAAATGGGGAATATTCCATCACGCTCCTGACTTGTGCCTTGTAGATGGTGGACAGGAGGTGAGTGATTCACAGCAGAATTCCCAGCCTCTGACCTGCTCCTGTAGCTACGGTATTTATATGGCTGATCCAATTCAGTTCCTGCTCAATGGTAACCCCCAGAATGTTGATAGTGAGGGATTCAGCAATGGTAATGCCATTGAATGTCAAGGGGAGATGGTTAGATTCTCTCTTGTTGGAGATATTCATTGCCTGGCACTTTTGTGGGTTGAATGTTCCTTGTCACTTATCAGCCCAAGCCCAATGTTGTCCAGGTCTCTCTACATGTGGACACGGACTGCTTCAGTAGCTGAGGAGTTGCTAATGCTACTGAACATTTTGGAATCATCAGCGAACATCCCCACTTCTGACCTTATGATAGAGGGAAGGTCATTGATGAAGCAACGGAAGATCGTTGGGGCCTAGGACACTACCCTGAGGAACTCCTGAGTGCTGTTCTGGGACTGAGATGATTGGCCACCCACAACTATCACCATATTCCTTTGCGCTAGGTATGACTCCAACTAAAGAACAAAGAACAAAAATTACAGCACAGGAACAGGCCCTTCGGCCCTCCAAGCCTGTGCCGATCCAGATCCTCTACCTAAACATGTCGCCTATTTTCTAAGGGTCTGCATCTCTTTGCTTCCTGCCCATTCATGGATCTGTCTAGATACATCTTAAAAGACGCTATCGTGCCCGCGTCTACCACCTCCGCTGGCAACGCGTTCCAGGTACCCACCACCCTCTGCGTAAAGATCTTTCCACGCATATCCCCCCTAAACTTTTCCCCTCTCACTTTGAACTCGTGACCCCTAGTATTTGAATCCCCCACTCTGGGAAAAAGCTTCTTGCTATCCACCCTGTCTATACCTCTCATGATTTTGTACACCTCAATCAGGTCCCTCCTCAACCTCCGCCTTTCTAATGAAAATAATCCTAATCTACTCAACCTCGCTTCATAGCTAGCACCCTCCATACCAGGCAACATCCTGGGTGAACCTCCTCTGCACCCTCTCCAAAGCATCCACATCCTTTTGGTAATGTGGCGACCAGAACTGCATGCAGTATTCCAAATGTAGCCGAACCAAAGTCCCATACAACTGTAACATGACCTGCCAACTCTTGTACTCAATACCCCGTCCGATGAAGGAAAGCATGCTGTATGCCTTCTTGAGCACTCTATTGACCTGCGTTGCCACCTTCAGGGAACAATGGACCTGAACACCCAAATCTCTCTGCACATCAATTTTCCCCAGGACTTTTCCATTTGCTGTATAGTTCAATCTTGAATTGGATCTTCCAAAATGCATCACCTCGCATTTACCCTGATTGAACTCCATCTGCCATTTCTCTGCCCAACTCTCCAATCTATCTATATTCTGCTGTATTCTCTGACAGTCCCCTTCACTATCTGCTACTCCACCAATCTTAGTGTCGTCTGCAAACTTGCTAATCAGACCACCTATACTTTCCTCCAAATCATTTATGTATATCACAAACAACAGTGGTCCCAGCACGGATCCCTGTGGAACACGTCTCCATTTTGAGAAACTCCCTTCCACTGCTATTCTCTGTCTCCTGTTGCCCAGCCAGTTCTTTATACATCTAGCTAGTACACCCTGGACCCAATGCGACTTCACTTTCTCCATCAGCCTACCATGGGGAACCTTATCAAACGCCTTACTGAAGTCCATGTATATGACATCTACAGCCCTTCCCTCATCAATCAACTTTGTCACTTCCTCAAAGAATTCGAGTGGAGAGTTTTCTCCCAGGTGTCCATTGACTTCAATTTTGCAAGGGCTCCTTGATGCCCTTGGCAAGAGCAGTCACTGTCTCCTCACCTCACTTCTTGAGTCCAGCTCTTTTGTCCAAATTTGGGTCAAGGTTGCAACGAGGTCAGGAACCAAGTGGCTCTGGCAGAACCCAAAATGAGCATTGATGAGCAGGTTATTGCTGTGTAAGTGCTGCTTGATAGCACTGTCAATGACACCTTCCATCACTTTACTGATGATCAAGAGGAGGCTGATGGGGCAGTAATTGACAGGGTTGGATTTGTCCTGCTTTTTGTTTGCAGGACATACCTGGGTAATTTTCCACGTTGCTGGGTAGATGCCAGTGTTGTAGCTGTACTGGAACAGCGTGGCTAGTGGCGCGGCTAGTTCTCGAGCATAAGTCATCAGCACTACAGCCGGGATGTTGTCAGTATCCAGTGCCTTCAGCCATTTCTTGATATCATGTGGAGTGAAGTGGATTAGCTGAAGATTGGCATCTGTGATGCTGTGGACCTCAGGAGGAGGTCGAGATGCATCATTTAGTTAATACTTCTGTCTGAAGATGGTTGCAAATTATTCAACCTTGTATTTTGCACTGATATGCTGGTCTCCCCTATCATGCAGGATGGGGATATTTGTGGAACCTCCTGTTGATTGTTTAATTATCCACCACCATTCAGGACTGGATATGGCAAGACTGCAGAGCTTTGATCTGATCTGTTGGTTGTGAGATCACTCAGCTCTGTCTATTGCATGCTGCTTCCGCTATATGACATGCAAGTAGTCCTGTGTTGTAGCTTCACCAGGTTGACACCTCATTTTTAGGTCTGCTTGGTGCTGCTCCTGACATGCCCTCCTGCACACTTCATTGAACCACTATTGCTCCCTTGGCTTGATGGTAATGGTAGAGTGAGGGATATGTCAGGCTATGAGGTAACATATTGTGTTTAAATACAATTCTGCTGCTGCAGATGGCCCACAGTGCCTCATGGATGCCCAGTTTTGAGTTGCCAGATCTGTTCATTTCTTCCCTCAGATATAATTGGAAAAAAATTCCAAAGGAATGCATGAACTAAATAAAAAGGAGAGAGAAATAAATACTGACAAAATAGATGGCAGCATTTGCAAGGTAAAAAGATTTATAAGTTTTATTATCGATGAGTGAGAGGAATATATCACACTTTGGGGCTTCTGTAAGTGGATTTACTGATAATTTTGGGAATTGATAGGAAGCTGCTTCATAGTTGGTGGAACAAACTCCCGCCCTTGGGGTGGAGCCAACAGCTGCATCCGTCCAATAACAGACAGAGTAGAAGTACTGTATCAGGCCTTGTTAGCTCAGTTGGTCGAGCATGAGACTTTTAATCTCAGGGTCTTGGATTTGAGACCCTTGTTGTGTGGTTGTTCTTCCCTTTTTCAGACTTCATCGGCAGAGAGTTCCAGGGGTGTTTGAAATTAAGTTCAACAACATCACCAGATTTCCAACTCCCCCCCCAGCCCCCCTCCCAGTGTAGTTGTATAGACCCTCAACCTCTGCCCTCCCCCTTCCCTTCCCTCCCAGAACTGCAACAGGGATCCCCTTGTCCTCACTTTCCATCCCACCTGCCTCAACAGCAGCACAGTGGCGCAGTGGTTAGCACTGCAGCCTCACAGTTCCAGCAACCCGCGTTCAATTCTGGGTACTGTCTGTGTGGAGTTTGAAAGTTCTCCCTGTGTCTGTGCGGGTTTCCTCCGGGTGCTCCAGTTTCCTCCCACAAGCCAAAAGACTTGCATGTTGGTAGGTAAATTGGCCATTATAAATTGCCCCTAGTATAGGTAGGTCGTAGGGAAATATAGGGACAGGTGGGGATGTGGTAGGAGTATAGAATTAGTATAAATGGGTGGTTGATCGTCGGCACAGACCATGTGGGCCGAAGGGCCTGTTTCAGTGCTGTATCTCTAAACATAAACACATCCAAAGGATCATCCTCCACCATTTCCGCCACCTCCAGCGTGATGCCACCACCAAACGCATCCTCCCCTCCCTTGTCAGCATTCCGAAGGGATTGTTCCTTCCACGACACCCTGGACCACTCCTCCATTACCCCAACACCTCTTCCCCTTCCCATGCAATCGCAGGAGATATAATACCTGCCCTTTTCCCTCCTCTCTGCTCATTATCTAAAGCCCCAAACACTCCTTTTAGGTGAAGCAGCGATTTACTTGTACTTCTTTCAATTATGTATACTCACTGCTCACAATGCGGGCTCCTCTAAACTGGGGAGACCAAAAGCAGATGAGGTGGAACACCTCTGCTCAGGCCGAAAGCATGATCCTGAGCTTCTGGTTGCTTGCCATTTCAACACTCCCCCCTGCTCTCATGTCAACATTTCTGTCTTTGGCCTGCTCCAGTGTTCCAGTGAAAATCAACCCAAGCTCGAGGTGCAGCACCCGACCTTTTGATTCGGCACTCTACAGCCTTGTGGATTGAACATTGTGTTCAATAACATCACAGCATGACTGGTGTCAGGCAACCACAAGCATTAACACACTTTGTCCCAGGACAGCTTTGTTATTTAATCTCTCCTGCCCTCTGCACTATCAAACACCTTCCCCTTTGTTCTCTCCCACATGCCCCTCCCCTTCACTTGTTTAAAACCTAATTCTTTTCTAACCTGTGTCAGTTCTGAGGAAAGGTCACAGACCAGAAATGTTAACTCCGTTTCTCTCACCACAGATGCTGCCAGAGCTATTGAGTATTTCCAGCACTTTTTGTTTTTATTTCAGATTTCCAGCATCTGCAGTATTTTGCTTTTATTGTGTCAGAAAGTCTTTCCTTCATTCAGGACTCTGACCTCTCTCCAGAATCTCTCTGCTAAAGATTGAACTTTATCTCATTTCACTCACAGCTCAGGGTCAGTGTGGCACAGTGGGACTTCTGGCTGTGTCCCGCTTCACAATCCATCAGTACTGAGAAAACAATGGGGAATATTACTCACATGTTGTGTTCTGTAACTTTTTACAAACACTTCAATGTATATATTGTCTTCCAAAGCAGTGACAGAATGGTGGCTTTAGTGTGTTGTTGAAATAGCTTTGTTGAGTACGTGCTGTACTAATAGTTAAACAGTTCTTGGTTCAATCCCAGGTTTTGGCACTTTCAACCTCTTCTGTGTCTTTTTCTTTGTCTCCAATGGTCAAGCTGCATGATTTACTCTGAAATTAGCACCAGAGAACCAAGGCACCAGCGAGCATGAGGAGCTGAAATTAGCACAGATCAAATCCACTTAATATTTCTGACTGAAGATGGTTGCAAATGCTTCAGCTTCATCTTTTGCACTGACGTGCTCAGCACCACCATCATTGAGGATGTGAATGTTTTTGGAGCCTCCTCATCTTGTTAGTTATTTAATTATCCACCACCATTCACGACTGGATGTGGCAGGACTGTGGAGCTGTGATATGATCCCGAAGGAGATATCCGTGCGCGGAGTGGCGGGATGTTTGGAGAGTGATCCTGAAGAGGGTGTCCGAGCCTGGAGTGGAAGCTTTCCGTGGAGGTGCAGGAGTAGGCCATTCAGCCCCAGTGTTTTATAAAGGTTTAGCATAACTTATTTGCTTTTACTCTTTGCCTCCATTAATAAAGCCAAGTGTCCTGTTTGCTCTTAGCAACCTTTTCAA
Organism: Heterodontus francisci; assembly: GCF_036365525.1. NCBI lineage: Eukaryota > Metazoa > Chordata > Chondrichthyes > Heterodontiformes > Heterodontidae > Heterodontus > Heterodontus francisci. The sequence goes on along the minus strand of NW_027140380.1, from coordinate 217,224 downwards.
ACCTTGATCAAAAAAGATTGGTGTACATTGTCTCATTCTTCCTCCCTAACTGTATCACTTCACAATTCTCTGTGTAAAATTTTAACTGTTATGTGAAAGCCCATTTTACCAGTGTGATTAAGTTCCTCTGAAGTGTGTTACTGTCACTGGCATAGGACCAAATTCTCGAGCATTCTTTGATGCTATCTCCGTGGAAAGAGCAATCTTACACACGAGCTCAAATTGGGATTTTGTGTGTTTATTATCTTTCCTCATCCACCAATATAAGCACAAATCTGTCTCATAATGTACAGTCTAAGAATGTGCCAATGTTGCAATGTGGTGATAAATTCTTCAGTGTCACAATGTACTCACCAACTGTTTCACTACTTTTCTGATTTCTGGATCCAAGTTTGTAGCTTTCCGCGATCTCTAGTGGCTTAGGGTTGAGCCTCACTTCAACGAAGAAACGGAAAATTATGATTTAAAGATTACACTGTCAATCATTCACATCTCTGTCTTCTCCTGAACTTCGAGTTCAAATTTGTTTGTGAAGTTGATTCACATGTTAAGACAGCACAGTCTTTGCCTTTGTGAAGGAAGTGATTTGGGAATGGTTGTTTGAAACTGTCCCTTCTTGCACAGAAATTCAGTGCAAATACTTGATCACTCACAATTTCCTTGAGAGAAATTTGTTCACAATCGCATTCGACACGGAAACTGCCTCAGCATTAATCTCACTGAAGCAGAATGTGACCGTGTTATATGTTTCAGAATGTTGGTGCCGTTATTTGTCGCTTTTAACCGAGACTGGGACACAGGGCAAGTTTGATCCGAGGTTGGAATATATTATCATTCAGGAGCAAGAAAAATCAAAAGGAACAAAATAAGAAAACCCAGTCTCTGGATTTGAGAATCTGTAGATCCGCTTTGGGAAAGTGAATCAGAGCAGAATGAAGGGTGAACTGTCCAGAAGAGATGAAGACACAGCTCAGTCAACACTTTCCCCTGGTTTATGATGCTGGAACATTCCTCACACAGAAATGATTCAACCCAATGACAAACATTCTTACAGCTGATAATTTATGCTACTGATTTAAGGACTGTCTCATGTGGTTACCGAGTGACGACGAGAAGATATTAAACTTTGTTCTATTCAATCTAGCTGTGATGAAGTTTGAATTTTTCTACCATTTATAAACAGTATTTGAAGGGTCTCGGTAACAATGTTCAGTGTTGATGAGAATGGGGTCTGGGTGAGAAGCTGCTGAGTGTGACAGGGTCAGGACTGGATGCAGGAAGTTCTCTGACAGTCTCCCTCTATCTATCTAATGGGTTTGAGTTGATTTACGACTGGTAGCTTTTATTTTACTTTTCTTATTTAGAGATACAGCACTGAAACAGGCCCTTCGGCCCACCGAGTCTGTGCCAACCAGCAACCACCCATTTATACTAATCCTGCATTAATCCCATATTCTCTACCACATCCCCACCATTCTCCAACCACGTACCTACACGAGGGACAATTTACAATGGCCAATTTACCTATCAACCTGCAAGTCTTTTGGAGGTGGGAGGAAACCAGAGCACCCGGCGGAAACCCACACAGACACAGGGAGAACTTGCAAACTCCACACAGGCAGTACCCAGAACTGTATCCTGGTCACTGGAGCTATGAGGCTGCGGTGCTAACCATTGCGCCACTGTGCTGCTGTTGGTGTTTTGATAAATGAAGGAAGTTCCCTCCACCCATTTTTTTTGGACAGACAGTGTGGTATAAGGATGCCTCGGGTTAATGCTGAAGATAGTGGGATCAACCCCTCCCACTGTCAGAGTGATGATGGGACAGTCACATGAGATGAAGTTTGGGAGAAGAGAGAGCAGCACCAAGGATGCTAGCTTAGCAGGCTTGATGAGTGTGTATAGAGTATTGTGTAAATTAGAAAAGAGTTCTTAGTTCTTTCAGCAGGAACTATGTTCTATGTTCTATGTTCTATGTTCTATGAACTGTGTCCAGAAAATATCGAGAAACTCACAATTTTATTATTCAGGAGTCGGATCACAGATATTAATTCCAAGTGACAGTTCTGGGACCAAATAACAAAAAAAGTAGAGACTAATATTGCTCACTGATTGAAATCCCCCAGTGAGGAAACAGTTAAACAGGTGATCTGTTGGGGCATCATTCGATCCAAGGTTTCAGCAACATTTAATCTCCCTTTTTGGTGAAATTCTCTGTTATTTGCAACTTTTTTTATCAGCTTTGATGGGCGAGTGAAAAAACTGAAAAAATTGAACAGTTCCATGCTTTCTTTTCTTCCTTCTTCTCTTCTTTCCATCAGTTTCTCTTTTCTGTCCCAGATCAATATAATGATGAGAATCCCACTTTAATCTGTTGTTTCTGGTGTTTTATCCATTCCAATCAAAATTTCAACATTCCAATCAAATCTATTTGTTATTCCACAGTGTCTCTCCATGTGTTTTATTCTGTTGTATTCTCTCACAGTCTGTTTGATGATCAATGTTACATCTCACTCTCTGTTCTGGTGAAGATCAGAAGCAGTGATATCTGTTTACAGCACCCGACAAGTCGGCCTGAGGCTGTGCCTCGCTGATCATGTGGAGTTAAAGCAATTCTTCCAGTCAGTTAGTTCAGTTGTAATTTCATGAGAAATTCGGTCATCATGACTTCGTCAGTGACCTAATGGTTCAGGTGTCTGAGTGATGTTAATCATGATGTGATCAAATGATTGTATGTTCCAGTCTTTCCGTGGTGGGTTTTCACACTGAGTAGAAACGTGTTGGACATGGTCTGGAAATGTTTCACACCGCTCCATTCCCAACTTCATTTACTTCCAGAAGGTCTTTTCCATCATTACACAGCTAGCTGCACAGTCAGAAACTGTGCTGAAGGTGACAGCTATGTCTACGCAACTGACAAGGTGGCCGAGAAGTTAAGGCGATGGACTGCTAATCCATTGTGCTCTGCACACGTGTGTTCAAATCCCATCCTTGTTGCTAGTTTATGAACTGTTCAGTGTGTTGTTTATGTTGGGGGAGTTTATGTGTAAAGTCAGCCTCGAAACCCGTTCTTGTCTATGTCCAGACAGTGATTCCAGAATTGGTTATACTTAATTAAAATTGAGACAGACAATTGGAATTCTTCACCCAAACTGCACTGGAATGAAGATCAAATAGGGATCACGAAACGGAGCAGGATTTTTCCTCCCCTCCTTCTTTCCATCTTTACTTTCTCTGGATTTGCACCAAGTGAAAGACAAATGGGAAAAGAAAATGGCGAGGGAGCAGATGCAGAAAATTATCCTTTGGCAAGAAATTTATTTTCAAATCTTCTTGATAGATTAAGTGAGTGAGCAATGCTTTGGCAGATGGAGTATGAAATGAGGGGTCATTTAGTACCTACGATAGATCAGAGTGTTTTTTTGTAAGAGGTGAGATGTTAGAAACGGCGGAGGAGCAGAGACCCGAATACTGAATTAATAAAAGCTCGTGGACTGGTAGAAAATAATGTGAAAAGTGAACAGAATATGAAGATTGGAACTCATGTTGCAGTGATATAAAGCTCTGTGCTCCTGAAGTAAATGTCCAAGCCCAGATTGTGGGGAATCTGTGGAGAGTGATTTGGTTTTTATTCATTCTTGGGTGTGAGTATCGCTGATAAGGCGAGCATTTATTACCCATTCCTCTTGCCGTTGAGAAGGTGGTGGAGAGCTGCCTTCTTGAACTGATGCAGTCATGTGTGGAGTTTGCAAGTTCTCCCTGTGTCTGCGTGGGTTTTCTCCGGGTGCTCCGGTTTCCTCCCACAAGCCAAAAGACTTGCAGGTTGATAGGTAAATTGGCCATTATAAATTGTCACTTGCATAGGTAGGTGGTAGGGACATATAGGGACAGGTGGAGATGTTTGGTAGGAACATGGGATTAGAGTAGGATTAGTATAAATGGGTGGTTGATGTTCGGCACAGACTCGGTGGGCCGAAGGGCCTGTTTCAGTGCTGTATCTCAAACCTTAAAAAAAATATGGTGCAGGAACACCCACAGTGCTATTGGGGAGGGTGTTCCAGGATTGTGACCCAACAACAGTGAAGAAATGGCGATATCGTTCCAAGTCAGGATGGTGAGTGACTTGAAGGGGAACCTGCAGGTTGTGAGTTCCCATGCATCTGCTGCCCTTGTCCTTCGAGGTAGTAGTGGTCACGAGTTTGGAAGGTGCTGTTGAAGGATACTTGGCGAGTTGCTGCAGTGCATATGGAGATGGTACACACTGCAGCCACTGTGTACTGGTTGTGGAGGGATTGAATGTTTAAGGTGGTGGGTTAGGTGCCGATCAAGTGCGCTGCTTTGTCCTGGATGGTGTTGAGCTTCTTGAGTGTTGTTGAGTGGGATGTATTCCATCACACTCCTGACTTGTGCCTTGTAGATGGTGGACAGGATTTGGGGTGTCAGGAGGTGAGATACTTGCTGCAGAATTCGTAATCTCTGACCTGCGCTTATAGCCACAGCATAGATGTGACTGGTCCAGTTACGTTTCTGGTCAAGATGTTGATGGTGGGGGATTTAACGATGATAATGCTTCTGAATATCAAAAGGTAGATGTTTTTCTCTCTCATTGGAGATGTTCACTGCTTGGCACTTGTGTGGCCAGAAGGTTGCTTGTCACTTATCAGCTCAAGCCTGAATGTTGTTCAGGTCTTGCTGCTTGCAGGCACAGACTGCTTCAGTATCTGAAGAGTTGTGAGTCATCATCTAACATTCCCACTTCTGACTTACGTTGAAGAGAAAGTCATTAATGAAACAGCTGAGGATGTTTGGGTCTAGGATACTACCCTGAGAAACTCCTGAGGCAATGTCCTGGGCTGAGATGATTGGCCTCCAAGAACCACAACATCTTGCTTTGTGCGAGGTATGAATTCAGCAAGTGGAGAGTTTTCCCCCTGATTCCCATTGACTTCAATTTTGCTGGGGATCCTTGATGCCACACTCACTCAAGGGCAATCACACTCACTTCTCCTCTGGAATTCCACTCTTTCGTCTCTGTTTGGACCAAGCTGCAATGAGATCATACGAACATAAGATCAGAAGAACTAGTAGCAGGAGTAGGCCATTTGGCCCCTGGAGCTTGCTCCGCCATTCAATAGGATTATGGCTGACCTGATCATGACCTCAACCCCACTTTCTTGCCTGCCCACATAACCCTTGGCTCTCTTGTAGATAAAAATCTTGAAGACATTCAATGACCCAGCCTCCACTTTTCTCTGCGGTAAAGAATTCGAAAGATTAATGACCCTCTGAGAGAAGAAATTCCTTCTTAAATGAAAAACCCCTAAATCTGAATCTATGACCCCTAGTTCTAGATTCCACCACGAGAGGAAACATCCTCTCAGCATCTACCCTGTCAAGCTCCCTCAGAATCTTATATGTCTCAATACGTTCTCCTTTCATTTTTCTCAACTCCAATGAGTATCGGTCCAACCTGCTCAACTTTTCTTATAAGACAACACCTTCATCACAGGAATCAATCCAATGAACCTTCTCTGAACTGCCTCCAATGCAAGTATATCCCTCCTTAAATAAGGAGACCAATACTGTACACAGTACTCAAGGTGTGGTTTCACCAGCACCATGTACATTTGTCGCAAGACTTCTCTACTTTTATACTCCATCCCCCTTGCAATAAAGGGTAACATTCCATTTGCCTTCCTAATTATTTGCTGTACCTGCATGGTAACTTTTTGTGATTCATGCACGAGGACACCCAGATCCTTCTACACTGCAGCATTCTGTAATCTCTCACAATTTAAGTAATATTTTCCTTTTCTATTCTTCCTACCAAAGTCGATAACCTCACATTTTCCCACATTCTCCTCTATCTGCCAAATTATTTCCTGGAGCTGTGAGACCCTGGCAGAACCTAAATTGAGCATCGATGATCAGATTATTGCTAAGTGTGTGGTGCTTGATAGCACTGTTGGTGACATCTTCCATCGCTTTGCTGATGATTGATAGTAGACTGATGGGGCAGCAAGTAGATGACTGTGTTGTCGCTCCACTGGAACAGCTTGGCTGAGGGCGCAGCGAGTTCTGGAGCACAAGTCTTCAGTACTAGAGCCGGAATGATGTTCGGGCCCATAGTCTTTGCTGTATCGAGTGCCTGCAGCTGTTTCTTGCCATTATGTGGAGTGAAGCAAATTGGCTGAAAACTGGAAGCTGTGATGCTGGGGAACTCAAGAGGCCAAGTTGAATCATCCACTGTGCAATTTCTGACTGAAGATGGTTTCAAATGCTTCAGCTTTATCTTTTGCACTGACGTGCTCGGCGCCACCAACATTGAGGATAGGGATGTTTTTGGAGCCTCCTCATCTGGTTCGTTATTTAATTGTCGACCACCATTCATGACTGGATACCTAGTTTCTCAGGGCAGAGTCCTAGGCCCAAACATCCTCAGCTGTTTCATTGATGGCTTTCTCTTCAACAAAAGTGAGAAGTGGGAATGTTCGCTGATGATTCACAACTCCTCAGATACTGAAGCAGTCTGTGCCTGCAAGCAGCAAGACCTGAACAACATTCAGGCTTGAGCTGATAAGTGACAAGCAACATTCTTTGATCTGATCCTGAGGGAGATATCCGTGCGTGGATCGGCGGGATGTATGGAGAGTGATTCTGAAGAGGGTGTCTGAGCCTGGAGGGCAGAATCTGTGGAGAGTGGTCCTCAAAGGATGTCCGTGTCTGGAGATTTAGGATCTCTGAAGAGGGTCTCCAAGCCCGTAGTGCTGGGATCTTTGGAGAGTGATCCTGAAGTGGGTGTCCGAGCCTGGAGTGGCGGAATCTGTGGAGAGTGATCCTGAAGTGGGTGTCCGAGCCTGGAGTGGCAGGATCTGTGGAGAGTGATCCTGACGAGTGTGTGTAAACCTGGAATGGAAGCTTTCTGTGGAGGTACAGGAAGAGGCCATTCATTCCCAGTATTTTATAAAGGTTTAGCATAACTTATATGTTTTTACTCTATGCCTCTATTAATAAAGCCAAGTGTCCTGTTTGCTCTAAGCAACCTTTTCAATCCTTCTGACATTGGTGTACATTGTCTCTCTGCTCCTGCACCCAGTTTAGAATTGTAACCTTTCATTTATATGGCATTCTTCCTTCCAAATTGTATCACTTCACAGTTCTCTGTGTAAAATTTCATCTGTTATGTGAAAGCCCATCTTACCATTTTTTTTAAGTTCCCCTGAAGTGTGTTACGATCACTGGCATAGGACAAAATTCCTGAGCATTCTTTGATGCTATCTCCATAGACAGAGCAATCTTTTACGCGAGCTCAAATGTAGGATTTTGTGTGTTTTCTATCTTATTTCACCCACCAATATAAGCACAAATATGTCACGAAAATCTTGTTCACTGCAGTCCCTGCTGCTGTTTTCTGCCTATATTTACAGACTTTAATCTCAAACTCGTCACCATGTTCTCTAATATATTCAGGGGGCATCAGCAGAGAAAATGTTCAACAAGCGTGGCAAGTGCAAGGAAATGTTTATTTATGTCATTATGTCATGAACATAATATACAAATTTTTACATGTGTGAATCATCAAGATGTGTCTTCATAAATGGAACCCCGTCACAATAAACACTGTCACCTTTCAATGTTTAGCGGACAGGTTTGACGGCCTGATGTGTGTGATTCCCATATTAATGTGTTTGTACAAAGTTCGGGGAAAGATGGAGATATGAATAATTTACAGGGAAATCTTTTAAACATATTACCACATCTCTCACTCACAAAGATCTGCAAACACATGGATTCCAAAAGAACCTGAGTACAAAATCACCTAAAATAAACACTGCCAGAGAGACTTGCGATAACCTGTAGCTCAGGGAAAGTACATGATGTTATGGAAGGGATTCTGTTTCTTTTGTTAAAATATTTTTTGAAGAAGTCATAATCAAACTGAATAAGTGTAGGACCAGTTCTTTTTCAAGAGGGCACCAAAAGAACCAATTTGGCAACTATGTTTACTGGTTGTCACATGATTCAAGTTAAGTATAGAACAGAAACCCTGGTAACAGGGAGAAATGTGGACAGAGAAGTCAGTCATGCCCCTTGATTGGACAAGCTTGGCAGCAGCAGCGCAAACCTAAGACGGCAGAAAACTCACAACCTTTGGTTGTAGCAGTCAGTGTGTTTTACCTGCTGGAGTGAGCAGCTGATAAAGTTAGCCTGAGGAATCGTCAAGGAAGGAGAGAAGACCACAACCCAGTTTGTTTTCCAGAAAATCCTTAAAAGACCCTGAGAAGTCCACTGAGTTAATTCATCTTGTCGCATGTCTTTGAAGAAGGCCTGCTAAAATTAATTCTCAATGCCTTCTGAAAAGAACTGTTCTAAAATACCCTAGTGACCTGTCTACGTATACTCGGAAGTTAGACTGTATGCCAGTTTTGGAGCAACATATCTCATCTGATGATTTCTTCAAAAATGAGCAAATAAACAGCCCAAGAGGTTGTTTTTGTCTGTAACAGAGTGCTGAATTTTTTTAAAAATCCCTTTTATTTTTTCAGCTATCCGGTGTGTGTGTGTGCATGTGGCTCGAAGATAAAAAAAAGGACGTTAAAAGTTGGTAAAGGTGAAAAAGGAACTTTTAAAATTTCCACCTGTGTGGTTATGCTTTACTTCATGACTAGTTAAAACTTGTTTGACAATAAATGGATAATTTTGTTGTTCATTAAAGAAACCTGGTCAGTGTCTTCTATTCTGGGAAAAATAGAGTACATGATTGATTGTATCAGTATGTGGGAAAAGCTCACATAGATGTTGTGACCTGTGGAGAAGTGGGATGAGAATAAAGAGTGCCCTCCTCTGCCCTTAGTTGTCACAGCACTTGTGATCTGGCTCAGCAGCTTAATTGGTTCGAGTGTTTGTCTTCGAATCATAAAATCTTGGATTCATATCCTTGCTTCAAAAGTTTAGCTATCAATCATTTACATCCATTTTCTTGTGAACTTTAACTTTTCTTATGAATTTCATTCAAAAAAGAAAACAGCTCAGTGGTTGCCTTTGTGAAGGATGTGAGTTTGAAATGGCTGTTCCTGCTCGTACAGATGTCCAGTGCTAATATTACAACGGCAACTCAATCCCCTACAATTTCTTTGAGAGCAATGTGTTTGCAGTTGCATTTAACCTGGAAAACAGCTCAACATTAATCTCACTGAAGGAAAGTGTGACCGTGTTGTATGTTTCAGAGTGTTTGTGCCATTTTGTGTCTCTTTTAACCAAGACTATAACACGACGCAAAGGGGAGGGTTGATCCGAGGTTTAGAATATATTATCATTCAGGAGCAAGAAAAATCAAAAGGAACAAAATAAGAAAACCCCGTCTCCAGATTTGAGAATCTGTAGATCCGCTTTGGGAAAGTGAATCAGAGCAGAATGAAGGGTGAACTGTCCGACTGCCCAGAAGAGATGACGACACAGCTCAGTCAGCACGTTCCCCTGGTTTATGATGCTGGAACATTCCTCACACAGAAATTATTCAATCAATATTCATCTGCCAAGTCGGTCTGAGGCTGTGCCTCTCTGATCATGTGGAGTTAAAGCAATTCTTCCAGTCAGTTAGTTCAGTTGTCATTTCATGAGAAATTCGAAGTCATCATGACTTCGTCAGTGACCTCATGGTTCAGGTGTCTGAGTGATGTTAATCATGATGTGATCAAATGATTGTATGTTCCACTCTTTCCGTGGTGGGTTTTCACACTGAGTAGAAACGTGTTGGACATGGTCTGGAAATGTTTCACACCACTCCATTCCCAACAGGCCATGACCTGATGTGATGGAAATGTCATTTACTAAAAGAAGCTACATTTCCATCATTGCACATCTGGATGCACAGTCAGGATCTGAGCTGAAGGTGACCATCCTGCCCAAATTTCCATAGAGGCAAAAAAGACATGTGATGGGTTGCTGGCACAAAGCTGGGTGATGAAGTGTTTGAGAGGTTAAGATGATGGATTGTTAATTCCTTCTGTTTTACAAGTATGAATTTGAATCCCATCTGCATCAACAGTTTATAAAATGCTCAATACATTGTTTCTTTGTAATTCACCAGCTTTTGCAGAAAGTAGGACTGAAGCTGTTGCAGTACCTGTTAGAAAGATAGTCTAAGTTATTCTGAAGCCATCTTCCAATGTCATCTACATGTGAGCAGGATTTTAAAGGATAAGATGTAGTTTTTAAAAGTCATTTCAATCTTGCTCGAGTCTTTACAAAGAAGCCAGGTAAATCTCGATAAAAAGTCATATATATTTAGAGATCTTTTAAAAGCACTTCAATCTTGTTAATAAAAAGTCAGATGTAAATTTAAGAACTCTGATAAGGCCTTGCTAAAAAGTGACATACAATTAAGAAACAAAATACAACATTTAAAATGTCTGAACTCCCTCTGAAAGTTGACCCCTGCTGCTGCCGGTGTCTTCCTGGAATAGCGGAGCTGTTGTGTCAACAGAAAAGTCCTTCCCGAGCAGCCCTGAGCCTGTTGGTACCGGCTCTAATCCAACCCAGGTAAAAATCAGGGTACATTGTGGGCAATGAGCCCAAATTGCTGAACTACAGGTCCCTGTCACTTTAAAGAGTGGGCTGGTGCGATTATGATCAGAGGCTCCTTCTAAGCACATTTCTCACCACCACAACTTCCAGATGCTGGTGTTAGTGTGTGCATGTACTGGCAGTTGCAGTGCTGTTCAGACCCTCAATAGCAGTGAAAGTCTCAGAGTTCACCACTATTGGGCTGCAAAATCCAGGCCAATATCTCACAGTCCTGTTAGATTTGCTCTCCCTCTGTACAAAATCAAACTCCACACATTGTCTTTCACTCACTCCTGTTTCCAGCCCTGACGGTGCTGAAATCCCCTCTCAAAGGTACACAATCCAGTTGATTTCTGATCAAATACCTCCTTCCTCATTCAATAGAGGAAACAGAGACATGAACAGGAGTCAGGTGCAAGAAAGTTTCACCAACAGAGCAAAGAAAGGCACCAACAAAAGTCACACCTACTTTCCAAATCATTTCACTGGAATATTCTTTCACTTGTTTTGTAAGTGACTGCAATAAATCTGAAAATGAGCACCATGAGGTTTGTGTTCACTAGTCACTTGTTCTCCTGTGTTTGTCTGTCAGGTTTGTAATTCAATTTGTTTTGGATATTGAAGAGAATCTCTTTTCAGATGATTGCACATTGTACTGTGTTTAAAGCAACCAACTTGTAAAATGGCAGATAATGAATGTTTCAATACCTGTGTGACCAGATTCTTCCAATGCTTTTCAACAGCTAGATTGATGATGCTTGCAATCTGTATCCTGTGGAGAATGGGAGTGGAGAATAAAAACATGGTGCATGAACAGGACAGACTGTGTAAAATGGGAGCACAGAAATACTGCCACCTCATTGAAAGTTAATGAGATTTATTCGAAGTCAGACACCTGTCCACAATGAACAAGTGAATACATTAATTGTCCACTTTCAATCTAAATGGGACTGAGGTTCCAACAGAAAAGTTTTCTGGAAAATACCTGCTGCAGTTTTAAAATTGATGAACTGGAACATCTTATACTAACTTTCAAATAACTGGAGTGATTGTTTAGGTCCCATAGTGGAGAGAAGGAGTTGTTTATAAATATAAGCAGAAAGACACATTTGTGGATTGGTGAATGAGCTTTATCTTTCTGAAATGTATTTGTCCATTGGTTGCAGGTCACTGGAAATTCTTTTTTACATTTCAATTGTAGCAGCAGCAGTTAGCAGTAAAATGTCTGATTAATCAGAGTAGTGGGTCTGGGAAACACTTAAACAGCCGAGACCCTGTAAAACAGAACTCCAAGTAATAGTTTAAATAAGGCACTGAACTGACAGAGCGGTAAAGGCCTGCTCAGGTCAGGAAAAAATACCCGACCCGAACCCGACAGAACCACATTGGACCCAAGCCCGACCCGGCCCGAGTATCTCCATTTATTTCCACGCCCAAACACACCCGAGCCTTACCCGACCACCGGAATGTTCACTTTGCCGACCTCCCGATTTCGAATCTACAGGAAGCTGCAGCATGAGCGCAATGACGTCATAGAGATGCTCACTTGCTCACTGAGCAGACTCAGAGTTTCCCTCCTTAATGACCCGGACTCCCAGCTTTGGTTGGCTTTTCAACTTTTGACACTTATTAAACTCAACTTCCCAGCAGAGTTAAATGTAATACTTACTGTGTGTGTCACACCCGGACTCAGTCCAACCTGGACCCAGCCTGACCTGAACCTGGCCTGACCCTACCCGAGTCCAAAAGCCAGACCCGGAAGAGCGACCCGACATGACCCGAACGCGACACAGGTCGTCGGGTCCCGTCGGATTCAGGTCGGATTGCAGGCCTTTACAGAGTGGAGGTCAGATGAGCATTGAATTAATTTCAATCACTGAATCTAAACAAGAAGTAAATCTGCCAGGAATGGAAAACTTTGCTTTATCTGTGAGCTTGTGGCACAACGGTAGTGCGTCTGACTCCAGATCAGAAGGTTGTGTGTTCAAATCGCATCAGGCTCAGTTATGTTTTCCAGCAGCTCAAGTTCTTGGATTTTATATCAGAAGAGAGTTCGATCTATTGGAATGTTCAGTGAATGGTTGAATTTCAAGATCAACTTTAATAGATTAAAGACCTGATTTCTGGTTCCGTTCCATTTCCATGCTCAGTTCTTATTTCACACTGTTTTATATCAGAACAATGTTTCAGGGATGTGATGTGTCCATTGTTTGTACAATTGCTCTGTCACCCAGTGTGAGAAATAAAACACAAACCGCCCAGCGTGCGGCTCAAACCCATACCTGGCTCTGTCTATAGGCTGCTTAGTTCAGTTGGTTAGGACGCAGTGTTGATAACAACATGGCTGTGGATTTGATCCCCATGTGCACTGTCACATGGTCAGTCATGAATTTGACACATTTTTGTAACACTTAAAATCCAACTTTTAGATGCAAACAAGTTTACATAAAATGTCAGAGGGAACTTATTTTGAATAACATCCATTATATCTTTGTCACTGGTCTGGAGTAACACAGAATTCTTTCCAATTATCTTCCGTTTGCTGATAAACGTTGAACTCGTGGCCTGTTCTCGTTAATGGTCATGAGCAACAAAAACAGACAGAGCGAGTCTGACCGCCCAGAGATGTGGAAAAGGCTTCAGTTTGGGACAAATGCAGCAAACCAAATGTTCACCCTGCCCCGAGAGAGTCAAAAACTGGGGGAAAGGACACAGGGAGATAGAGAATAAGCTACAGCAGACAATGTAAATATTTCCCATTCTTGATATCTCTCTATTCCAATCCAACCTTCAGAGTTGGGTAAATAATTTCAGTGTAAATTGTGCAGCTCAAGAGTCAAAACCAAAAGGCGATGCAGAAGAAAGGAGAACTGCCAAAACCCCAGATTGAACCAGGAATCTTCAGTCTAACACTCTCCCAACTGAGCTATTTCAGTCACACAGGCTTGGGATGATAAGTGGCAAGTAACATTCGCACCACACAAGTGCCAGGCAATGAATATCTCCAACAAGAGAGAATCTAACCATCTCCCCTTGACATTCAATAGCATTACAATCACTGAATCCAGCACTATCAACATTATGGGGGTTACCATGGGGAGCCATACAAATAACGTAGCTACAAGAGCAGGTCAGAGGCTTGGAATCCTGAGGCGAGTAATTACAGTGCAGCTGTTGGCTCCACCCCAGGGGCTGAATTTGTTCTGTAAACCATGAAGCAGCTTCCTCTCAAATCCCAGGTTTATCAATAAATCCTCTTACAAAAGCCCCAAAGTGTGATATATTCCTCTCACTCATCCATGACTCTTGACTCCCCAAAGCCTGTCCACCATCCACAGGGCACAAGTCAAGAGTGTGATGGAATACTCTCCACTTGCCTGGATGGGTGCAATTCCAACTCAAGAATCTCAACACCGCCAGGCCAAAGCAGCCCGCATGATTGGCACCCCATCTGCAAACATTCACTCCCTTCACCATCGACGCACAGTTGCAGAGTGTGTACCGTCTACAAGATGCACTGCAGCAATGCACCATGACTCCTTAGACAGCACCTTCCAAACCAGTGACCTTTAACACCTCGAAGGGCAAGGGCAGCAAATGCAGGGGATACCACCACATGAAAGTTCCCCTCCAAGCCACACACCATCCTGACTTGGAACTATATCGCCGTTCCTTCACTGTCGCTGGGTCAAAATCCTGGAACTCCCTTTCTCACAGCACTGTGGGTGTACCTACCCCACATGGACTGTAATGGTTCAAGAAGGCAGCTCACCACCACCTTCTCATGGTCAATAAATGCTGGCCGAGCCAGCGATGCCCACATCGCATGAATGAATGAACAAAAAAGTGAAGTATCCCTTGTGTCATTGTTTTGGTAGAAAATATAACCCTGGTGGAATTGTCCCTCCCAATCACACCTCGCTTCATAGAACATAGAAAATGGAGAAAAATTATGGCACAGAATGAGACCATTTAGCAATCGTGTCTGTGCCAGCTGAAAAAGAGCGATCCAGCCCAATCCCACTTTCCAGGTCTTGGGAATGGGATCTGAACAGATCTCAGAGCTCACATTATGTGAATGTTCTGTTGAAGTATTGCTGAGCTGATATATCAGGGGAGATTCACACTGTTAGACACAGTGTGAAATACATTCAAGTATTTATAAAACATTGTAACATGTGAGTAATATTCCCCATTGATTTCTCAGCACTGATGGATTGTGAAGTGGGAGACAGCCAGAAGTCTCACTGATTCACACTGACCATGAGCTGAAAATGAAATGAGATAAAGTTCAATCTTCAGCAGCGAGTTGCTGCAGAGAGGTAAGTGTCCTGAATCAAGAAGAGACTTTCTCATACTGCTGTTGAATCTCATTTTAAACACTCCTTGAACTCTCTGCCGAGGAATTCAGAGCTGGAGAATGCCTGTAAAATCAGCCTAAAAAGGAAATAAAAAACACCCATCGTGGGGCTCAAACTCAAAAACTTGAGATTCAGAGTTTCATGCTTTCATCGACTGAGCTCACCAGGCCTGAGACAGTGTCCCCGTCCTGTCTGTTATTGGACGGTGCAGCTGTTGCCTCCACCCCAGGGACTGAATTTGTTCTGTAAACCATGAACCAGCTTCCTCTCAAATCCCAGGTTTATCAGTAAATCCTCTTAAAAAGCCCCAGAGTGTGATATATTCCTCTCACTCAACCAGAATAAAAGTTGCATCTTTTGCTCTTTTTACCTTCCAAACATTGACTTCTATTTTTCTCAGCATTTATTTCTCTCTCTTTTTTATATTGTGCATTTCCTAATAAACATTTCATTTCAATTATTTATGAGGGATGAAATGAACAGAAGAGATTTTCTGCAATGGTACCAGGGGTGTGGGACAGAGTGAGTGGTTCGGATCTGGATTACACTGCCTGAGTGTGCTGGAGGCAGATTCAATCGTGGCTTTCAAAAGGGAATTGGATAAACACCTGAATAGAGAAAATTTGCAGGGTTACAATGAAAGGGCAGAGGAGTGGAATTAGCTGATTTGCTCTTGCAAAGAGCTGTCATGGACATGATGGACTGAATGGTCTCCTTCTGTACTGTAACCATTTGATTCCTTGATTCTAACTCTGTCAAAGTTGTTCTGAACTTGCTCTGCTCCAAGGAGAACAACCCCAGCTTTTCCAGTCTGAAGTTATGAGGAACCATGGGGAACCCACTGTAAACCTTCCTCCAGACAGAAATACAACTGTTCACCACTACACTGTGACCCAGCTGTTCACAATATACATCAATGATTCGGATGTGGGGACCAAATGTAGTATTTCCAAGTTCGCAGATGACACAAAACTAGGTGGGAATGTGTGTTGTGAGGAAGATGCAAAGCGGATCCAAGGGGATTTGGACAGACTTAGTGAGTGGACAAGAAAGTGGAACATGGAATATAATGTGTAAAAATGTGAGGTTATCCACTTTGGTAGGAGGAACAGATGTGCAGATTATTTCTTAAATGTTAAGAGATTAGAAAGTGTAGATGGACAAAGGGGCCTGGGTGTCCTTGTCAATAAGTGACTGAAAGCTAACATGCAGGTGCAGCAAGCAATTAGGAAGGCTAATGATATGTTAGCCTCTATCACAAGAGGATTTGAGTACAGGAGTAGTGAAATCTTGCTTCAATTGTATATAACCTTGGTTGGTCTGCAGTTTGGAATACTGTGTGCAGTTTTGGTCCCCTTACCTTAGGAAGGATATCATTGCCATAGAGGGAGTGCAATGAAGGTTCACCAGACTTGTTCCCGGGATGGCAGGACTGTCCTATGAAGAGAGATTGGGGAAACTGGGCCTGTATTCTCTAGAGTTTCAAAGAATGAGAGGTGATCTCATTGAAAATTACCATCTATTTAAAGGGATAGACAGGGTAGAAGAAGCTATTTCCTCCGGTTGAGGAATCTAGAACCAGGGGACACAATTTCAACGGAAGGGGAAAGTCACTTCGGACAGCGATGAGGAGAAATTTCTTTACTCAGAGGGTTGTGAATCTTTGGAATTCTCTACCCCAGAGAGCTGTGGAAGCTCAGTCATTGAGTATGTTTAAAGCAGAGATTGACAGATTTCTAAATACAAATGACACAGGGGATATGGAGATAGTGTGGGAAAAAGGCATTGAAGTGGATGATCAATCATCATCATATTGAATGGTGGGGTGGTCTCGATGGGCTGAATGGCCTACTCCTGCTTCTATGTTCCTATCAGTCTGCTAACTTCATATGCATGCTGTCATTGTCCCTTTTATTACATGGGCTTCAGTTTTACTGGCAGTCTAGTATGTGACATCATCAAGAAGGTTTTCAATAAGTTGAATAAGGAGAAATTGTTTCCAGTGGCAAAAGGGTCAGTCACCAGAGGATGTATTTATCAGGTGATTGAGAAAAGAACCAGAGGCGAAATGAGGAATGATTTTTTATCCAGTGATGTGTTGTGATCTGAAATGCACTGTCTGATCAGGACTTGAAAGCAGATTCAGTGGTAACTTTGAAAAGCAATAGGGATAAATACTGATAGGAAAAATGTACGGATTCCAGGAAAAAGCTGAGCAGCAGGACTAATTGGATAGCACAACCAAAGAGACAGCACAGACACAATGGACCAAATGGTCTCCTTCTTTGGGTATCAGTCTATGGTTTTATGAACATAATGTTGAAACAATTCGCTGAGTTGGAAGGGAGATGAACCCAGATTCCGGGTATTCTAAACACCAGAACCAAACCAACTGAACAAGCCTGTTGTTTAATCTCTGTTTTTCACACCAGCTTCTCCTCGCTCTTTCTGTGTTTCCAGCCTGGTCTGTTCCTCTGACCTTCATTCCTGACACTTTATTGAGAATGGCCAATTGGAATGGAATACATTGGAATGGATTTTTCTGTCGGCGGCTGACATGGAGGGCAGACTTCGCACATCCACACGGCAAGAAGGCATTTCAAGTATTTATGAGTCCAATTGTCAGCAATTTTATTCACTGGATCCAATTGAACTAATAGCACACGGGAACCATGGGGCTTCAGAGCCTCGCCTGGTTAAAGGAGGTGACTGGGAGGTGGGAGCTGAGTGTTGGCTTCACTGGGAAGCTGTCGGGTGAGGTAGCGTAACTTGGCAGCAAGGGTGGAGGGGGAAAGGGCATCCGGAATCACTGTCAGGAGTGGGGGCCAATGTGCCAGCTCTGCAGGGGGAGCTGCACCAGGGTGCCATTGAGGCAGTGCCACCTCAATGAGGGTAAATGTGAGTGGGTAAAGAGTGAAGTAAATGTGGCTGGGTGTTGTTTACTGTGAAGGCCTTGCACTCAGGGAGGGGCAACCTGTCATGGGCCTCATTCACCCTGGATTCGAGGCTCCCGTTGAGGAGGAGTAGAGAGGGAGGGAGGGAAGGGCAGGCACCAGCAGGGACACCACAGCAGCTTGGGTGCCCACAGGAAGGCCAGCCTCGAACAGGAGGCTGGAGAAGGAGGCAGAGGAACACGTCAGCCAAGGTTCAACTACCTGCAGATGTCTGAGTGATAGTGTCTCCACAGACTGCACCTCTCCACGGAGGTTGTCACTGATCTCTCTGCCATGATGCAGCTGTGCCCCATGGGACTTGGTGGGCACCTGATGCCGGTGTCACTGAAGGTCACTGTGCCACTGAACTTCTGGATGACCAGATCATTGCGGGGATCCACTGGAGATATGTGTGGAATCTCACAGTCTGTGGTGAATCAGTGCATCAAGGAGGCCACCAATGTCCTCTTCAGGAGGGCCGGTGACTATGTGCACATCGATCCAAACAGTCAAGCTGAGAGGGCTATAGGACTCAGGGTCATCGCTGGATTTCCCCAGGTGTAGGGTGTCATTGACTGCACCCATGTGACCATCAAGGCTCCTGCAGACCAGCCAGCAGCCTTCAACAGGAAGGGCTTCCATTTGCTCAGTGTGTAACTGGTCTGTGACCATCACAAATGGATCCTACAGGTGTGTGCACAAATCCCGGGAAGCAGCCACAACGCCTGCATACCAAGGCAGTCGCAGGTGCCAGAACTTTTCCGTGGCCCCATGCGCTTTCTGAGATGGATTCTTGGAGACAAGGGCAACCCAGTGAGGACATGAGTACTGACGCCTGTGAGGAATCCACACAAGGATGCAGAGGAGAGGTACAACACCTGCTGCGGGTCAACCCAAGTGATCATCAAGGAGGCCATTGGTCTCCTAAAGATGAGATTGAAGCGCCTGGATTGTTCCAGTGGAGTCCTTCAGTACGTCCCGGTGAGGGTCTCGTATATCGTGGTGGTTTGCTGTGAACTGCACAATCTGGCATTACAGAGGGGTGAGGTGTTGACTCGTGAGGAGATCATGGAGTGTGATGTCTCCTCTGATGATGAGGATGTGGAGGAGGATAATGCCCAAGCAGTGCCAGATGAAGGACCTCAGGCACAGCTGGAAAGCCACCATGAGATCCACACAAGGGAGACACGAGACACCCTTATACATTCACGTTTCCTTTGAGCCTTACCACCTTCTGGAACCAAGTCAATAAAGTCTTAGCTTTAATCAGCCCTGTTGTCACCTCCTTCCTTCTGCACTACAGCGCCCAGGTACACATCGCACAGTGGCAAGGCCGAAGCTTTGAGAACTCAGGGCTTGGTCCCTCACTTCCAGCCCCTTGGGAGGAAGGGTTTAAATTAAGTCCCAAAGGGCATCAACAATTAGAAGGAGACAGAGTGAGAGAACATCATTTCTTTATTCTGTGTGACACCAAACACAACCCTATCCATCTGGAATGTACATTCACCCGTGAACCCCTCAGTGAATCTAGGTGCTCTTCTTAAATCTTTTCCGGGTGCTCCTACGTGGTGCTCCCCCTGCTCTGGCAGCTGAGGTGGAGACAGGCAGCTGACCTTGCTGCCCCATGGCTTGGGATGACATTGGTGGCCGTCCACTGGCTGCCTGAGGCCTGGAGGGCCCCGGCACACTAAGGGCCTCCTGCACAGGTACAGGGACCCCCCTCTGTCATCGAGGATGATGGAGGCACTGGCATCACTGGTGTCACTGGCAGAGGGACTTTCGAGCTACTGTCCACACCAGGAGCACCCTGAGAGGAGACCCCAGATGTAGCAGCCAGCTGCTCTTCCCCCTTATAAGACACACTTGTACCTCGCTGCTGACCTGAGAGGGACGTGGACCTGGTGGAGAATTCAGGTGCCTCGTCCCCCCTCTCACCTTGTCACCGCTGGATGGAGCTCATGGACAAAGTGATGGAGTGCAGGTCTGCGAACATCTCTGGCAGCCACTGATTGATCGGCTGGATCTGGCTCTCCATGAGAGTCACCAATCTCTCAATGGAGGAAGCCAGACACACCCCCATCAGAGACAGTGCAGCACCCAAGGCCTGGATGGACTCCTCCACCATCCTTGTTTGGGTACACATAACCTCTGGCAACTCTGCCAGATGTTACCTGACCTCTCGCTGCAGCTGCGGTATTTCCCGTGTTGCTGGTGACACCAGAGGCATGTCATCAGCCTGGGGCTCAGTGTGGGCCTGGCCTCCCACAGACCACCAACTGTCAGTGGCCTCGGTTGTCACAGCCTCCGTCAGCTGCCCGGGCCTGTCTGTGATGTGCTCATCAGTTTGCGTGAGCGTTTCTGTTCTGGTGGAGGGTGCAGGGGAATGATGTGATGGTGCACCATCTGAGGCTCCCTCCTCCTCCTCAGACGTGTCCGGCTGTCTCCCAGTCTCTCCAGCTCTTTGCTTTTGTCGTTAATCCGGGCCTTCATGAGGAAACAGGGACATTGAATGGTTACGGTCTGCCCATCGTGACATTCCAACCACCCCTACTGTGCAGCTCCATTGATGCAGTGGTGAACAGATGAGCAGTGTGGCTCCTTTGCAGCGGATGCTCCCTTGTGCCCCAGGAGATGTTCACTCACTCTCTTGGGTAGATGCCCCTGTCTCTCCATCAGCTATGGAGCAGCTGCTTTGCTGCCCGGCCTGTTCCATGGCCTCCTCCTCCATCGGGATGTGGACACGGAGATAAGGCACTCCACCGCCAGTCTTTACACGCTCTTTCCAATTGTGGGATGTCTTCTCCTGCAGACACAATGATGAACAAAGTTAGTCTCCCAGCGGGGACAAGCCCAACATCTCTGATGGTGATAGTCCAGCAGTCCATGATGTGGACACACATATGCCTCCTGCATGCGGCCCCTCTCGAGGGACTGTGTGAGGTTATATAATGACTGACGTGTGCCTCTCCTGCTGCCCTTCCCCAATACACATGACTGGGTGGTCACTCCCTTTCCACTAAACATTCCCTCTCACTCTGCCACATGCAATGTCCAAAGGGTCCAAAGTGCTTTGATTTGTCGCCTGAGCAACCTGGATCAGGTCATTGACCCACTTCCTGCACTGAATCCATTTCCCATGGCTGCTGACCTCACCTACTATCTCCAGCCAGCTTTGCTTGGTCAGGTGGACAGGTCTCCACCTCCCATCCCTGGGGAAGAGGATCTTGCACCTTTCTCTTGTCACCTGGAGGAGAACCTGCAGGGTGGCATCGCTAAACCGTGGCACCATGGTCACTGCAGGCTCGCATTCAGCTCCTTACCCATCAGGCAACAGAGGCAGCAGAATGGGTCCTGGGGCATCAGAGGCAGCAGAACTGGTCCTGGGACAGCAGAGGGCTCTCAGGAAGACACTCCTTTCAACCAGGCAGCAGTGAATGCAGGGCTGGCAGCCCTTTAAATATGGTGCCAGCACCTGCCGTTGTGTCAGATGTCAGTGCCATCGGCACCTCGTTCCTTGCCTCTGGTCCTTGTTTACATGGGCCCCACGCCTCCCCTTCATTAACTTGTCGGCTGCTCCGTGATCGGAGTCTGTCGGCCACATTGCACTCGTGTGGTGACGACACCCGCTTCCGGTGCCTCTGCCGAGAGCCGCACCGTTAGTTTAAAATTCAGCCCATGGGGTCAAGAGTGGAAAATCTCCCCTCTGATTCTCTCTACTTAAAATGAAGGAGACACCAAATTAAAACTGATGAAACCAGGGATTGTATCCTGGTTCTTCAATCTAGTGTTCTCCCAACTGAGCTATTCCATCCTCACTGTGAGCTCATCTTCATTGGAGACAAATATAACTCCAGGCGGAATTTCCCCACCCGTTCATTCCTCACTTCAGGGGAATGGGACCCGACCAGATCGCGGAACTCAGATTATGTTAATGTTCTGCTCTTGATATCTTCATATTATTTTGCGTTTGAGCCACTTTTAATCAGGTTCACGGACAAATTCTTCTATCATCCCTTCTCCCACATTCTCTCTCTCTCATTCATTCTTTATTCCTCACAATCCAGAAAGGGTTAGGAATCAGAGCTCACCCACAAACCCTCTGCACACAGACCTCTGTCTGTCACCCTGTTTGCTCCAAGATCCAAGAGACCAGTCAATAAATTACACTCTTTATAAACACAGAAAGCTGCCTCACAGTGTTGGACACAGAGTTAAATACACTGAAGTCTTTTGAAAAAAGTTCATCTTACGGGCTGTGTTACTGAGCCCACAGAGCAGGACAGGCCCAGGCTCCAGCCCCAGCCCCACCTGGGCTGTGTTAGCTGATGTCACCTGGTGTGATACTGAGCCACATGGAGCAGGAAAGGGCCTGGTTGTATTCATGGCCTGTGTTGAGTTAACTGAACCCACCCAATGTTGTAGGAGCCACACAGAACAGAATGGGCCCAGGCTCCTTCCTCAGCCTGAGGGATGATAGTTCATCTCACACGCTGTTGTACAGAGCCCCACACAGAACAGGAAAATCCCAGGCTCCATCCCCAGCCTGTGGTATTTTACTTCATCACACCTGGTATGGTACGGAGCCCCCAGAGCAGGAAAGATCCAGCTTCCATCTCCAGCCTGTGCTGAATTAGCTGATCTGACCTGGTTGGCACTGAACCACAATCGGGGGAGGATGGGCCGAGGCTCCCTGGCCTGTGGTGTGTTAGTTATTCTCATTTGGTGAGGTACTGAGCACTAGAAAGCAGGAAGGGCCTGTGCTCAGTGAGCTGATCTCACCTTGTGCCTTCCTGAGACCCACACACAGAGCAGGACAGGCCTAGGCCTCATCCCCGGCCTGTGCTCAATTAGCGGATCTCAGCCAAAAGATTTTGATAAGGTTCCACACAAGAGGCTTCTCTATAATATTAAAGTCCCTGGTATCAGTGGTAATATATTGATCTGGATTGGGAACTGACTGGCACGATGTAGGCAGAAAGTAGTGACAGATGGATCTGGATCTGTTTGGAGACCAGTTACCAGTGGTATCCCACAGGGATCGGTGTTGGGTCTGTTTCTCTTTATTATTTTTATTAATGATCTGGATGGAGGTGTAGGGGGCACCATCTGTAAATTTACAGATGATTTGAAGATCTGTGCGAGTGTTCAGACTGTAGACGATGCTCGACTGTTTCAGGCTGATCTTAATGTGTTGGGAGATTGGGTTCATGACTGGTAAATGATGTTTAATTTGGGCAAGTGCAGTGTTATTCATGTGGACAGGGCGAATGCTCAACATTCATACACCCTTCAGGGAAAAACATTAAAGCAGGTGGAGAAAGAAAATAATTTTGAGCAGAGATCTGGATGTTCTAGTGCACAGATCTCGAAAGGTACAGCAGCAATGCTGTGAAGTGATAGTTGGAGCAAATAGGGGGTTGGGCTGCATTCAGAGGATAATTGCAAATAAGATGGGGCATATTCTTTCATGGGATGTGAGCGACACTGGCAAGGCCAGAATTTGTTACCCATCCCTAATTGTCCTTGACAAGATGGCGGTGAGCTGCCTTCTTGAATTGCTGCACTCCATGTGGTGTAGGTACACCCACAGTGCTGTTAGGAAGGGAGATCCAGGATTTCGACCCAACATCAGTGAATGAACAGCGATATTGTTGCAGATCAGATGGTGTGTGACTTGAAGGGGAACTTGCAGATGGTGGTGTTTCCATGCATCTGCAGCCCTTGTCCTTCAAGGTGGTGGAGGTCTTCGGTTTGGAAGGTGTTTTTGAAGGAGCCTTGGTGAGTTGCAGCAGTGCATCTGGGAGATGGTATACACTACTGCCACTGTGCGTCAGTGGTGAAGGGAGTGAATGTTTAAGGTGGTGAATGGGGTGACAATCAAGGCAGCTGCTTTGTCCTGAACAGTGTCAAGTTTCTAGAGTATTGTTGGAGCTGCACTCATCCTGGCTTGTGCCTTGTAGATGGTGGACAAGTTTTGGAGAGTCAAAAATCACAAAATTATTACAGTGCAGAAGGAGGCTATTCGGCCCATTGTCTCTGCATAGAATCATTGAACATAGAAAGTTTAGAGCACAGGAAGGCCAAAAATCGGGCAACCCAGCGGAATCCCATTGTCCAGCATTTGGACCGTAGCCCTGCAGGTTCAGGCACTTGAGGTGCACATCCAGACTCCTCTTAAATGAGTTGAGGGTTTCTGCCTCAACTACCCTGATAGGCAGTGAGTTTCAGACCCCTCGCACCCTCTGGGTGAAAAAAGTTTCCTCATCTCCCCTCTAATCGTTCAACGAATCACTTTAAATCTATGCCCCTTAGTCATTGACCTCCCTGCTAAGGTAAATAGACCCTTCCCATCCACTCTATCCAGACCCCTCACAATTTTATGCATTTCAATCAAATCTCCCCTCAGCCTCCTCTATTCAACCCCAGCCGATCCAATCTTTCCTCATCGTTGCATTTTTCCAGAGTTGGCAACATCCTCATAAATCTCCTCTGTAACCTCTCGAGTGCAATTACATCCTTTCTGGAATGAGGTGACCAGAACTGCACACAGAACTCAAGTTGTGGCCTAACTAATGATTGATACAGTTCCAGCATAACCTCCCTGCTCTGATATTCTATACCTCGGCTAATAAAGGAAAGGATTCCATAAGCCTTCTCAACCAACTTATCAACCTGTCCTGCTACTTTCAGGGATCTGTGGACATTCACTTCAAGGTCCCTCACTTCCTCTAGACCTCTCAGTATTCACCCATTAATTGTGTATTCCTTTGCCGTGTTTGACCTCACCAAAGGCATCACCTCACACTTCTCCAAGCTGAATTCCATTTGCCACTTTTCTGCACACCTGACCAGTCCATTTTTCCAGCTCTCCTAATGAGCATTTCACCTCGTACCGAGAGCTGAATTATTCATTGCAGAATTCTCACTGTCTGTTTTACCTTTGGTGCCACAGTATTTATATGAATGGTCCAGTTAAGATTGTGTCTATGGTTACCCCCAGGATGTTGATGGTGGGGGGGATTCAGCGATGGTAATGCTGTTGAACGTCAAAGGGAGATGGTTACATTCTCTCTTGTTGGAGATGGTCATTGCCTGGTACTTATGTGGTGTGAATGTTACTTGCCACTTAGCAGGCCAAGCCTGAATGTTGTCCAGGTCTTGCTGCTTCTGGACACGGACTCCTTCAGTATCTGAGATGTCCCGAATTTGTCCTTTTATGAAACCTTGGTCAGGCCTCACTTGGAATATTGTATCCAGTCTTGGTCTCCTCACATGATGGGTGCTATTGAGGCTTTTTACAGGGTACAGAGGAGAGACATTAAACTAATTCCCAGTGTAAGACATCTTCGTTATCAAGTTAGACTAAAAGAGTTGGAACCCTACACCTTAGAGAAGCCTAGACTGAGGGGTGATCCAATTGAGGTTCATAAGTAATGAAAGGTCCAATTTAGCATGGGAGAGGAGTCATAATTGTATATTGTAAAAGGCCAGATGTCATCCGGATCACATTAAATTTCATTTTCAGCAACGGGGTAATGAACCAGGAGGGCTGAGTGGTTAAGGTGTTGGACTTAAAATCCAATGAATATATGTCTGTGTGTGTTCAAACCCCACACCTGGTATCTGTGCCGGCCAAATGTTTCTTGTTGTTTCCCTGACTTTTGCCTTGCACCATCATCTCTTCTTTCATTTAATCACTCCTGCCTTCCAACCGATCACAGCTTCCTATTATTTGCCCCAGCACCATTCCTTGTCTCTGCACTTGCTTATAAGCTAGGAAACCTTGAACTTAATCTCCTCTGTCCCCTCATAATGACCTTCTCATCTTTCCGGAACTGTGGTTCCTCACAGGATCCGCTGCCTCTCCGACTCCCCTCCAGGGGAAACTGAAGGCCCTGAGCCTGGGTCTTGCTTTCTACGCTTGCTGGTAGTTGAGTCCTTGCATGTCTAGACTCCTCCAGGAAGGGCTTGCCATAATCTTCCAATCTTCCCTGAATAAGAGGATTGGAGAGTGGCAAATGACACCCTTATTCAAGAAAGGGTGTAAGGACAGTCCAAGCAACTCCATGCCAGTTAATTTAACATCAATGCTGGGTAAGGTTTCAGAAATGATAATCAGGGAAAATATCAATGGACATTTAGAGAGGTTTGAGTTAATTAAGGATATCCAGCATGGATTTGTAAAAGGCAGATCATGCTTCACTAATCTAATTGAATTTTTTGATGAAGGAGCAGAGAAGTTTGATGAAGGAAATGCAGTGGATGTTGTTTCTATGGATTTTACGAAAGCATTTGATAAGGTATCACATAAAAGGCTGGTTAACAAAATTGAGGCTCATGGAATAGGAGGGTCAGTGTCCAATTGGTTAAAAAATTGGATTAAGGGCAGAAACAAGCAAGTTGTAGTAAATGGTTTCTTTTCAGACTAGGGGATGGTCGACAGTGGTGTTCCCCGAGGGTCAGTGCTGGGATCACTGCTTTTCTTGCTATGTATAAAATATGTGGATCTTGGAATACGGAACAGAATCTCAAAATTTGCTGACAATACAAAACTTGGAGGTGAGGCAAACAGTGAGGATGATATGAACCGCCTGCAATAGGACATAGATAGGCTAGCAGAATGAGCAGAGAGGTGACGGATGGAATTTAATACTGTTAAGTGTGAGGTGATGCATTTTGACAGAAGGAATAGGGAGAGGCAATGTATCCTTAATGGCACAGTTCTAAAGAGTGTTCAGGGACAGAGGGACCTGGGGATGCATGTGCATCGATCTTTGCAGGTAGCAGGGCATATTGAGAGAGTAGTAGTAAAATATATGGCATCTTGGGCTTTATACAAACATACAAGCATACGAACATATGAATTAGGAGCAGGAGTAGGCCACTCGGCCCTTCCAGCCTGCTCCACCATTCAATAATTTCATAGCTGAACTGATGACCCACATTTCCAGCTACCCCTGACCACCCCCTTGCTTATCAAGAATCTATCTACATCTGCCTTAAAAATATTCAAAGACTCTGCTTCCACTGCGTTTTGAGGAAGAGAACTGCAAAGACTCACAACCCTCTAAGAGAAAGAAATTCTCCTCATCTCTGTCTTAAATGGGCGACCCCATATTTTTAAACAGTGACCCCTAATTTTAGATTCTCCCACAAGACGAAACATCCTTTGTACATCCACCCTGTCAAGACCCTCAGGATCTTATGTGTTTCAATCAAGTTGCCTCTTACTCTTCTAAAATCTGGTGGATACAAGCCAAGCCTGTCCAATGTTTCCTTGTAGGACAGCCCACCATTCCAGGTATTTGTCCAGTAAACCTTCTCTGAACTGCCTCCAATGCATTCACATCCTTCCTTAAATAAGGAGACCAGTTCTGTAGACAGTACTCCAGATGTGGTCTTACCAATGCCCTGTATAGCTGAAGCATAACCTCCCTACTTTTGTATTCAATTCCCCTCGCGATAAACACGAGCATTCTATTAGCTTTCCTAATTACGTGCTGTACCTGCATACTAACCTTGTGCGATTCATACACGAGGACACCCAGATCCCTCCGCATCTCAGGGCTCTGCAATCTCTCACCATTTAGATAATATGCTTCTTTTTTATTCTTCCCGCCAAAGTGGACAATTTCCCACTTTCCCACATTTTACTCCATTTGCCAGGTTGTTGCCCACTCACTTAACCGATCCACATCTCTTTGTAGCCCCCTTATAAGAACATAAGAAATAGGAGCAGGAGTAGGCCATTCAGTCCCCAAAGCCTGCACCACCATTTAATAAGATCAGGGATGATTTGCCCCAGACCTCAACTCCTCTTTCGTGCCAGCTCCTCATAGCCCTCAACTCCCCAATATTTCAAAAATCTATCTACCTCCTCTTTAAATGCTTTCAGTGATTTAGCCTCCACAACTCTCTGGGTAGAGAATTCCAGACATTCACTACCCTCTGAGAGAAGAAATTCCTTTGCATCTCAGTTTTAAATGACTGTCCCCTTATTCTGTAACTATGTCAC
Organism: Heterodontus francisci; assembly: GCF_036365525.1. NCBI lineage: Eukaryota > Metazoa > Chordata > Chondrichthyes > Heterodontiformes > Heterodontidae > Heterodontus > Heterodontus francisci. The sequence continues at coordinate 189,349 of NW_027140380.1, read as the reverse complement.
CTAGTTTGAGATTCCCCCACTAGTGGAAACATCGACCCTGTCAAGCCCCCTCAGAATCTTATACATTTCAATAAGATCACCCTTATTCTTCTAAACTTTCATGTATAAAGGCCTAACTTGTTAGCCATTCTTGATAAGTCAACCCCTTTCTCCCAGGAATCAGCCGAGTGAATCTCTTTTGACTGTATCCAATGCCAATATATCCTTTCTTAAATACGGGGACCAAAACTGTACACAGCACTCCAGGTGTGGCCTCACCAACACCCTGTACAGCTTTAACAAGACTTCCCTATTTTTAAACTCCAGCCCCCTAGCAATAAAGGCCAAAATTCCATTTGCCCTCTTAATTACTTGCTGCACCTGCATGCTAACTTTTTGTGTTTCAATCACAAGAACACCCAGATCCCTCTTTTTTGGAGTCTCTGTCTATTTATATAATAGTCTGCATTTTGATTCTTCCTACCAAAGTGTATGACCTCACACTTTCCTACATTAAACTCCATCTGCCAAGTTTTTGCCCACTCACTCAACCTATCTATATCCCCTTGGAGATTCCTTATGTCTTCATGACAACATGCCCTACCTATTGTTGTATCATCAGCAAATTTGGATATATTACACTCTGCCCCCTCCTCCATGTCATTAATATAGATAGTAAATAATTGAACCCCAAGCACTGATCCTTGTGGCACTCCACCAGTCACATCCTGCCAATGAGAAAATGGCCCATTTATGCCTACTCTTTGTTTCAAGGAATTGGTAACTCGTGTGTGCATCATCACTTCAGGAATTGATGTCATACAGTATGTGACACAGAGTGGGAGATGGGATGATCCCCGGTAAGATGTGCCTGTAATACTCTCCTGGAAATTGTATATAGTATTGTCAGTCTTCAATAAAAAAGTCAAATTATTTGTTGGCGTTGATCAGTGTGTGATTGGTAAGTCTGTGTGAAGAACAGGGGTTGGCAACATGTCTGTACATGGACACCAGTGTCCACGTTAAAACATTTCGGTCCGTGACTGATAATTTCAGGGATGAGAAATTTCCCATTGACTTCTTCTTCCAGACCAGTCTGACTTTCAATCAAATCGCAGCCGTCAGTTTCACAGCTGACAGGTCCTGAGAGCAGAGACAACGTTTCAGAACCTCGGACAAGTTCGGAGCTTTCCGGCAGTTCTGATTTCATTTCAAAGCCCTCCAGAAAAACCCGAGCTTGTCCGAGTTTCGGAAGTGCTGTCTCTGCTCAAAGCACCTGTCAGCTGTGAAACTGACGGCTGCGATTTTAAAAAAAAGACTAACCATAAAGCTGAGAGTTCTCGCTCTCTGCAACTGTCAGAGAGAGGGAGAGAGAGAGAGGAGAGTAAGAGGGAGAGAGGAGACCGGGGGTGGGTGTCGGCAGAGAGAGAAAGGACAACCTGAAAGGTTTACCCCGTATCCTTAGATTATGACCCCTGGTTCTGGACTCACACCCAAATCCGATGAACGAATAAAAAAAGTCACAACTGTGATTGGCTCTTGTAGCGGACTCTGGTTAACAGACAATATTCGGAGCGCCGGCCCCAGACTGCTTAACACTGACTGAGCTGAGAAAATACAACTCACCCCCAAGAATCCGCAGCACAGACCGAGCGGAGGGGAAAACCTGTCCTGGGAACTCTACATTCAGGGAACAGTTTGTCCTGTGAATATGCAGATGTGAATATTGTGGAAGAGAGATTGTATTAAAGGGGAGGGCGGGTTAGTCTGAAGCCACTGTGTTTGTGGGTCCGCTCTCATCGCCGGATTTCAGAGTCATTCTTGTGTAAAATCAAATGATTTTCCAGTCAAAGAACCGCCCTGCTCCCTGCTCAGCCCCAAAGTGGGAATTCGGGATCATTTTTTTTAATTTCAAGATTTCAGTTGAAAAGTAGAGAACATGTCAGCGAGGGGTGAGAGAGGGCGGTCAGTGCAGCAATAAAACCAGGTTAAATGGAAAATGGAGTCCTCAATCCTAGTGAAAGCTTTTCAACAGCAAACATACTGGAGTGAGAGACAGGAAAGATCTAGTCTGGAAGTCTGGAGTCTCTGAATTTCAATGGAATTGGAGAGTTTGTGAGGAGAGAGAAACACAGAGAGACAGCAGGAGCCGAGAGCTGACAGCAGCTTGTCTCCACCCCGTCCTCTCTCTGCCTTGAAGTTGCTCTGTGCCACCATCACCGGCTTCATTTCTGACCCAGTTCACACTGACAGTGAGAATTTGTGCAGAGTCCCGGACATGTCCGATAGTCGAGCAGCCCAAACGGCTCCTCCAGCCGCCTCCGCCGCCCAAGTCAAGACTCCCAAGAAGAAGAAGGCGGCTCCCCGGAACAAGCCAGCCGGTCTCCCGTTGGGCGAACAGATCCTCAAGATTGTGCCGGCTTTCAGCGATCGCAAGGGGATGTCCCTGGCCGCCATAAAGAAGGCTCTGGGTAGCAGCGGTGTCGATGTGGAGAAGCTCAGGACCCAGATCAAGCAAAGTATCAAGAGGAATGTGAACAAAGGCTCCCTGGTGCAGAGCAAGGGACAGGGAGCCTCCGGCTCCTTCAAAATCAGCAAGAAGGAAAACCCAGGGAAAAGAGGGAAAGAAGGTGAAGAAACTAGCAGACAAGAAATCTTTAGTGAAGAAACCAGCAGACAAGAAATCTTTAGTGAAGAAACCAGCAACCAAGAAATCTTTAGCGAAGACACCAGCAGCCAAGAAATCTTTAGTGAAGAAACCAGCAGATACGAAATCTTTAGTGAAGAAACCAGCAGACAAGAAATCTTTAGTGAAGAAACCAGCAGATAAGAAATCTTTAGCGAAGACACCAGCAGCCAAGAAATCTTTAGTGAAGAAACCAGCAGATAAGAAATCTTTAGTGAAGAAACCAGCAGACAAGAAATCTTTCATGAAGAAACCAGCAGCCAAGAAATCTTTAGTGAAGAAACCAGCAGACAAGAAATCTTTAGTGAAGAAACCAGCAGCTAAGAAATCTTTAGTGAAGACACCAGTAGACAAGAAATCTTTAGTGAAGAAATCAGCAGCCAAGAAATCTTTAGTGAAGAAACCAGCAGACAATAACTCCTTCGTTAGAAACCAGCAGACAAGAAATCATTGCTGAAGAAACCAGCAGCCAAGAAAGTGACAACAAAGAAAGTAACAGCCAAGAAAACGAGCAGCAAGGCGGCGGCAACGCCAAATAAGGCGTTGAAGAAAGCAGTGCTTCAGAAAAAGTCTCCTGCGAAGAAGGTCAAAAAAGGCAAGAGTGCGGCGGGCGGAAAGGCGCTGAAGAAAGTGCAGACATGGAAGAGCAAGGTCAAGCTGAAAGCAGCGAAGGCTCAGAAAGCAGGGTCTGGAAAGAAGTGAAAGAGCGCGGGAAACTTGTAAACATCTGAACACAAAGGCTCTTCTCAGAGCCACCCACATCTCTCAGGAAAGAGCTGATCCCCTGATCAAATGATCCCTGTCCCGGCCCCGCCTGCAGATTCCACATGGAAATGATTTGGAGCAAATCCAGGATCCCTGGTGACTCCCCTCCACCCAGCCCTTTCCCCACTCTCTGTAATAAAACAGAAGGATGTCCGGCCCTCACTCTAACTGGGGATGTGTTCGGTGTAGTCTCAGTTCACAAATTCAGGGGGTGAGTCCTGTAAGGTAGCTCGGTCACTCTGACTGAAACCGCCAGTTCTCCGGGGCTGCAGCCACTGACACTGCGGGGAGAGAATCCCCGACTCTACCATGCCGCCGGGGGAACAAACAACGTTGTGTCCGGAGAATAGGGCGGGCCGGGGAGAAGGCACATATTAAAGCGCTGCAGTGGACTCAGCTCCTGTGTGTGCACAACTCTCACTGATTCCGTCCTCTGGGAACAGTGCGGTCTAAACAGATCAGGTTAGGAGAGAAACACACAGCCCGAGAATGGCTTCTTTCTTCCTGCATTTACTCTGTTCTGGGAGCAGATTCTCATTGAGAAGCGGCGCTCAGATCACCGGAGAGAAAAAAAAAACACAATTCAAACTGTCCAAATGAAAAACAGAGAATTAACCCGGACACTTCCATTATTAAATTAATTCATCAGCACCGAACCAGTTCCCGTTAATGTACCGGGATAATCTCGGGATTTATCAAATCGAAGGCAGCGTGATTTATTAAATTGTTGATTCTGACACCCTGCAGTTCACTTCTTCACTTAACGAGAGGGGGAGATGTGTGAGCAGAGAAACAGAGCGAAATCCAGAGAGGGAACTGAAAACACACCTGGACAGATGTGAAACAGGTCAATCCACTGTTACAATAACTCCATCACTGACTCCCTCCTGACAGTAACCAGCCCTTTCACAGAGACTGTGGGTGGCTCTGAAAAGAGCCTTTGGTTTATTAGATGACATTTTGGCCGCTTTACTTTTTCTGGGAGCTCTGAGCGCTGGTTTTCTTGGGCAGCAGCACGGCCTGGATATTCGGCAGCACCCCGCCCTGAGCGATAGTCACCCCTCCCAGCAGCTTGTTGAGCTCCTCGTCGTTGCGGACGGCCAGCTGCAGGTGTCTGGGGATGATGCGGGTCTTCTTGTTGTCCCGGGCCGCGTTACCGGCCAGCTCGAGGATTTCAGCGGTCAGATACTCGAGCACAGCAGCCAGATAGACCGGGGCTCCAGCACCCACACGCTCAGCATAGTTACCCTTTCTCAGGAGCCTGTGAACACGGCCCACCGGGAACTGCAGTCCGGTCCGGGAGGAGCGAGACTTGGCCTTGGCCCGAGCTTTCCCGCTGGTCTTTCCTCTTCCAGACATTTCCACAATCTCACAAATACTTTCACAAAGAATGAATAATTTCCTTAGCATTAATGCTAACCAGTAGGCGGTCCGGATGGCCGAGCGGTCTAAGGCGCTGCGTTTAGGTCGCAATCTCCATTGGAGGCGTGGGTTCAAATCCCACTTCTAACACCTTGTGTTTTGACTGCTCTGGAGGCGTTTGGGAGCAGAGGTGAAGAGCAAAGAGAGAACAGGAAAGAACATGGACAAGCAAAATAATAATGGACCCAAAGATGTTGCATCAAAACATTGGAGCAAGAGGCAACTGAGCAAACAGCAGGGCACAGAAAACATCAAAAATGTAACCTTTGTATCGGGGTAGAAGATGTTGCCAATATCCTTAATGAATACATTACTGTCTTCTCAAATGAGGGGGTGATGCAGATATTGTTATGAAGGAGTAGGAGTGTGAAGTATTGGACGTGATAAGTTAAGAAGAGAGGAAGTCTTAATGGGATGAGCATCCTTGAATGTGGATAAATCACCAGGACCAGATGAAATGTACCCCAGGCTGTTGAATGAAGCCAGGGAAGAAATAGTGGAAGGTCTGACCATCGTTTTCCAGAGGATTGGAGGTCTTGTAACGTTGCAATAAAAGCAAAATACCACGCAGATCAAGCATGGCTGAGCCTTTAGAGTAGAGAAACAGGGCTGAATTCCCTGAACCAGTTCTACAGCTTTCAGAATAGAAGGAGCCTATACAAACCTGATGGGTTCCACTTAAACCAAAGAGCTGGAGGTGTTGACAGTCAGAACAGATAAAATGTGGAGGAGTGTTTGAAGCAGATTCTGTGTGGTTACTGTAGTTGTACTGTGGAGTTATTTCAAGGAGGTGATTCTGAATGTAATGGATCAACGTGGACCCACCCAAGGCAAAGGTCACTGAAAGTGGCAACGCAGGTGGATAAGGTAGTCAAGAAGGCATACGGCATGCTTGCCTTCATCAGTCGGGGTATAGAGTATAAAAATTGGCAAGTCATGTTGCAGCTGTACAGAATCTCAGTTAGGCCACACTTCGAATATTGCGTGCAATTCTGGTCGCCACACTACCAGAAGGACGTGGAGGCTTTGGAGAGGGGACAGAGGAGGTTTACCAGGATGTTGCCTGGTCTGGAGGGCATTAGCTATGAGGAGAGGTTGGAAAAACTCAGATTGTTTTCACTGGAACGACGGAGGTGGAGGGGCGACATGATAGAGGTTTACAAAGTTATGAGCGGCATGGACAGAGTGGATAGTCAGAAGCTTTTTCCCAGGGTGGAAGAGTCAGTTACTAGGGGACATGGGTTTAAGGTGCGTGGGGCAAAGTTTAGAGGGGATGTGCGAGGCAAGTTTTTTACACAGAGGGTGGTGAGTGCCTGGAACTTGCTGCCAGGGGAGGTGGTGGAAGCAGATACGATAGCGACGTTTAAGAGACATCTTGACAAATACATGAATAGGAAGGGAATAGAGGGATATAGGCCACGGAAGTGCAGAAGGTGTTAGTTTAGGCAGGCATCAAGATCGGCGCAGGCTTGGAGGGCCGAATGGCCTGTTCCTGTGCTGGACTGTTCTTTGTTCTTTGTTCTAAGCTTCCCTGTGGTCCAGCCTGGTTGAATGGAACTGAAGCAAACAAATCATCCAGAAGTGGAAAAGAAATATAAGGCCATGAAAGCACAGAATTCAGATGGATGCAATACCAGATGGTATGGCAAGAGTGTAAAACAGCAACAGACTGGTGAATAAAACTTTCCCATTGAATAAGACAAGAGAAGGGAAGGGTAATAATAGTGTCAGAGGTGAGTTGTGACACTATTCACATTCCACCTTGATCTGAATAGGACTGTTGAAGGGAGTGATTGAGAAGAATAGAGGAGAAATGAAAAGAAAGGAGAAATAAACAAAATGTCTTTTGATTTTAGAATGCTTGTTTTTGGAAATGACAGACTGTAAAGTGTGTGTGTCAGAAGATATAGAGCGAAGTTGGGTGTGACAAGATCACAGGAAAGATGTGCCCTGAGACAAGGTGTGTGTTGACAGGAAAGCTGCTTTCTTTTGCACAATATGTATTTTATTCATATAATTTGTGCAATTACATTGCAAAGCAGTTCAAATTTAATATTACATAAGGTACAATACAGATCAGTTTCCTTCAATAATGTACATGAGGTATCTCACTATCCCTGCCTGCACAGGTTATATTTACAGTATTTACATTACACATCAAACATTCTCTGGTGCAAACAGCCCGAGCGGTTTTACACAGGTTCCAGCCTCTCGCTGCACGAGGGCCTTCGTCTGTCGCCTTTCTATTGAGACTCCATGGTGGCTTCCCCAAGCTTCAATGCCGTCCCACAGCACATAGTCTTGAATGTTGGAATGTGCCAGTCTGCAACACTCGGTCATAGACAGCTCTTTGCACTGGAATACCTGTCCCACGGCCGGGCTCGTTCTCAATAGAGATCATTTCAAATGAACATTTCCTAAATCCGTGCTTTCTCTCTCGCAATAAAGAGAACAGGATGTCTGGCAGATTCAGTGTGAGACGATAACACTGCCGGGTAAAGGCCGCTTTCCAACTCCAATCTTAACACAGGAGATTCCCCAAACAGCTGCAATAGGGTGTTTGTAAACTGTTGGAAGCGGATGTGTGTGGAAATGGTGATGTTACTGAGGAGGTTCCTTGTTATAGAATGGATTGTGTTTTGGTGGGAATATTACTGAGTGTTAATTGTAGCAGGATCATACTTAAAAGCTCCGGCTTTCTGGAAAGCCTTGACTGTGAAGGTCGAGTCTGGAAGGGTTTGCGTGGAGAGCTGGGTTTCGGTTCTACTGTTAATAAAGGGTTTGAAATTGGCAGCCCGGATGAAACTGGAGGTGGAGATGAAAGATAAGGTGCCGTTCTCTCTCTGTCTGTCACTCTGGGTGTCTCCTTCATTCTCGCTCTCTGTTTAATCTTCACTCTTGTCTCCTCCCCTCCCTGCTCTCACTCTGCCTTTCTCAGCCAGGTCCGGGCGGCCTGTAAAAAAAAGGAAGCTGACGGAATCAGTCTCTTTTATTGTGCACTGATTTGAGGCAAGAATTATCATGGTGGCTGTGGTGGGGAAGAGACGGTCGCCCACCTCCTCCTGGAATGTGTCTTTGCAAAGCAGGTGTGGAAAGGGATGCAGTGGTTTTTGTCGAGGTTCATCCCAAGCAGCTCGATAACACAGGAGTCTGTGCTCTACGGGCTGTTCCCAGGGACGCACACCGAGACAAACATCAACTGCTGCTGGAGGACTATCAATTCGGTGAAAGACGCCCTTTAGTCTGCCTGAAACTTGCTGGTCTTCCAGCGCAAAGAGTTGTCCACCACCGAATGTCGCAGACTGGCACATTCCAAGGACCAGGACAACGTGGGCAGGGACGCACTAAAGCTTGGGGCAGCCGCAGCAAAGGCTCAATGGGGAAAGACCATTATGTAAGGTCCCCCCACCAAGCGGAGCGGAGGGGCTGGATCCATGGGAAACCCTTCGAACCGTATAGGGAAAATTTTGTGTGCTGTAAATGTAGAAATGTATATGGCATGACAATGAAATGGAAGAGTTGTGAGGCAACTCGTGATTGTATAGAAGGAAACTGATCACCTTTGCACTGTTTGTATTTTTTGACTTGATGCTGTTTTAAACTGTTTGGGAATGTAATTTGTACAGATTTTTATGAATAAAGTATATTTTGGAAATTTAAAAAAAAAGTCTGGCAGTATACCAGAGTATGGTCCTGGCCGGCAGCATATTAGAATCCATGAGGAAAGGCATCATCACCCTCATCTACAAGCGGAAGGGGGAGGGGGCAGAAATCAGAAATTGGCGGCTCATCTCACTGCTTAACATCGACTCCAAGATTCTGTCAAAAGTCATCGCCAGTCGAGTCAAGTCTGCTCTGGAGTTGGTGATTGACCCTGATCAGACCTGTACTATACCAGGCAGGAAGATCTCTGATAGCCTCGCGCTACTCAGGGATACGATCACCTATTTACGGGACAGGAGGGTGGACACCTGCCTCATCAGCCTGGACCAGGAGAAGGCTTTTGACAGGATATCGCACACCGACATGATGGACGTACTTTCCAAAATGGGGTTTGGGGAGGGAATCTGCAATTGGATTAAACTGGTCTACACAAACATCAGTAGCGCAGTCTCAATCAATGGGTGGGAATCAGAAAGTTTCTCAATCCCATCTGGAGTCAGGCAGGGCTGTCCTTTCTCCCCTGTCTTGTTTGTTTGCTGTATTGGACCCTTTTCTGAGTCTATTAGGAAGAATGCGATAATCAGAAGGGTAACAATCCCCGGCAGTGGAGGCACTCAGGTTAAAACTTCCCTGTACATGGATTACATCGCCGTTTTCTGCTTGAACCCGCTGCCTGTGCGCAGACTGATGAGCATCTGTGACCAGCTCGAACTGGCATCGGGAGCCAATGTTAAACACGACAATAGCGAGGCCATGTTCTGTGGGAACTCAGCTGACCGATCCTTTGTCCCCTTCACCATTAGGTCAGCCGACCTGAAGGTGCTGGGGTATGGTTCGGAAGGGCCGGGGCGTGCACCAAATCCTGGGAGGAACGAGTAGCCAGGGTACAACATAAGCTGAACATGTGGGAGCAGCGATCTCTCTCCATTGTTTCAGGTTACTGTACGTGGTGCAGGTCTGGCCCATACTGCACTCCTGCACTGTGGTGATCACCTGAGCCATTTTCCGCTTCATCTGGGGATCCAAAATGGACCAGGTTCCGAGGGACACGATGTTCAAACCTCTGGAGAAAGGCGGGAAAAATGTACCCAACATCGCCCTCATCCTGATGGCTACCTTTGTGTGTTGCTGTATCAAGCTGTGTGTAGACCTCCAGTACGCAAACTCCAAGTGTCACTCCATGCTGAGGTTCTATCTGTCCCCGGTGTTGCGAAGGATGGGCCTGGTCATATTGCCGTGGAACGCTCCATCCAGTTGGACTGTGCTGCAACACCTATCCTTCATGGAAAGGTTTCTGTGGAAAAACACCTTTGACCACCAATCCATCAGGCACTGGTCTGCACAGAATGTTCTCAAGACCCTACGGGAAAAGAAGATGGTGGATCCTGTCGGATGGTTCCCCGAGCAGACTTCCAAAGTAATTTGGCGGAATGCCCCATCACCAGAACTTTCAAACAAGCACCAAGATGTAGCTTGGCTGATGGTGAGAAGAGTCCTCTTCGTCAGATCCTTCCTGCATGCCCGAAGTCTCACCCCCTCTGCACAATGCCCTCGAGGTGGCTGTGGTGGGGAAGAGACGGTTGCCCACCTCTTTCTGGAATGTGTCTTTGCAAAGCAGGTGTGGAAAGAGATGCAATGGTTTTTGTCGAGGTTCATCCCAAGCAGCTCTGTAGCACAGGAGTCCGTGCTCTACGGGCTGTTCCCAGGGACGCACACCGAGATAAACATCAACTGCTGCTGGAAGACTATCAATTCGTTGAAAGATGCTCTTTGCTCTGCCCGAAACGTGCTGGTCTTCCAGCGCAAAGAGTTGTCCACCACCGAATGTTGCAGACTGGCACATTCCAAGGTCCAGGACTACGTGCTGAGGGACGCACTAAAGCTTGGGGCAGCTGCAGCAAAGGCTCAATGGGGAAAGACCACAGTGTAAGGTCCCCCCACCATAGTGAACTGAGGAGCTGGATCCATGGGAAACCCCTCGAACTGTAGCCAGAAATTATTTGTTTGCTGTCAAATGTACATGGCATGAGAAATGAAATGGAAGGGTTGTGAGGCAACTCACTCCTGTATTGAAGGAAACTGATCTCCTTTCCACTCTTTGTATTGTTTGAGTTGGTGCTTTTTGGAACTGTTTTGTAATGTATTTTTTTTACAGATTTTTATGAATAAAGTATATTTTGGAAGTTAATAAAAGAAAGTATGGCAGAGGTAAAGGAGGGAAAGGACTAGGCAAAGGCGGAGCAAAGCGGCACCGCAAAGTGCTTCCTGAAAATATCCAGGGCATCACCAAACCAGCAATCCGACGCCTGGCTCGCCGTGGCGGGGTCAAGCGGATCTCGGGTTTGATCTATGAGGAGACTCGCGGGGTGTTGAAGGTTTTCCTGGAGAATGTGATCAGGGATGCGGTCACCTACACTGAGCACGCCAAGTGTAAGACGGTCACTGCCATGGATGTGGTGTACGCTCTGAAACGGCAGGGCCGCACAACTCGACCCTTTCCAGCAAACACACACTCTTCGAAGAGCCACCCACCGTCTCACAGAGAGAGCAGTGAGCTGGAAACGGGAGATGGGATAGGCTAATATAAAAGCAAAATACTGCGGATGCTGGAAATCTGAAACAAAAACAAGAAATGCTGGATTCACTCAGCAGGTCTGGCAGCATCTGTGGAAAGAGAAGCAGAGTTTACGTTTCGGGTCAGTGTCCCTTCTTCGGAACTGACAAATATTAGAAAAGTCACAGATTATAAACAAGTGAGGTGGGGGTTGGGCAAGAGATAACAAAGGAGAAGGTGCAGATTGGACCAGGCCACATAGCTGACCAAAATGTCACGGAGCAAAGGCAATCACTGAGGAAGGAGATGTGGCTGTGAAAACGAGTTTTGGTAGATACCTTATCAAACACCAGGAGGGAAATAGAAAGCAATGAAGGTGAACAAGGTAAAAGAGACAAACGAAAATCCCGATGGGATAGGCTGTTCAGAACAGACTGGAATAAATCTGTGCGGTGTTCGGGTTAAAAACTGGAATCCCCGAAATTGACATTTCAGTTGCAGCAAGGATGTGCAGTGGATTTGATTTTCTAAACGGGCTGTGTAAACAGTGCCCGAGGCTCTACAGTTAGTTATTTCTCCAGTCGACACATGCCCTCAGTGAAAAGCCACATCACTCCTCCAGAATCACTCATTGTTTTCATAGAATTTCAAAATGATTTCGCTGCAATGAGGGAATCCGGGAATTTTGCAGCAGCCGTTGAATTGGTCACTGGAACCAGACCCACTTGTGATGTTATTTCCCCCGAGACGGTGTTTCCTGCACTGAAATTGACAGGGTTTGTGAAACTGATCAGTTTCAGCTCAATCATTCAGGGACCTGGAATTCCCACAGCTTGAGCCCGCGCTCACTTCTGATTGGTCACCCTCTTCCCATTCGCATTTCTTCACCAATCGCTGAGCCTCGAATTGGGGAAAATGCAGCAAATCATTGGCTTAAATTGTCGAAATTGGCAGAACGTTTGAATTCGAAAATGGCGAATTTCAGTGTCGGCAAAAAGCGAATTTCTGGAAAATCTATTTAAAGTTGTTCGTGAAATATTTTCCACCAACCTTTAAAAACCTTTCTTTATTCCGCTATTATTGCCACAAATTCCTGGCGCTATTTTACGCACAGCTTTAACCTGTCATTTTTACCCCCCCTTCTTATCTGTAACCGGCGGTGGAAGACTCCATTCAGCAATCCTTAAGGGACCAATAACTCAAGTTCGGTGTGGAAAGGAATAAATTAGACTATTGGTAATTACCCTTCACTCAGGGATCAGGGGGACAGTGAGAAGCCACTGAAATAGTTGCTCATAAACATTTTAAATAGTTCCTATTCTGTTCTGTTACTGACATGCTTGAATCAGACAGTAATCAGCCCTTTCAGAGATTGTGGGTGGCTCTGAAAAGAGTCTTTGGTTTATTAGATGACATTTTGTCTGCTTTGCTTTTTCTGGGAGCTCTGAGCGCTGGTTTTCTTGGGTCGCACCCCGCCCTGAGCGATGGTCACCCCTCCCAGCAGCTTGTTGAGCTCCTCCTCGTTGCGGACTGCCAGCTGCAGGTGTCTGGGGTTGATGCGGGTCTTCTTGTTGTCCCGGGCCGCGTTACCGGCCAGCTCGAGGATTTCAGCGGTCAGATACTCGAGCACAGCAGCCAGATCGACCGGGGCTCCAGCACCCACATGCTCAGCATAGTTGCCCTTTCTCAGGAGCCTGTGAACACGGCCCACCGGGAACTGCAGTCCAGCCCAGGAGGAGCGAGACTTGGCTTTGGCCCGAGCTTTCCCGCCGGTCTTTCCTCCAGACATTTCCACAATCTCACAAATACTTTCACAAATGGATAATTTACGCAGCATTTACTTTACTTAAAGACTGAGAACTCTCCTCAATGGTCGGTACTTAATTCTATTTGCCTATATTCTTCACCAATCAGGTCACTGACCAACACAAGAGGGCGGGATTTACCCGCCACGACATCAGAAGCAGAGAATTTGTCAATTTCAAAAAGCCCGCCAATTTCATTTTCGGAAAGGAGCGGATTAAAATAAATGTCATCCTTAGTCAAAGATTTAAAGTCCCATCTCTTGATTTTGTTTTATTCAACTTGTAAAATGTTATTTAAATTGTGACTCATTCGACAATCGCTTTCAAACTGTCCCGGGTGGGGCCTGCATTGGCCTGAAGTGAAATACTCAGTTTAGTTTTCAATCAGAGCCCAGTGTCCTTCTCTGAAAAGAGGAAGCCGGATCAAGTCCTCAAACGGCCCTTAACTTGCTCTGTAATAATCCCATCCCAGGCTGTTACACTGCGGAGAGTTGCTGTTAATAAAAGGATTAATCAGTGAAGGGATTAAGGTCTAATCCTTACCGCTGAAATCAGCTGTTAATGCGGTCATTCAGGGGCTGTGAAAAACCAGAATAAGAGCAGCTTTAAGCAAAAAAAGTGAAGGCGGGTGATCAGATTATGGCTTCGTGTTCGGTTAATAACAGGAGATACAAACACAGCAGTGGGATCGTTATTATGAGATTAGATTAGAGATACAGCACTGAAACAGGCCCTTCGGCCCACCGAGTCTGTGCCGACCATCAACCACCCATTTATACTAACCCTACACTAATCCCATATTCCTACCAAACATCCCCACCTGTCTCTATATTTCCCTACCACCTACCTATACTAGTGACAATTTATAATGGCCAATTTACCGATCAACCTGCAAGTCTTTTGGCTTGTGGGAGGAAACCGGAGCACCCGGAGAAAACCCACGCAGACACAGGGAGAACTTGCAAACTCCACACAGGCAGCATCTGTGGAGAGAGAACAGAGTTAATGTTTCAGGTCAATGACCTTCCAAGCAGCTGTGCCCGGGTTTGATTCCCAGCCATTACAGTTTGGCATTCCTTAAATTCCTCAGATGAGAAACTGAAAGATAGGAACTGAGTTGGGTGCTGTCTCGAAGGAATTTTGTTTCCCAAAGCAAGAAGTGTATAATTTGAATAAACATATTTCCAACGCTGATTTCCTTCAAATTAAAGTTCAATTGAACTCTGATTTTACTCCTTTTTATTGATAATTATTATTTGACCTGAATCATACAGTGGACTCAATAGAATTACGCAGATTCATTTTCCCACAGCTATTCCCGTTCCTTATAAGAAACAATTCCTGGATTCTGGAAGCTGTGAATTGGAGGGTAACAAACATATCCACACTATTCAAGACAGGAAGGAGAGAGAAAGCAAAGAACTAGAGGCCAGTTTGCCTGACATCAGCAATGGGGAATATGCTACAATCTATTATTACAGACATGGTAAATGGTGATGTGGAATATCAGAATATGGTTGGGCAGAGTCAACATGGATTTATTAAAAGGAAATTGTCAATGATAAATTATTAGAATATGTTGATGTTGTAACTGCCAGGGTAGATAAGGGGAACCAGTGGATGTCGTCTGTTTGGATTTTCAAAAAGCATTCAATAAGTTATCAAACAAGTGGTTATTACACCAATGCAGGTCCCATGCAATTTGGGGATAATATATTAGTATAGATTGAGTAGTAGTTCACAGACAAAAAACAGAGAGTAGGAATAACCGAGTCATTTTCGGCAGGAAAGCTGTAAGTAGTTGGATACTGCAAGGATTGGTGCTCGGGACTCAGTTATTTCCATTCTGTATCAATGATTTAGATGAGGTGACCGAATGTCATGTTATCCATGTTTGCCGATGATATAAAGTGAGGTGGCAAAGTAAACTGTGAGGAGGATGCAAAGGGGGAAAAAAGGGATTCAGACAGACTAAGTATGTGGGCAAGAATGTGAGAGATGGAACATAATGGGGAGAAGTGTACAGTTACACACTTTGGCAGGGCGGCGCAGTGGTTAGCACCGCAGCCTCACAGCTCCAAGGACCCGGGTTCGATTCCGGGTACTGCCTGTGTGGAGTTTGCAAGTTCTCCCTGTGTCTGCGTGGGTTTTCTCCGGGTGCTCCGGTTTCCTCCCACAAGCCAAAAGACTTGCAGGTTGATTGGTAAATTGGCCATTATAAATTGTCACTAGTATCGGTCGGTGGTCGGGAAATATAGGGACAGGTGGGGATGTTTGGTCGGAATATGGGATTAGTGTAGGATTCGTATAAATGGGTGGTTGATGTTCGGCACAGACTCCGTGGGCCGAAGGGCCTGTTTCAGTGCTGTATCTCTAATCTAAAACAGCAATACAGAACATTTTTGAAATTAATGAGAGAATGGGAAATGTTTACATTCAGAGGGACCCGAGTGTCCTTGTCCAGGAATCACAGAAAGTTAACGTGCAGGTACTCAACCAATTAGGAAAGCAAATGATATGTTTGTCTTTATTGCAAAGAGATTAGAGTATGAGTATTTATTGCAATTATGCAGCGTGAGATCAGGCTTGGAGTGCTGTGCAGTTTTGGTCCCCTTATCTAAGGAAGGATACACTTTCCTTAGAGGGAGTACAGAGACGTGCCACTAGGCTGCTTCCTATGATGAGGGGATTGTCCGATGAGAAGAGATTGAATAGACTAGGCCTCTATTCCCCAGAACTCAGTAGAGTGAAAGGTAATCTCACTGGCAGATAAAATGCTCAGTGGCTTGACATGGTAAATGCTGGGAGGATGTTTCCTCTAGCTGGGCAATCTAGAATGAAGGGTTACAGTCTCAGTATAAAGGGCTTGGTCATATTTGACTGAGAAGAGGAGATTTTCTTTTCAGTCAAAGGGTTATGAATCTTTGGAATTCTCTATCCCAGAGAGCTCTGGATGCTCAATCATTGTGTATATTCAAGAGAAATCAATAGGTTTTTGGATATTAAGGGAATCAAGGGGGCTGTGCCAGCGTGGTAAGATGGAGTTGAGGTAAGAGAACAGCTGTTATATTATTGAATGGTGGAACTTTTTCGATGGGCAGAGTGGCCACTCCTGCTCTTATTTCTTATGTAAACTTTTCATTCCCTCCCAGGGATTGTTTTATTCTTCAAAAAGAGAAATACTGCAGCCGCCAGAAATCTGAATAACAGAAGATTCTGGAAACACTCAGCAGTTCCAGCAGTATCTGTGGAGAGAGGAAGGGAGGAGCAATGTTTCAGGTCTATAGAAGGGTCACAGAACTGGACCATTAACCCGAGCTTCTCTTCTCCACAGTTGTTTCCGGGCTGGCTGAGTGTTTTCAGTATTTTAGCTTTTTTTCTTTCTATATGTTATCTCTTTCCCTTTTGACTGTTTGCTGTGAAACTTTCAGCATTGTGCTCAGTTCTTTGTGTAGTTATGTTTTCTTTATTTGAAGTAATGCAAATAGTATCCTGAAAAATCAGACAGAAATACTGCTCAATGTAGTGTAATATATAATAGGGCACATTTACAAATATCAGATCAATATAGTAAACATTTTTATTAAGAATTGATTACTTTTATTTTCAGTATAAAAATGTGAAGCAATATGAGTTTATTACAAAGTTTATTACCTCACATTACCTGTTTATTAACCCTGACAGGCTGTGCCAATTTCTGCTTCTATTTTGCAGTTCTCATTTTCAGCTAGCAAATGTCAGCAATCTGTGATACAGTGCAGTTTACAGATCAGACAGTCAGTCACAACATGCAATAATTGTTCAGATTATGTAGGACAGGTGGGATTTAGAAATACTGGGAATGGAGATGAGTTGTTATTACATTGAGTTTGCCCAAAGATTAGAGACACCATTGTGGCAAATCAGTCTGTTGTCCTGTACATGAGAATGAGAATCATTCTTTATTTGTGGCTATCTGTCAGTCTCTATTACTGAGTGGGAGTGTGGGATTCATGCTGCATTGGTCAGTCTCTGGTACAAAGTGTCATATTCACTCTGAATGTATAAGGCTCTGGAATTGTTTGTGTGTGTGGAATTCATTCTGTATCTGTCAATCTCTGGTACTATATATGAATGTGGCATATATGTTATAGCTCTCAGTGTCACTGTATGTGTGTGTGGGTTTCATTTGATATCTGTCAGCCTCTGTTTCTGTACACGACTGTCAGATTCATACTGTGCCAAAATGTCCCTGTTGCTGTATGTGACTGTGTGATTCATTCTGTATCTGTCATTCCCTGGTACTATGTGTCAGTATAGACTCATTCTGTATCCCAGTCACATGCACTATATTTGAGAGTGCGATTAATTCTGTACCTTGAAGTCACTGGTATTATATGTAAGTGTTGGATTTCTGATGGATCTCTCAGTTATTTTTTCTGTTGTGAATTTGGGATGGTCATAACATCTGTCAGTCTCTGGTACTGCCTGTGAGTGTGTGTTTTGTTCAGTATCTGTCAGTCTCAGGTACTGTCCGCGTGTGTACTTTTTGTTCAATATTTTCAGTTTCTGGTACTGCCTGTGAGTGCAGGTTATGTTCAATGTCTGTCAGTCTCTGGCACTGCCTGTGAGTGTAGGTTATGTTCAGTATCTGTCAGTCTCTGGTACTGCCTGTGAGTGTGGGTTTTGTTCAGTATCTGTCAGTCTCTGGTACTTCCTGTGAGTGTGGGTTTTGTTCAGTATCTGTCAGTCTCTGGTACTGCCTGTGAGTGTAGGTTATGTTCAATGTCTGTCAGTCTCTGGCACTGCCTGTGAGTGTAGGTTATGTTCAGTATCTGTCAGTCTCTGGTACTGCCTGTGAGTGTGGGTTTTGTTCAGTATCTGTCAGTCTCTGGTACTTCCTGTGAGTGTGTGTTTTGTTCAGTATCTGTCAGTCTCTGGTACTGCCTGTGAGTGTGGGTTTTGTTCAGTATCTGTCAGTCTCTGGTACTGCCTGTGAGTGGAGGTTATGTTCAGTATCTGTCAGTCTCTGGTACTGCCTGTGAGTGTGGGTTTTGTTCAGTATCTGTCAGTCTCTGGTACTTCCTGTGAGTGTGGGTTTTGTTCAGTATCTGTCAGTCTCTAGTACTGCCTGTGAGTGTAGGTTATGTTCAATGTCTGTCAGTCTCTGGCACTGCCTGTGAGTGTAGGTTATGTTCAGTATCTGTCAGTCTCTGGTACTGCCTGTGAGTGTGGGTTTTGTTCAGAATATGTCAGTCTCTGGTACTGCCTGTGAGTGTGGGTTTTGTTCAGTATCTGTCAGTCTCTGGTACTTCCTGTGAGTGTGAGTTTTGTGCAGCATCTGTCAGTCTCTGGTACTGCCTGTGAGTGTGGGTTTTGTTCAGTATCTGTCAGTCTCTGGTACTGCCTGTGAGTGTGGGTTTTGTTCAGAATATGTCAGTCTCTGGTACTGCCTGTGAGTGTGGGTTTTGTTCAGTATCTGTCAGTCTTTGGTACTTCCTGTGAGTGTGAGTTTTGTGCAGTATCTGTCAGTCTCTGGTACTGCCTGTGAGTGGAGGTTATGTTCAGTATCTGTCAGTCTCTGGTACTGCCTGTGAGTGTGGGTTTTGTTCAGTATCTGTCAGTCTCTGGTACTTCCTGTGAGTGTGAGTTTTGTGCAGCATCTGTCAGTCTCTGGTACTGCCTGTGAGTGTGGGTTTTGTTCAGTATCTGTCAGTCTCTGGTACTGCCTGTGTGTGGGATGCATTCAGTAGCAATTAATCTCTGGGTTAGTTTGTCATTCTGGATTCACTCTACACAAAATTACATAGTATTTACAGCACAGAGACAGGCTTTTCTGCCCAAGCGCTGGTAGTTCCAATGAGGTTACTCCAACCCTACTTCATCTAATCCTATCAGCAAATCTCTCAAATTGTTTCTGCCTCATTTAATCATTTAGCTTGATGTTAAATGTAACAATGTTCAGCAGCTCAAGTGCTGTCAAAGCAGGGTAAAGAAGATTCCCCTGAGTTATTTATTTAATTTATTACTGACTATTTCATATCGACAGCTTTGGACTCCACCACAAGTGGGAAACATCTCTACCTCTACCCTAACGAAACCCTTCATATTATTCAATGCTTCTATTAGGTGACCACTTAGAGATAAGAGCCCAGGCTTGTTCAATAGTATGAACTCCTGTGGAACATATAGCTCATTTTGCATTTTTGGAATAAATACTGTATCTCAGTCTGAAACTGTATGTGATTTTAGATTGGCATATAATGTGTAGCTCAGGCTGCAATAAATAACTGAGACAATATCTTTCACTCTAACACTATAGTTTTGTGGAGTGCTATGTTATTTGTCATTCAGTCTGTTCTGATAGAATATATAATGTTACCTTTACGTCTGAGGCAATGGGGGGTCAGGTACAGGGTCCGGGGGTGCCCAATGGGGCGGTTGGAGCTTTGAGGGTGGCCCTCCATGGGAAACAGGGTGCCTAATCAGGAGGACCCCCCCGCAGCCCGCAAGAAAGATGCCTGGTTTTATCAGGCAGGGTTCTTGGTGCCTTTGCCACACTGCCTCCCCGCCCCCAACCCAACCGAGGATAAAATACCTGCAGCAGAGAGAGGAGGCCCATAAGTGGCTGTTAATTGGCCAATTAAGGGCCTTGATTGGCCTGGGGCAGACAGGCTGTTTCTCCCCACCCCCGTTCCCTGGAATATTGCAGTGGGTGTAGGAGGGGGTCAGAAAATTTCCATCAGATTGGAAGTTGGCAAATGTTACACTGCCTTTCAGGAAAGGAGGGAGAGAGAAAACTGTGAACTACAGGCCAGTTAGCCTAATATCAGTCCTTGGGAAAATGCAGGAAGTCTGAACAATGCATTGAGAAAAGCATTCAAAAAAGTCAACATGATTTTCCTGAAGGGAAATCTTGTTTGACAAATTTATGAGAGTTTTTTGAGGATGTAACTAGCAGGGTAAAGGGAAACTAGTCGTATTCCTGGATTTCCAAAAGGCATTCAATAAGGTGCTACATAAAAGGTTAATAGAGAAGATAAGGGAATCATGGAATTGTGGATAATATATTAGCATGGATAGAGGATTGGTTAATGGACATGAAGCAAAGAGTGGGTATAAACAGATTGGCAGGCAGTGAATAATGGAGTGTTGCAAGGATAAGTGCTGGGGTCTCAGCTATTTACAATCTAAATTAATGACTTAGATGAAGAGACAGAGAGTAATGTATCTAAGTTTGCTGATGATACAAAGGTAGGTGGAAAGGGAAGCTGTGGGAGGACATAGAGAGGCTGCAAAGAGATATAGACAAGTTCAGTGAGTGGGCAAGAAGATGGTAGATGGAGTATAATGTAGGGAAGTGTGAAGTTCTTCACTTTGGGCATAAGAATAGAAAAGTAGAATATTTGATAAAAGGTTGTAACTGTTGGTGTTCAAAGAGACTTGAGTGTTCTTGCACAAGGAATACAGAAAGTGAGCATGCAGGTACAACAAGCAATTAGGAAGACAAATGGCGTGTTGGCCTTTATTGCGAGGGGATTAGAATACAGGAATAAAGAAGTTTGCTACAATTGTACAGGATTTCGGTGAGACCACATCTGGAATACAGTGTGAAGTTTTGGTCTGCACACTTAAGAAAGGATATATGTGCATTGGAGGCGGTGCAGCAAATGTTCACTAAATTAGTCCCTGGGATGAGGGGATTGTCCTATGATGGGAGGCTGAGTAAATTGGGCCTATACTCTGGAGTTTAGAAGAATGAGAGGTGATCTCATTGAAACATACAAAATTCCAAAGGGGCTGGATAGGGGAGACACTGAGAGATTGTTTCTGCTGGTCAGACAATCTAAAACATGGGGACACAGTCCCACGATAAGGGGCTGATCATTTAGGACTGAGATGAGGAGAAATTACTTCACTCAAAGGGTTGTGAATCTTTGGAATTTTCTACTCCAGCGGATTGTGGATGCTCCATCATTGAATACATGTAAAGCTCCGATTGACAGATTTTTGATCTCTCAGAGAATCAGGGGATAAGGCGAGCAGGCGGGAAAGTGGAATTGAAGCCTAAGATCATCCACGATGGTACTGAATGGCGGAGCAGGCTCCACGGGCCACATGATCTACTCCTGCTCCTATTTTGTGTGTTTTTGTGTTCTGACTGCTTCTGCTGTCGGTGATTGTGGAACTGATGTCTCTGCTCTCTGTGAATGATACTGTACTTACTGTGTGTGAGGAGCTGGCTGCACTTCCCCTTGTGTCGAGGAATCACTACATTTTTTCAGCTTCCTCAAGTATTGCCTGTAGAAAGAAAAAGTATTAATTATAATTCAGGAAGAGATGTGATGGAAGTTACAAGAGAGACCAAAACAATTTTTCAATGAATAATCATTGTGAACAATCACAAAGGAAACCCAGCAATACAAACAGAATCAGTGTCTGATTCCACTGCAGTCCTGCAGCCCCCAGCTACTGCATACCAGGGGCTTTGGCCATTTTACAACAATTAAATAACATCCAGAAACAATCCACTGGGCCATGAATGGGACTGACCGACGGAACAGGGACTTTTACACAGGTCAGATTTCCTGTTCCCGCTCCCATGGTCTAACCGTTCAAATGAAACCAAACAGCCGCTGTTTAAAATGTGTCCTTCACACTTCTCACCTGGTGCCTATAATAGTGTACCTCTTTGTGTAACTCCCCACATCCTGACTGTCCGCTTCTGTTTCCACACTTCACTGTCCAATAACAACAAACTGTGGGAACAGGCTATATCCCTCTCATTCCGCTAGCGCGGACATGATGGGCCGAATGGACTCATTCTGTGCCGGAAGTTTTCCAAGTTTCTGGCTGAAGTGCTGCAGAAATCTGGGCCTGCGCTCCCCTCCCCCAGCACTGCCTGTGAGCGGAAGAAGATGGTTTAAAACAGCCGCGAATGGAGAGATCCCGGTCCCGGGGGAAGGGAGCAAACAGCAGCCTCCTTCCAGCAGGACATCGCTTTGGGAGCATGTCCGCAGATAGACTCAGAGATCAGCATCGAGTCCGGGGCAAGTTCAGGGGCAGGCGGGGGCTGTTTGTTGGAGGCGGAGTGGATCTGAAACTGGTCTTGGAACATGGAGTGAGTGGAGAGGCCATTCTCCGGTTGTGTGTGGACAAGGGGATGGAGACAGAATGGGAAGAAACTTATTGTCGTGGAGAGAAACAGTGACAATATTTGTGTTGCAGTGGTTCTTTTGCGGGTATCCATAATGATGATTATTTGAGAGATTAAATTCATTAAAACTCTATATCTTTGATCTCACCTGTATTTTAGTTACAAACATACTTTTGTTCAAACAGGCAAATGATTGAATGAACCAGAATAAATGGGCTATTTCCTCCACCCAAGTTACAAGGAAGAGTGCCACCAGATCCTTCTCACACACAATACGTACATTATCACTCACAGAGCGCAGAGACACAGACAGGTCATCAGTTCCACAGTCTCAGACAGCAGAAATAGTTCCAGAGACACATTTTCAATCCATCAATCAAATAGAGCAGGAAAGACAGACGTTGTTTCTATGTCACCCCAACTCATTACCACTGACAGGTAGATACATAAATCCCAGTCCAACATCTCACCCACAATCAAATTATCAGTGTGTCAATCACACAATAGTGCAACCTCAGCGACAAATTAAACACACAGAGAACTGACACGTGGTTCCTGTTTCAAAGTTGCAGAATTAACCTCAATAATGTACTCTGAGATTTAAGTTAAATACCAGCCCAATATTTACACAGGTTATGAGTTTATTATCAGTATTAATTCCCATCATGTTTCCAGACATAAACATTAGACTCAAGTCCATAATCAGATTGAGAGATTCTGAAATATCGTATAACCTGAGATCCAAACTCAGATTCCAGTTTAAAACTCATCCGGATTGTGAAACTAAAAGATACATTATAAATTTGATCAGTATAGTCTGAGCTCTAAATTACATAGCAGTCCTGAAACCTCATAGTGTCAGATGGAAGATACTGTACAATTCCAGACTGAGCTCATTTTACATGCAAGTCCAAGATACTCACTCAGACTGAATGGCACTGATCAAATTGATTAGTACACCCTGAGTTACACTTGCACACCAATCCTGTATCAGATTGCAGGATACATTATCTTTCACTATTGTGTTCACAGTGACAGATATTTAATACTAAGCAAAACCTCAAATATATTGTCTGCTTAAAACCTACCACATCAGTGGCCTGTTGCTGTGCTGACATTTTATGGAGAATAAATCCAGACTTGCCATCAGTCCCAGGGACGGAAGATTATATAATGAATCCCACACTCACACAGAGTACCAGATACTGACAGATAGATAGTGATGCTGAAACACATGCTGAGTGCCAGATGCTGAAAGATATAGGCTGATTACTGCACTCACTCACAGTACTTCAGCCTGAGTCATATAAAGCAACCTAACACACAAAAAATAGCAGTGAGAGAGTAAGAAAGAGTCCAAAACTCACATAGAGTACCAGACACTGATAGATACAAACTGAAAACTACACACACATGGATATAAGATTGGCTAACTCACAGGAAACAGAGAGTGGGGACAAATGGGGCATTTTCAGATTGGAAAACTGTAACTAATGGAATGTCACAGGGATCAGTGCTGGTGCCTCAACTATTTATGGTCTATATTAATAATTGCATGAAGGCACTGAGTGTACTGTTGCCAAATTTATGGGTGGTATAGGAAAATGTGAGATTGTCTACTTTGGCAGGAAGAATAGAAAAACAGAATATTACTTACATCGAGACAGACTGCAGAATGCTGCTGTACTGAGGGATCTGGGTGCCAGGTACATGAATTACAGAAAAGTTAGCATGAAGGTATAGCAAGTAATTAGGAATGCAAATGGAATGTTGGAATTTTTTAGCAAGGGGAATGGAGTATAAAAGTAGGGAAGTTTTGCTGTAACTGTACAGGGCATTAGTGGCATCCCAACTAAAGTACTCCATACAGCTTTGGTCTCCTTACTTAAGGAGGGATATACTTGTATTGGAATCAGTTCAAAGAATGTTCACTGGGCTGATTACTGGGATGAAGGGTTGACTTGTGAGAATAAGTTGAGCAGATTGGGCCTCTACCCGCTGGAGTTTAGAAGATTGAGAGGTGATCTTATTGAAACCTATAAGATTCTCAGTGGGCTGGACAGGGAGATGCTGAGAGGATGTTTCTCCTTGTGGGGGAATGTAGAATTATGGGCCACAGTTTCAAGATAAGTGGTCTCCCATTCAAGAAAGAGATGAGGAGGAATTTCTTCTGTCAGAGGGTTGCTCATCTTTGGAATTCTGTTCTCCAGAGGACTGTGGAGGCTGGGTCATTGAATATATTCAAGGCTGTGATAGACAGATTTTTTGATGTACAAGGGAGTCATTGGTCAATGGGCACAGGCAGGAAAGTGGAATTAAGGCCTCAATCAGAACAGGCATGATCTTATTGAATGGCAGAGCAGGATTTATGGGCCACATGGCCTTCTGGAAGCGATCCTGAGTGTCATTGTCGATATCTTCCCTTGGTGACAGGAGGTTCCCAAGGTATGAGCAGTGATCCACATTGTCCAGTGATTCGCCGTGGATCTTAATAGTCGGGGGCAGTGTCGGGGAGCAGGCTGGCAGAGGACCTTAGCTTTCCGGATGTTTTGCTTCAAGCCAATTCTTTCATACGCCTCCATGAATGCATCGATGAGGGTTTGAAGCTTGGCCTCTGAGTGTGCGCATATGCAAGCTTTGTCAGCATACTGCAGCTCGATGACAGATGTTGGAGTGGCCTTGCTTCAGGAAATGTAGTTTCAATAGTTTCCCACTCGTCCGGGAGAGTAGATCTGCTTACACGAACTAAAGAACAGCTGATGGGCTGAAAGAGTGCAGGAAATACAGCAACTTGCTGACAGCCACGACATGTGTGGATTCTTCAGCACCGTCAAGACCATTTATGGCCCAAATTACCAAGGACCTACCCTACTGAGAGTAAAGAATGGAGTGACACTGATCAAGGTCAGAGAGGCAGTCAGCACTCGTTGGAAGTAGCACTTTGAAGATCTTCTCAATCGCAACTCAGTCCTTGATGCAAGTGCCACATTCCACAGCTTGTTACCCACCATGACGTCAGCACAGTCCCAGCCCAACAGAAATTGAAAAGGCAATCTAACAGGTAAAAAAAAAATGAAGGCCACCGGCATAGATGGAATTCCCTCTGAAAATCTAAAATACGACAGAGAAGAAGACTTAACACAAATACATGGTCTCATTTCCCTCAGCTGGAAGGACGAGAGCACGCCAGGGATCTCTGAGATGCTGTCATTGTGATCATCACCAGAAATGGTGACAAGACCGACTGTGGTAATGACAGAGGGGTATCCCAGCTGTTCACTACAGGGAAGGCCATCACAAGAGTCCTTCTCAACTGTCTCCTCCCCGTGCCTGAAGATCTCCCACTGGAATCACAATGTGGATTCTGTCCATCAAGAGACACAGTGGACATGATCTTCACAGCAAGACAACGCCAAGAAAATGTAGGGAGCAGCAGCAACCTTTCTACCTGGTCTTCTCTGACCTGACAAAGGCCTTCGACTCTACCAACCAGGAAGGATTATGGAACGTCTTCCTCAAATTTGGCTGCCGGAAAAATTCGTCACCGACCTCCAACGACTGCATGATGACATGCAAGCTGTAATCCTTCCCAATGGACCTACCACTGACCCAATCCCAATGCAAACTGGGGTCAACTAAGTCTGTGTCATCGCACCAACGCTCTTTTCCATCTTCCTCGCCGCAACACTCCGCCTCAACTCCTCACACTCAAACACAGCAACAGAGACTGACAGATACAGAATGGATGTCACACTCAAACACAGTACCAGAGTCTGACAGATACAGTGGCGCTGTGGTTAGCACTGCAGCCTCACAGCTCCAGGGACCCGGGCTCGATTCTGGGTACTGCCTGTGCGGAGTTTGCAAGTTCTCCCTGTGACCGGTGGGTTTTCGCCGGGTGCTCTGGTTTCCTCCCACCGCCAAAGACTTGCAGGTTGATAGGTAAATTGGTCATTGTAAATTGCCCCTAGTGTAGATTGGGATTACTGCAGGGTTAGTATAAATGGGTGATGGTTGGTCGGCACAGACTCGGTGGGCCAAAGGGCCTGTTTCAGTGCTATATCTCGAAATAAATAAATACAGAATAAATCCATACAGCACCAGAGATTGAGAACTGCTGAATGACAGAACACACTCAAACACAGGAGCAGAGAATAAAAGAAATGGAATTAATTGCACACTCACAACGACACAGAATCATCAATAAGCGTCCTCTCAACAACATGCAGAACATTTCCAGAGAGCTTGACACAGGGAGCGGCACTTTCAATGTAAACTGGAGCTGGGGAGTGTCTTTGTGAAACGTCCTTCCTGATTGCAGTACGAATGTTTGCGATTGGCTGCAAAGTTTGAATGTGATTGGATGGCGAAGGACACCAATTACAGTATTACAATAGAAAACCATTGTGACATCACTCCCAATCACCCAATCACAATCTTTACTTTTCCCCATCCCTCATTAGCATAGAGCTGTGGGATTGTCTATTTAATCCGCACTCGGAAGGGGTTTGGTTTATTTCTGTGTCTGAAGTTGAAACTGAAGATGGTTGAGGAGAAGAAGAAAGCAGCTGCTAAGAAGGGAGCCAAGAAAACTGTGAGTAAACCGTCAGCAAAGGGCGGCAAGAAGCGGAGAAAGTCGAGGAAGGAGAGTTACTCCATCTACATCTACAAAGTGATGAAGCAGGTTCACCCCGACACCGGCATCTCCTCCAAGGCCATGAGCATCATGAACTCGTTTGTGAACGATATTTTCGAGCGCATCGCGGGTGAGGCTTCCCGCCTGGCCCATTACAACAAGCGCAGCACCATCAGCTCCCGGGAGATCCAGACTGCCGTGCGCCTGCTGCTGCCCGGGGAGCTGGCCAAGCACGCCGTGTCGGAAGGGACAAAGGCGGTGACCAAGTACACCAGCTCCAAGTAAAACTGCACAATGGACTGAAAAACATCCCAAACACAACGGCTCTTTTAAGAGCTACCCACAATCTCTGAAAAAGCTACAACATCATCCCGATAGTATCAATTTGTTTTTTTTTTTATCCAAAGGGTCTGGAACTTTCTAATTGCCTTTGTGATATCTGTTTTAACCACATGGATTCTGGGTGATTCACGTTCACTGTTGAGATCTTTGTGTCTCTACTTAATAATGCCGTGTAAATTAATTACTGATCACTCACCCCATGTGCGCGTTCATTTTCGCTATTGTACTATTTCGTCAATGAGCTGACAGATCAGTTCTCAGTCACTTGTTTCCCTAGTTCAAGCTCGGCCTCAATAATTAATAAATACATTTATTAGAAACCCCGCTGCTGGCGGAAACCTCAGTCTCTAATTTCAACTCCTGACAGTAAAAATCTTCTGTCCGCTTTTTTCTCCCACAAATAGGTTCAATCTAGAATCAGTGATGCGGTATCTTGACAAAGATTGACCTGAAATGTGTCCGCTTCCACAATGCTGTGAATGAGACATTCTGCCGCCGCTTACAGACTGTTTCAAAAAGGACGGAGAATAGTCCGAGATCAAAGCGCACATGGGCTCAGTGATCAGTAATTAATTTACGCCCCATTATTAAGTAGAGACACAAAGATCTCACAGACAGTGAAACTGAATCACCCAGAATCCATGGGGTTAAAAGAGATCAGAAAGGCAATTAGAAAGTTCCAGACTCTTCGTATAAAAAAAACAAAACAAATCAAAACCAGAGAGATGATGTTGTAGCTTTTTCAGAGAGAATGTGGGTGGCTCTTAAAAGAGCCGTTGTGTTTGGGATGTTTTTCAGTCCATTGTGCAGTTTTACTTGGAGCTGGTGTACTTGGTCACCGCCTTTGTCCCTTCCGACAGAGATACCGGTGTCGGGGTGAACCTGCTTCATCACTTTGTAGATGTAGATGGAGTAACTCTCCTTCCTCGACTTTCTCCGCCTTTTGCCTCCCTTTGCTGACGGTTTACTCACAGTTTTCTTGGCGCCCTTCTTAGCAGCTGCTTTCGTCTTCTCCTCAACCATCTTCAGTTTCAATTTCAGACACAGAAATAAACCAAACCCCTTCCGAGTGCGGATTAAATAGACAATCCCACAGCTCTATGCTAATGAGGGATGGGGGAAAGTTAAGATTGTGATTGGGTGATTGGGAGTGATGTCAAAACGGTTTTATATTGTAATTCTCCAATTGGTGTCTTCCGCCATCCAATCAGAATAAATATTTGCAACCAATCACAAACACCCTTACTGCAATCTGTAAGTATATTTCAGAAAGACTCTCTCCAGTCCCAGTTTGGAGTAAAACAGCCGCTCCCTGTGTCAAGCTCCCTGGAAATGTCCTGGCTGTTGTTGGGAGGACACTTATTGACTGATTCTGTGTCGTTGTGTCTCTGCTATTGCATGTGAGTGTGCAATTAATTCCGTTTATTTTACTCTCTGCTACTGTGTTTGAGTGTTTTTTGTAATTTGGTAGCTCTCAGTCTCTGGTTCCGTGTCAGTGCGCCATTTTCCCACACTCTCTTGGCCAGTCTGGACATACCAGTGGAAGCCTTTCCCATGTGCTTGTTGACTTCTGCATCGGGAGACAGGTTACTGGTGATAGTTGAGCCTGGACAGGTGAACTCTTGAACCACTTCCAGAGAGTGTTCGCCCATATTGATGGATGGAGTATTTATAATGTCCTGTCCCATGATGTTCGTTTTCTTGAGGCTGATGGTTAGGCCAAATTCGTTGCAGGCAGCCGCAATGCTGTCAATGAGTCTCTGCAAACACTCTTCAGTGTGGGATGTTAATGCAGCATCGTCAGCAAAGAGGAGTTCCCTGATGCGGACTTTCTGTACTTTGGTCTTCGCTCTTAGACCGGCAAGGTTGAACAAACTGCCATCTGATCTTGTGTGGAGGAAAATTCCTTCTTCTGAAGACTTGAACGCATGTGAGAGCAGCAGGGAGAAGAAGATCCCAAACAGTGTAGGTGCGAGAACACTGCTATGTCCAGACTGGCCAAGTGAGTGTGGGGAAATGGCACACTGACACGGAACACAAAAGTCCAAGTATATCAAGCCTGTGTCCTCAGTACTTTGCTCTACGGCAGCGAGGCCTGGACAACGTATGTCAGCCAAGAGTGACGTCTCAATACATTCCATCTTTGCTGCCTCTGGAGAATCCTTGGCATCAGGTGGCAGGACCGTATCTTCAACACAGAAGTCCTTGAGGCGGTCAACATCCCCAGCATATACACCCTACGGAGCCAGCGGCGCTTGAGATGGCTTGGCCATGTGAGCCGCATGGAAGATGGCAGGATCCCCAAGGAAACATTGTACAGCAACCTCGTCACTGGTACCAGAACCACCGACCATCCATGTCTCTGCTTTAAAGTCGTTTGCAAACACGACATGAAGTCCTGTGACATTGATCACAAGTCGTGGGAGTCAGTTGCCAGTGATCGCCAGAGCTGGCGGACAGCCATAAATGCGGAGCTAAAGTGTGGTGAGTCGAAGAGACTTAGCAGTTGACAGGAAAAAAGACAGAAGCTCAAGGGGAGAAACAACTGTGTAACAGCCCTGACAACCAATTTTATCTGCAGCACCTGTGGAAGAGTCTGTCGCTCTGGAATGTGCCTTTTATAGCCATTCCAGACGCTGCTTCACAAACCACTGACTAGCTCCAGGCACTTACCCATTGCCTCTCGAGACAAGGAGGCCAAAGAAGAAGAAGAAGAAAAGAAGTCTCCGGTGCTGTGTGGATTCATTCTGTATCTATCAAACTCTAGGACTGTGAGTGTGACATCCATTCTGTATCTGTCAGACTCTGGTACTGTGAGTGTGACATCCATTCTGTATCTGTCAGACTCTAGGACTGTGAGTGTGACATCCATTCTGTATCTGTCAGACTCTGGTACTGTGAGTGTGACATCCATTCTGTATCTATCAAACTCTAGGACTGTGAGTGTGACATCCATTCTGTGTCTGTCAGACTCTGGTACTGTGAGTGTGACATCCATTCTGTATCTGTCAGACTCTGGTACTGTGAGTGTGACATCCATTCTGTATCTGTCAGACTCTGGTACTGTGAGTGTGACATCCATTCTGTATCTGTCAGTCTCTGGTACTGTGAGTATGAGGAGATGAGGTGGAGTGTTGCGGCAAGGATGATGGAAAAGAGCATTGGTGCGATGTCACAGCCTTGCTCGACTCCAGTTTGCATTGGGATTGGGTCAGTGGTAGGTCCGTTGGAAGGATTACAGCTTGCATGTCATCATGCAGTCGTCAGAGGATGATGATGAATTTCTCTGGGCAGCCAAATTTGAGGACGTTCCATAATCCCTCCTGGTTGGTAGAGTCGAAGGCCTTTGTCAGGTCAGAGAAGACCAGGTAGAAAGGTTGTTGCTGCTCCCTACATTTTCTTGGAGTTGTCTTGCTGGGAAGATCATGTCCATTGTGCTTCTTGATGGACAGAATCCACATTGTGATTCCAGTAGGAGCTCTTCAGCCACGGGGAAGAGGCAGTTGAGAGGGACTCTTGTGATGGCCTTCCCTGTGGCGGACAGCAGGGATACCCCTCTGTAGTTACCACAGTCAGTCTTGTCACCTTCTTTCAAGATGATCACTATTACAGTGTCTCAGAGATCCATGTCATGCTCTCCTCCTTCCAAATGAGGGAAATGAGACCATGTATTTGTGTCAAGAGTGCTTCTCTGCCAGATTTTAGAATTTTGATGGGAATTCCATCTATGCCAGCGGCCTTATTGTTTTTTAGCTGTCAGATGGCCTTTTCAATCTCTGTCAGCCCGGGATTGTGCTGACAGCACGGTGGGTAGCATGCTGTGGAATGCGGTCAAGAGCACTCGCATCAAGGACTGAGTCACAATTGAGGAGATCTTCAAAGTGCTCCTTGCAACGAGTGCAGACTGCCTATCTGTCCTTGATCAATGTCACTCCATTCTTTTGCTCTCAGTGGGGTAGGTCCTTGGATACGTGGGCCGTGAATGCTGTTGACTGTGCTGAAGAATCCACACATGTCGTGGCTGTCAGCTAATTTTTGTCGTTCCAGTGTTCTTTCAGCCCATCAGCTGTTCTTTAGGTCGCATGTGCAGATCTACTCTACAGGACGAGAGGGAAACTATTTAACCTATGTTGCCTCCAGTCCAGATGTAAGGCCACTCCAACCTCTGTCATCAAGCTGCAGTATGCTGACGACGCCTGCGTACGCGCACACTCAGAGGCCAAGCGTCAAACCCTGATCAATGCATTCACGGAGGTGTATGAAATAATTGGCCTTAAGCAAAACATCCAGAAGACAAAGGTCCTCTACCAGCCTGCTCCCCGACACTGCCCCTCGACTATCAAGATCCACGGTGAACCACTGGGCAATGTGGATCACTGCTCATACCTTGGGAACCTCCTGTCACCAAGGGCAGATATCGATGATGACACGCAGCATCACCTCTAGCGTGTCAGCGTAGCCTTCAGTCATCTGAGGAAAAGAATGTTTGATGACAAAGAACTCAAATCAGACACCAAGCTCATGGTTGACATGGCTGCAGTGTTACCTGCCCTCCTGTATGTGTCAGAAATATGGACACTGTGCAGCAGACATCTCAAAGCCCTGGAGAGATATCACCGGTGGTGATTCCGCAAGATCCTGCAAATTCAGTTGCAGGACAGGCGCTGCAATATCAGTGTCCTCTCTCAGGCCAACATCCCCAGTATCGAGACACTGATCATGGCTAGTCAGTTATGTTGGATGGGCCACATCATCCCCATGCCTGACGCCAGAGTCCCAAAACAAGCTTTCTACTTTGAACTCCATCAGGGCAAGAAGCTACCAGGAGGGCAGAGGAAACATTACAAGAATTTCCTTCAAGACATCCTGAAAGAATGTGACATCTGCACTGATTCATGGGCATCTCTTGCCTGAGACCACCCAAAATGGAGAAGAAGCATCCGCGAAGGTGCCAGCCAGTTTGAAATTCGTCGACATGCCCAGGAAGCAACCAAATGCAAACAGTGGAAGGAGTATTTGGAAATTGGCGAATCCCATTCACCCACTTCACCAAGCACCATCTGCCCCACCTGTGGCCGAGTGTGTGGATCAAGAATTGGACTATTCAGTTACCTAAGGACCCACAACCCTGGAGTGGAAGAAAGTCATCCTCATTCCCGAGGGAGTTCCGAAGAAGAAGTTTAGTGTGACATCCATTCTGCATCTGTCAGTCTCTGGTTTTGAATATGAGTGTGGGATTCATTCAGTATCTGTCAGTCCCTTGTACTGTGTTTGAGTGCAGTTTTCAGGCTGTACCTATTAGTATCTTGTGTGTGAATTTTGTATTCACCTGCATCTTTCAACCTCTAACACATTATTTGAGTTTTGTAGTCATTCTGAACTGACCCTTGGTAATGTATATGTGTTTGAGGTTGATCATTGACTTGTTAATCTGTTGTACTGTACATGAGTATGAGATTCATTCTGTATAACTCTATCTCTGTTCCTGTTGTGTGTGTGTGATTCATTCTGTTGCTCCATCTCTGGTATTGCGTATATGTGTGGTATCAATTCCATTTCTGTCATTTCTGGTACTGTATGTGAGTGTTTACTTCATTCTGTAACTGTCAGTCTCTGGCACTGTCTGCATGTTCTGGATCCATTTTGTAACTATCAGTCTCTCGCAGAGTGTGAATGTGGAAGTAATTTTGTATCTCTCCATCTCTAGTGTCATGTGTAAATTTGGAGTTCATTCTGAATTGGTCATTGGTACTGGATCTGCCATTCTCTAGTACAGTTTGTGAATGTGGGATTCGTTCTGTAACCTGTCACTCACTGGAACCTTGTGAAAGTGTGCGATACATTCTGTATCTGTCGGCCTCTGGTAGTGTGTGTGATCGTGGGATGAATTAATTAGCAGTCAGTGGTGCTCTGTGTGAATGTGGAAATCATTCTGTAACTCAGTCTGATATTGTTCTGTGAGGGTGGGAATCACATGTATCTTTCAATCCCTGGTGCTGTGTGTGAGCATGGGATTCATTCTGTACCTGTCAGTCATACTGTATGTATCTGTGGGATTTATTCTGTACCTTTCAGTCGCTGGTATTTTGTACGAAAGTGGGATTAATTCTAGATCCACTGCCACACACTGGTTGAGTGTGTGTGTGTGCAAGAAGATAAAAAGATACAAAATAGGAGCAGGAGATGGCCATTTGGCCCATCGAGCCTGCTCCGCCATTCAATAAGATCGGGGCTGTTCTGATTGTGGCCTTAACTCCACTTTCCTGCCTGCGCCCATGACCATTGACTGCCTTTTAGATCAAAAATCTGTCTCTCACAGCCTTGAATATATTCAATGACCCAGCCTCCACAGTCCTCTGGAGAACAGAATTCCAAAGATGAACAACCCTCTGAGCGAAGAAATTCCTCCTCATCTCCTTCTTGAATGGGAGGCCACTTATCTTGAAACTGTGGCCCCTAATTCTACATTCCCCCACAAGGAGAAACATCCTCTCAGCATCTCCCTGTCCAGCCCACTGAGAATCTTATAGGTTTCAATAAGATCACCTCTCAATCTCCTAAACTCCAGTAGGCCCAACCTGCTCAACTTCTTCTCATAAGACAATCCAACTTCCGAAGTATCAGCCGAGTGAACCTTCTCTGAACTGATTCCAATGCAAGTATAGCCCTCCTTAAGTAAGGAGACCACAACTGTGTGGAGTACTTTAGTTGGGATGTCATTAATGCCCTGTACAGTTACAGCAAATCTTCCCGACTTTTGAACTCCATTCCCCACGCTAAAAATGCCAACATTCCAGTTGCCTTCCTAATTACTTGCTACAGCTGCATGCTAACATTTTTGTAATTCATGTATCTGGACACACAGATCCCTTGGTACAGCAGCATTCTGCAGTCTGTCTCTATGTAAGTAATATTCTGTTTTTCTATTCTTCCTGCCAAAGTAGACAATCTCACATTTTCCCATATTATACTCCAAACTTTTTCCCACTGATTTAACCTAGCTATATCTCTTTGCAGACACTTTGTGTCCTTCTCACAACTTGCTTTCCTCCCTATCGTTGTACCATCCATAAATTTGGATTTACACTCGGTCCCTTCATGCAAGTTATTAATAAAGACCATAAAGATTGAGGCACCAGCACTGATCTCTGTGGCACTCCATTAGTTACAGTTTGCCAATTTGAAAATTCCCCAATTATCCCCACTCTGTTTCTTGTGAGTTAGCCAATACTATATCCATGTGCGTGCAGTTTTCAGATTGTGTCTATCAGTGTCTGTTACTCTGAGTTTTGGACTCTTTCTCAATCTCTCAGTGCTACTATTTGTGTGTTAGGTTGCTTCAGATGACTCAGGCTGAGGTACTGTCAGTGAGTGCAGTAATCAACCTATACCTTTCAGCATCTGGCACCTAGCATGGGTTTCAAAATCACTCTCTATCTGTTAGTGTCTGGTACTCTGTGAGAGTGTGGGATTCATTATATAACCTTCCGTCACTGGGACTGGTGCAAGTCTGGATTTATTCTACATAAAAATTCAGCACAGCAACAGGCCACTGATGTGGTAGGTTTGAAGCAGACAGGTAGATACATAAATCCTGTTTGAGGTTTTGCCCAGTATTAAATAGTATCTGTCACTGTGAACACAATCGTGAAATATAATGTATCCTGCAATCTGATACAGGATTGATGTGCAAGTGTAACTCAGGCTGTACTCATCAATTTGATCAGTGCCATTCAGTCTAACTCTGAGTGAGAATCTTGGACTTGCATGTAAAATGAGCTCAGTCTGGAATTGTACAGTATCTTCCATCTGACACTATATGAGGTTTTAGGACTGGTACGTAATTTATAACTCAAACTATACGAATCAAATTTATATTGTATCTTTTAGTTGCACAATCCGGATGAGTTTTAAAGTGGAATCTGAGTTTGTATCTCTGCAATCTGATTATGCACTTGAGATTTGTATCTAATGTATATGTCTGGACACATTATGGGAATTAATACTGATAATAAAGTCAAAACCCGTGTAAATATTAGGCTGGCATTTCACTTGAATCTCGGAGCACTTCATTGAGATTATTTCTGTAACTTTGAAACAGCAACCATGTGTCAGTTCTATGTGCATTTAATTTGTAGCTGGGGTTGCTGTATTGTGGGATTGACACACTGAGAATTTGATAGTGGGTGAGAATTTGGACTGGGATTTGTGTATCTACCTGTCAGTGGTACTGAGTTGGGGTGACATGAAAACAACGTGCGTCTCTCCTGCTCCATTTGATTGATGGATTGAAAATGTGTCTCTGGATCTGTTTCTGCTGTCTGAGACTGTGGAACTGATGACCTGTCTGTGTCTCTGCACTCTGTGAGTGATAATGTATGGACTGTGTGTGAGAAGGAGCTGGTGACACTCTTCCATGTAACTTGGTGGAGGAAACATCATTTATTTTGGTTCATTCAATTATTTGCCTGTTTGAACAAAAGAATGTTTATAATTCAAATACTGGTGAGGTAGAAGATACAGGATTTTAATGAATTTAATCTCTCATGATAATTATAAACGCCCACAAAGGAAGCCCAGCCATACAAATATTATCATTGTTTGACTGCACTGCAGTAACAGTTTCTTCCCATTCTGTCTCCATCCCCTTGTCCACACACAACCCGAGAATGGCCTCTCCCTTCCCCCACTCACTCCATGTTCCGGGACCAGTTCCTGCTCCACTCTGCCTCAAACAAACAGCCCCCGCCTGCCCCTGAACTTGCCCCGGACTCGATACTGATCTCTCAGTCCATCTGCGGACACGCTCCCAAAGCGATGTGCTGCTGCAAGGAGGCTGCTGTTTTCTCCCTTCCACTTGGACCGGGATCTCTCCATTGCCGGCTGTTTTAAAGCATCTTCTTCTGCTCACAGGCAGTGCTGGGGGAGGGGAGCGCAGGCGCAGATTTCTGCAACAATTCCGCAAACAGAAACATGGAAAAATTCCGGCACAGAATGAGGCCATTCGGCCCATCATGTCCGTGCCAGCGCAAAGAGAGCGATTCAGCCTCATCCCACAGTTTCTTGTGATTGGACAGTGAAGTGTGGAAACAGAAGCGGACAGTCAGGATGTGGAGATTTACACAAAGAGAATCTATTATAGGCACCAGGTGAGAAGTGTGAAGGACACATTTTAAACAGCGGCTGTTTGGTTTCGCTTGAACGGTTGGACCATGGGAGCGGGAACTGGAAATCTGACCTGTGTAAAAGTCCCTGTTCCGTCGGTCAGTCCCATTCATGGCCCAGTGGATTGTTTCTGGATGTTATTTAATTGTTGTAAAATGGCCAAAGCCCCTGGTATGCAGTAGCTGAGGGCTGCAGGACTGCAGTGGAATCAGACACTGACTCTGTTTGCATTGCTGGGTTTCCTTTGTGATTGTTCATAATGATTATTAATTGACAAATTGTTTTGGTCACTTTTGTATCTTCTACCACATCTCTTCCAGAATTATAATAAATACATTTCCTTTCTACAGGCAAATCCTTGATGGAAGCAGAATAAATGTCATGATTCCTCGACACAAGAGGAAGTGCAGCCAGCTCCTCACACACAGTAAGTACAGTATCACTCACAGAGAGCAGAGACATCAGTTCCACAATCGCCACCAGCAGAAGTAGTCAGACCGGCACTGATCCCAAGTTCCAGAGACCAACAGTCAATCCAACAGTCACACAGAGCAGGAAAGATTGAACTTGTTTCCATTTCACCACAACTCAGTCCCACTGACAGGTAGATACATCAATCCCAGTCCAAAATCACACCCACTATCAGATTGCAAGGCACTGTGTCACTCTCACAAGAGAGCAGCCTGAACTACAAATTCAATGTCAGATGGAACAGACGAACAGTACCTGATTGTAAAATACAGAATTAATCTCAATAATGTACCCAGACTGCAGACTGAGCTACATGTTACACATCACTCCACAAATCTCACAAATAGTCAGAGTGGAAGACACAGTATTAATTCCATTACTGCAAACTGAATGAACCTGACCATTGCATACCAGGACATAAAACATATTGTAAGATGAAAGGACACAGACCTGAAATGTTAATTCTGTTTCTCTCTCCACATATGCTGCCTGAACTGTTGAGTATTTTGAGCATTTTTGTTTTTTTAAATTTCATATTTCCAGAATCTGCAGAATTTTGCTTTTATTTTAGAGTTAAAGAAACATTGCATTGTGAGGTGAGAGTGACTGCACTTGACATCAAGGCAACCTTTGACCATTAATGGCACCAAGGAGCCCTAGCAAAACTAGTGTAAATGGGAATCATGGCAAAACTCTCTGCTGTTTGCAGTCATACCTAGCACTAAGGAAGATGGCTGTGGTTGTTCAGGTCAATCATCTCAGTCTCAGAACATTACAGCTGGAATTCCTTAGGCTCGTGTTCTAGGCCCAACCATCTTCAGCTGCTTCATCAATGACCTTCCCTCCATCACAAGGCCGAAAGTGGGGATGTTCACTGATGATTGCACAATGTTCAACACCATTCATGACTCCTCAGCTACTGAAGCAGCCCGTGCCCAGATGCAGCAAGACCTGGACAACATCCAGGCTTGGGCTGATAAGTGGCAAGTAACATTCGCGTCAGATAAGTGCCAGGCAATGACCATCTCAAACAAGAGAGAATCTAATCATCTCCTCTTGATGTTCAGTGGCATTACCATAACTGAATCCCCCACCATCAACATTTGGGGGCGGGGGGCGGGGGGGTGGGGCGTGGGGGGAGGGGGTTACCATTGACCATAAACTGAACTGGACCAGCCACATAAATGCCGTGGCTATAAGAGCAGGTCAGAGGCTAGGAACTCTGTGGTGAGTAACTTACCTCCTGTCTCCCCAAACCTATCCACCATTCATAAGACACAAGTCAGGAGTATGATGGAATACTCTCCACTTGCCTGGATGAGTGCAGCTCCAACAACACTCAAGTAGCCTGCTTGATTGCCCCCAAGCACCACCTTCAACAATCACCCCATTCACCACTGATGCACAGTGGCAGCAGTGCGTACCATCTACAAGGTGCACTGCAGCAAAACACAAAAGCTCCTTTGACAGTACCTTCCAAACCTGGAACTTCTACTACTGAGAAGGACAAGGGCAGCAGTTGCAAGGGAACACTAGCACTTGCAAATTCCCCTCCAAGCCACAGATCATCCTGACTTGGAACTATATCGCCATTCCTTCATTGTCGCTGGGTAAAAATCCTGGAACTCCCTTCCAAACAGCACTGTTGGTGTTCCTACATCTCAAGAACTGCAGCGGCTCAAGAAGGCAGCTCACCACCACTTTGTCAAGGGCAATTTGGATTGGACAATAAATGCTAGCATAGCCAGTGATGCCTACATTCCACAAACAAATGAAAAAAGTGAGGAAATAGTGAAGGGCTTTTATAGAGTACATGGAGACATGCTTCCACTTGTGGTGGCATCTGAAACAAGAGCCAAAATATAAAATCGTCATTCATAAAACCAATGAGGAATTCATGAAAAATGTATTTACACAGTGAATGGTTTGAATCTGGAATTTGTTATCACAGGGAGAGGTTGGGGTGAATAGTATCGATGCACTGAAGGGGAGGTGGAACAAATGAACAATTGCATGTGGAGAAAGGAATCGAGGGATATACATATCGGGCTTCATTTTTAAAAAATGTTTGCATGTGAAGCAGGATGGCTGGAAATATATGTCGAGCAGAGAGCAGTTGGGACGATCCCAGCGCTGTGTTTTGTCTGGATGGATCTGCCCAGAACACTTGCGATGCAGGAGCTGGGAGCTTCAGTACTTCAGTGGAGGCAGATAATGACACCGGTTTTCATTTGTGGATGTTCTTAATGATTATTGATTGAGAAATTAAATTGACCTCTTTGATGTTATGCACCGCATCTGTTCTTGAGTTATCAGATATATTTTTTTCTTCATACAGGCAAATACTTGAAGATATTGTGATGAATGTGATGGTTGCTGCACTCGAGGCACAAGGAACAGTGCAGCCAACTCCTCTCACACACAGTAGTTACATTATCACTCAGAGTGCAGAGGTATAGATAGTTCATCAGTTCCCTGGTCTCAGACTGCAGAAGTA
Source organism: Heterodontus francisci (assembly GCF_036365525.1). Classification (NCBI taxonomy): domain Eukaryota; kingdom Metazoa; phylum Chordata; class Chondrichthyes; order Heterodontiformes; family Heterodontidae; genus Heterodontus; species Heterodontus francisci. The sequence continues at coordinate 150,228 of NW_027140380.1, read as the reverse complement.
GTCAGGCTCACATTGATCCCAAGTTCCAGAGACACATTTTCAATCCAACAACCAAACAAAGCAGGAGAGAAAGAAGTTTTTTCCATTTCACCCCGATTGAGTCCCACTGACAGTCAGATACTTCAATCCCACGTCAAAATCACACCCACTAGCAGATTGAAATGCAATGTGTCAATCTAACAAAGAACAAAGAACAGTACAGCACAGGAACAGGCCATTCGGCCCTCCAAGCCTGCGCCGATCTTGATGCCTGCCTAAACTAAAACCTTCTGCACTTCCGGGGTCCGTATCCCTCCATTCCCATCCTATTCATGTATTTGTCAAGATGCCTCTTAAACGTCGCTATCGTACCTGCTTCCACCACTTCCCCCGGCTGCAAGTTCCAGGCACTCACCACCCTCTGTGTAAAGAACTTGCCTTGCACATCCCTCTAAACTTTGCCCCTCGCACCTTAAACCTATGTCCCCTAGTAACTGACTCTTCCACCCAGGGAGAAAGATTCTGACTATCCACTCTGTCCATGCCGCTCATAACTTTGTCAACCTCTATCATGTCGCCCCTCCACCTCCGTCGTTCCAGTGAAAACAATCCGGGTTTATCCAACCTCTCCTCATAGCTAATGCCCTCCAGACCAGGCAACATCCTGGTAAACCTCTTCTGTACCCTCTCCAAAGCCTCCACGTCCTTCTGGTTGTGTCGCGACCAGAATTGCATGCAATATTCTCAGTGTGGCCGAACTAAAGTTCTGTACAGCTGCAGCATGACTTGCCTATTTTTATACTCTATGCCCCGATCGATGAAGGAAAGCATGCCATATGCTTTCTTGACTACCTAATCCACCTGCGTTGCCACTTTCAGTGACCTGTGGACCTGTACGCCCAGATCTCTCTGCCTGTCAAATATAATGCAGACTGAGCTAGCAATTAAATATCAGATAGAATTGGCACACGCTACTGATTGAATGGCACAGAATCTAACCTAGTGATGTACCCTGAGATTTAAATTAAATATCATACCCAAAGCTCACACCCATTCATTATGAAGGATGTTTAAACATCCCCATAGTGTACCCTGAGATACAAGTTACATACAAGTACAACATTCATTGCAGTGAATGTTTCAAAGGTGCTGAAAGATATTGTAAGCTGAGACACAAATTAGATACCAGTTCAGACATCGCCCACACTGTGAAATTGAAAGAGACAGAATCAATTCCATCAATGTAGATTGATATAAACATTACATACCATTCTAAAAAGTGATGCAATATCAAACTAAAATACAGTATCAATTCCACCAGACCCCCATCACCCTCTGGCTAAAAAGTATTTTCCTCATCTCCCCTGTGATCTTTCTGCCAATCACTTTGAATCTATTCCCCTAGTCACTGATCTCTTTGCTAAGGTAAACAGGCCCTTCACTTCAATTCTATCCAGACTCCACAAATTTTGTACATGCCAGTCAGATCTCCCCTCAGCCTTCTCTGTGCCAAGGAGAATAGCCCCAGCCTATCCAATCTTTCCTCAAAGCTGCATTTTTCCGGTCCCGGCAACATCCTCGTAAATCTCCTCTGTACCCTCTCTAGTGCAATTACATCCGTTCTGTAATGATGTGATCAGAACTGCACACAGTACTCAAGTTGTGGCCTGACTAATGATTTATACAGTTCCAGCATAACCTCCCTGCTCATATATTCTATACCTTGGCTAATAAAGGAAAGAATTCCATATGCCTTCTTACCACCTTATCGACCTGTCCTGCTCCCTTCAGGGATCTGTGGACATTTACTCCAAGGTACCTCACTTTCTCTACACCTCTCAACATTTTCCTCTTAATCGTGTATTCCTTTGCCTTGTTTGACCTCCCCAAATGCATCACCTCACACTTCTCTGGATTGAATTCCATTTGTCATTTTTCTGTGCATCTGACCAGACCATGAAAATCTTCCTGCAGCCTGCAGCTATCCTCCATGCTATTTATCACACAGCCAATCTTTGTGTCATCTGCAAACTTCTTGATCATGCCCCCTACATTTACATCCATGTAGACTACATCAACTGCACTACCCTCATCTATTTTCCTTGTTAATTCTTCAAAATTTCAATCAAGTTGGGCAGACAAGATCTTCCCTTAACAAATCCATGCTGACTATCCTTGATTAATCTGTGCCTTTCAAAGTGACATTTTATCCTGTCACTCAGAATAGATTCCAATAATTTGCCCACTACTGAGGTTAGACTGACTGTCCTGTAATTATTCGGTCTATCCCTCACTCCCTTTTTAAACAGAGGTACAATGTTCGCAGTCTTCCAATCCTCCAGCATCACACCTGTATCCAGTGAGGTCTGGAAAACGATGGTCCAACCTTCCGCTGTTTCCTCTCTTGCTTCTTTTAACAGCGTGGGGTACATTTCATCCATCCTTAGTGATTTATCAACTTACAAATATGCTATTTGTATGTCCTGTCACTAATATGTCCTCTCTCCCTCTTTTGATCACATCCAATACTTCATCCCCTTCTTCCTTAACTCCAATATCTGCATCATCCCCCTCTTTTGTGAAGACAGATGCAAAATATTTATTAAGAACAGTGCCAACATCTTCTGCCCCTACACATAGTTTACCTTCATGATCTTTTATGGGCCCTACTCTTTCCAAAGTTATCCTTTTTCTGTTAATGTATTGATAAAACATCTTTGTGCGAACCTTGATTTTGATTGCCAATATTCTTTCATGCCCTCTCTTAGCTTTCCTAATTTCAATGTTGATTTCCCCCCTCCACATTCGATACACCTCTCGGCTTTCAGTGGTATTGAGTTCTCTGAGTCGGGCATAAGCTTTCCGTTACTGCCTTATAATACTACCTTATAAAATCCATGGGGCTCGCGATTTGGCCTTCCCACCCTTTTTCTTTGTGGGAACATATTGACTCTGAACCCCTGGAATCTCCCCTTTGAGTGCTTCCCACTGCTCTGACATTGATTTACCTTCAAGTAGCTGTTTCCAGTCCACTTTTGCTAACTCACTCCTCAGCTTAGTAAAGTTGTCCTTGCCCCAACTGAGAACTTTAACTCCTGTTCTATCCTTGTCCTTTACATAATTATGTTAAAACTGACTGAATTATGATCACTACCACCAAAATGCTCTCCCACTGCCACTCCTTCCACCTGCCTATCTTCATTTCCTAAAACTACATCTAAAACTGCACCCTCTCTTGTTGGACATGCTACATATTGGCTAAAAAGGTTCTCCTGAATGCACCTCAAGAATTCTGCTCCCTCAATTTCTTTCACACTAAAAGTATCCCAGTTCATGTTGGGGTGGTTAAAATCCCCTACTATTACTGCTCTATTGTTCTTGCACTTCTCAGAGATTTGCCTACATATCTGCTCTTCGATCTCCTGTTTGGGGGTCTATAGCACACTCTCAGCAGTGTGATTGCCCCCTTTTTGTTCCTCAGCTCAATCTATACGGCCTCATTTGATAAACCTTCCAACATATCATCCGTCTTCACAGCTGTAATAGTTACTTTGAGCAAAACTGCCACCCCCCCTCCTTTCTTATCCCCCTCCCTTTCACATCTGAAAACCCTGTAACCAGGAATGTTGAGCTGCTATTCCTGTCCCTCCTTAAGCCATGTTTCTGTAATAGCTGTGATATCATACTGCCACATGTCTATTTGTGCCCTCAGCTCATCTGCTTTATTTTCTATACTCCTTGCATTGAAATAGATATGCTTGAGCACTGCCAAACTCTTTTTAAATTTTCTAACCTTTGTTTCCTCTTTCTTCCAGACTCATCCATTAATTTTCTGCCTTCCATTTTCATTTCTGATTTTGTCCCAACTGACTCTGCCTTCCGGTTCCCATCCCCCTGCTAAATGAGTTTAAACCCTCGCCAACAGCACTAGCAAAATGTCCCGCAAGGAACTCTGTCCAGGCTCTGTTCAACTGCAATCCATGCGACCTGTCCCAAGAATCTAAAGCCCTCCCTCCTGCACCATCTTTCCAGACACACGTTCATCTGTCTTATCCTTTTATTCCTGTACTCACTTGCGCGTGGCACTGGGAATAATCCGGAGATTACTACTTTTGATGCCCTGTTTGCTAATTTCTTACCAAGCTTCATAAATTCTGACTGCAGGACAACATCCTTATTTCTACCGATGTTGTTGGTTCCGATGTGGACCACAAATGCTGGCTGTTCACCCTCACCCTTCAGGATGCTCTGTAACTGCTCAATGACATCCTTGACCCTGGCACCAGGGAGGCAACACACCATTCCTGGATTCACGTCTGTGGCCACAGAAACAGCTGATTGTTCCCTTCACTATTGAATCATCTATCACTATGGCTTTTCCAATCTTCCCTGTACCCACCTTTGCAGCTGAGTCACCCATGGTGCCATGGACTTGGATCTGGCTGCACTCCCCTGGTGAAGCATCACTGTCCTCCGTGTTCAGAACTGAATACCTGTTGGAGAGTGAGATGCACTCGGGGTGTCCTGCACTTCCTGCCTGATTCTTTTTGACTGCATTGTGGTCACCCATTCCCTCTCTCCCTGCGTACTCTTAAGCTGTGGGGTGACCACATCTTTGAACATGCTTTCCATGTAACTCTCCTCATGAATGCACAGCAGTGTCTCCAGCTGCTGCTCAAGTTCCAAACACAGAGCTCAAGCAGCCGCAATTGACAACACTGACTTGCACAAATGTTTTTTTTATTTCCAAAATATACTTTATTCATAAAGATCTGTAAAAAAAATACATTACAAAACAGTTCCAAACAGCACCAAGTCAAAAAATACTAACAGTGCAAAGGAGGTCAGTTTCCTTCAATACAGGAGTGAGTTGCCTCACAACCCTTCCATTTCATTTTTCATGCCATGTACATTTTACGGCAAATGAAAATCTTCCTGCTCCAGTTTGAGGGGTTTTCCATGGATCCAGCCCCTCAGTTCAGCTTGGTGGGGGGAGCTTACATGGTGGTCTTTCCCCATTGAGCCTTTGCTGCGGATGCCCCAAGCTTTAGTGCGTCCCTCAACACGTAGTCCTGGACCTTGGAGTGTGCCAGTCTGCAACATTCGGTCGTGGACAACTCTTTGCGCTGGAAGACTACCAAGTTTTGGGCAGACCAAAGAGTGTCTTTCACCGAATTGATAGTCCTCCAGCAGCAGTTGTGGTTATCTCGGTGTGTGTCCCTGGGAACAGCCCGCAGAGCACAGACCCCTGTGTTACAGAGCTGCTTGGGATGAACCTCGACAAAAAACAATGCATCTCTTTCCACACCTGCTTTGCAAAGACACATTCCAGAAGAAGCTGGGCAACCATGTCATCCCCACCACAGCCACTTCGAGGGCATTGTGCGGAGGGGGTGAGACTTCGGGCGTGCAGAAAGGATCTGACGGGGAGGGCTCTTCTCACCACCAGCCAAGCTACACCTTGGTGCTTGTTTGAAAGTTCTGGTGATGAGGCATTCCGCCAAATGATTTGGCGGTCTGCTCGGGTAACCATCCGACAGGATCCACCATCTCCTTTTCTCGTAGGGCCTTGCGGACATTCCGTGCAGACCACTGCCTGATGGATTGGTGGTCAAAGCTGTTTTCCGCAGAAACTGTTCCACGAAGGATTGGTGGTACGGCACAGTCCAACTAGATGGAGCGTTCCACGGCAATGAGACCAGGCCCTTCCTTCTCAACACTGGGGACAGAGAGAATCTCAGCACATAGTGACACTTGGTGTTGGCGTATTGGGGATCTGCACACAGCTTGATGCAGCCGCACACGAAGGTAGTCATCAGGATGAGGGTGATATTGGGTACATTATGCCCGCCCTTATCCAGAGGTTTGAACATTGTGTCCCTTTGGACCCGGTCCATTTTGGATCCAGAGATGAAGCGGAAAATGACTCGGGTGATCGCCACAGCACAGGAATGGGGTATGGGCCAGACCTGTGCCACTTCCAGCAACAACGTGAGCGCCTCGCACCTGATGACCAGGTTCTTACCCAAAATGGAGAGAGTTGCTGCTCCCACATGCTCAGCTTGTGTTGTGCCCTGGCGACTCGCTCCTTCCAGGTTTTGGTGCATGCCGCGGCCCTTCAGAACCATATCCCCAGCACCTTCAGGTAGTCTGACCTGACGGTGAAGGGGACAAAGGATCGGTCAGCCCAGTTCCCAAAGAACATGGCCTCTCTCTTGTGTGGTTAACGTTGGCTCCCAAGGCCAGTGCGAACTGGTTGCAGATGCTCATCAGTCTGCGCACAGACAGCGGGCTCGAGCAGAAGGCCGCGACGTCATCCATGTGCAGGGAGGTTTTCACCTGAGTGCCTCCTCTGTCTGGGATTGTCACCCCTCTTATGCTCGCATCCTTCCTAATAGACTCAGCAAAGGGTTCAATACAGCAAATAAACAAGACAGTGGAGAGAGGACAACCCTGTCTGACTCCAGATTGGATCGGGAAACTTTCTGATTCCCACCCATTGATTGAGACTGTGCTACTGATGTTTGTGGAGAGCAGTTTGATCCAATTGCAGATTCCCTCCCCAAACCCCATTTTCGAAAGTACGTCCATCATGTAGGTGTGTGATATCCTGTCAAAAGCCTTCTCCTGGTCCAGGCTGATGAGGCAGGTGTCCACCCTCCTGTCCCGTATGTGGGTGATCGTGTCCCTGAGTGGGTAAAGTACAGGTCTGATCTGGGTGGATCACCAACTCCAGAGCAGACTTGACTCGACTGGCTATGACTTTTGACAGTATCTTGTAGTCTACATTAAGCAGTGAGATGGGCCGCCAATTTCTGATTTCTGCCCTCTCCCCCTTCCCCTTTTTGATGAGGGTGATGATGCCTTTCCTCATGGATTCTGACATGCTGCCGGCTAGGAGCATACTGTCGTATACTTCCAGCAGGTCCGGGCCGACCCAGTCCCACAGGACCAAATACAACTCAACCGGTAAGCCGTCGCTTCCAGGAGTTTTACTTATCTCGAAGGATTTGACGGCCTTTGTCTGCTCATCCAGAATTAGCGGTTTGTCCAGTCTCTCCCTCCTGCTGTCATCTAAGACCTCTGTGATAGATGACAGGAAGGACTGGGAGGCTCTGCTGTCTGTGGGCTTCGCGTCATACAGCCCAGCATAAAAGGATTTGCTGATCCTTAGTATGTCACACTGCGAAGACGTTACCGAGCCATCCTCTTCCTTCAGGCTGCTGATAACAGAGCTCTCTCTGTGTACCTTTTGGAAGAAGTAACACGAGCACATCTCATCCTGCTCAATGGAGCGGACTCTGGACTGGAAGATGATCTTGGAGGCCTCTGTCGCAAAGAGCGAGGCCTGCTGGCTCTTCACCTCATGAAGGTCCTCCTTGACCTTGACCCCCATCGACTGAAGCCAGAGCAGATTTTGCATACTTTTCTGGAGTCGTGACATTTCCATCTGTCTCTCTCTCTCGCCCTCTGATCCCTTTGAAGATAAAGAACCTCTTGATGTTCTCCTTGATCGCTTCCCACCACTGAACTGGAGACTCAAAGGTGGGGTTTCACAGTCCTCCAACCGTTGTAATCCCTTTTGAGTTCCTCAACATTCTCTGGGGTTAGCAGTGTCGCATTGAGCTTCCATCTCCCGATGCCAACCCGCTGGTCATCCTGTAAGTGAAAGTCAGCCAGTAAAAGGCAATGCTTGGAGAAGAACACCGGCTTGACATCGGTGGATCTGACCGTGAAAAAACGGGACACAAATAGGAAGTCAATCCTGGAATGGGCAGACCCGTCCGTTCTTGACCATGTGTATCTATGCTGCGCTCTGTCTGCAGGTTTGCTGAAGACGTCATGCAGTTTGGCATCTTTTACTGTTTCTATTAAGAATCTGGACATAGCATCCAGTTTGCTGTCGTCTCTGCCGGATCATCCAGGTGCATCGATGATGCCGTTGAAGTCACTGCCTAGGATGACCGGCCTGGACGTCGCCAGCAGCAGTGGGAGATGCTGGAAGACGGAGAGCCGCTCGCTGCATTGAACCGGGGCATAGACGTCAATCAACGAGAGCGGAGTATTGTTGTACATTACATCTGCTACGAGGTGATGACCGCTAAATGGTTCTCCAGGACACGGGAAGCAACCAGGAACTCCCACATAGCACAGGAGGTGCACTCTCGAGATTGAAGCCCCCTGCCATTCCTTTACGCTCACTGTTTTTCGGCTGCCGCATCCGATGATGGGCCAAGTGGTCTCTTTCTCTGCCTTAAACCTTCTATGATTCTATGATTCTATGATGCTCACTAACATTATCCCCTTTTCATATACAGCACCACAGAGAGAGAGAGAGAATCAGTCCGACCATTCGTAAAAGTGTGTTATATCACACTGTATTACACATTCTTATGTATCATCAGAGACAGTATTAGTAACACAATAAAGTGCATACATATCATCCTAAATAATGGTATCCCAAACATATGTACAGCATTCGAGAGGGAGTGTCAATAGTGCATTTTCTATTCGTGTGTCCATATCACACCCAATAACTGGCTCCCACGTTTTTATAGAGCACTAGAGACAGAGCTGAAAGTGAATAAGTGAGTGAGAGAGAGAGATCCCCATCAGCAGTTGCAGGCTGATCTGGAAGCCTCATTTTATCTTGAAAGATCCGTGGGAGACAGACGGTGCAGTCTCATCTCTAATTGATATTGGATCAGAAACAGACACATTATTATTCCTAGACTCTGGGTAACAGTTAGAGTGAGGTGAACAATGTTCCAAATTTAACGCTCTTGGCCCTGTTGATCTCTGTAATCTCTCAGCTCACACCGTTCGATATGACTGTCAGTGAGGGACAGTTTCAATGTGATGACATTAATCTGGGACTGTTACTGTCAGATATTAACTCCTGCGCGATCGCAGCAAACACAGCGACTCCCTCGGAGGATTGCTTTGAGAAGACGGGTGAATGAAGAGCAAACACACTGCAGGGAATGATCTCAAACTGAGCTTCAGAAAGGGGGAATTCCCCAGCTTGAAACGTTCTCTGGCCTTTCCCCACATCCCCAGTTTCTTTGCTCAAACTCGGAGAAAACTGAACTGGGGAAAGTTCCAGTTTATTTTTGTCAGTTCCGATGAAGGGTCACTGACCCGAAACGTTAACTCTGCTTCACTTTTCACAGATACTGCCAGACCTGCTGAGTGGTTCCAGCATTTCTTGTTTTTATTTCAGATTTCCAGCATCCGCAGTATTTTGCTTTTATTCCAATTTATTTTTTTTGTAAATGAGTGGGGAAAGAAGCGCATGCGCGATGCGCCTCCTCCAGCCGTGTCCTTCTGCGTCATTTAATTAGTGAGCGGAAGAAGTTTGTTTGAAACAGACGGGAATGGAGACTTAGAGCCCCGGGGTAAGTGAGTAAACAGCAGTCTCCTTCCAGCAGCACATTGCTTTGAGAGCCTGTCCACAGAGGGGCTCAGAGATCAGCATTGACGACGGAGCAAGTTCAGGGGGAGTTGGGGGCTGTTTGTAAGAGGCGGAGTGGAGCAGGAACTTGGAGTGAGCGCGGAAGGAGAAGCCTTTCTCAGGCCGTTTGTGGACAAGGTAACGGAGACAGAGCAGGAAGAAGCTGCTGTTGAAAATCATTGTTGTTTTCTCTCCTCAAACCTGTAATGCATGTTCATGGTTTAGCTCCAGTTTCACACTGTGTTGTTATTGAGCAGTGAATAGAGGGAACAGAGCCAGACAGTAGGGATGGGGACAGTTATGCAAACAACACCTATTGCTGGCGCCAGGTGAGTAGTGTCAAGGAAACATTTTAAACAGCAGCTGTCGGTTTCCGTTGAATGATTGATCCAAGGGAAACAAGGAAATGGCAGATACTCTGAACAAGAATTTTTCATCTGTCTTCACAGAAGTAGACACAAAAAACATCCCAAGAATAGTAGAAAATCAAGGGGAGTAAGGAGGGGGGAACTTAAAACATCACCATCGCGAGAAAAACATGTTTTTGGAAAACTAATGGGACTAAAGGTTGACAAGTCCCCTGGATCTGATGGCCTACATTCTAAGGTTTAAAAGAAGTGTCTGCATAGATAGTGGATGCATTGGTTGTAATCATCTTAAATTCCCTAGATCCTGCAACAGTTCCAGTGGATATTAAACTGCAAATGTAATGTCCCTGTTCAAGAAAGCAGCAAAGAGAAAGCAGGCAACGATAGGCCTGTTAGCCTAATGTCTGCCATTGAGAAGATGCTGGAACCAATGATTAAGTCAGTCATCGCAGAAAACATAGAAAAATTGGAGCAGGAGTAGGCCATTCGGCCCTGCTCTGCCATTCAAAAATGATCAAGTCTGATCATATAATTCAGTACCCTCTTCCCGCTTTCTCCCCATATCCCTTGATCCCTTTTGTATTCAGAAATATATCTATCTCCTTCTTGAATATATTTAATGTCTTGGCCTCCACTGCCTTCTGCAGTACAAAATCATAAGAGGTATAGACAGGGTGGATAGCAAGAAGCTTTTTCCCAGAGTGGGGGATTCAATTATTAGGGGTCATGAGTTCAAAGTGAGAGGGGAAAAGTTTCGGGGGGGATATGCGTGGAAAGTTCTTTACGCAGAGGGTGGTGGGTGTCTCGAACACGTTGCCAGCGGAGGTGGTAGACGTGGACACGATAGCGTCTTTTAAGATGTATCGAGACAGATCCATGAATGGGCAGGAAGCAAAGAGATACAGACCCTTAGAAAATAGGCGACATGTTTAGATAGAGGATCTGGATCGGCGCAGGCTTGGAGGGCCGAAGGGCCTGTTCCTGTGCTGTAATTTTCTTTGTAGAGAATTCCACAAGTTCATCACCCTCTGAGTGAAGAAATTTCTCCTCATCTCGGTTCTAAATGGCATACCCATATCCTGAGACCGTGACCCCTGATTCTGGACTCCCCAGCCATCAGGAACATCCTCCCTGCATATAGCCTGACTAGTGCTGTTAGAATTTTATAGGTTTCTATGAGATTCCCTCTCATTGTTCTAAACTCTAGTGAATATAGGCCTAGTCAACCCAATCTCTCCTCATTGTCAATCCTGCCATCCCAGGAATCAGCCTGTTAAATCTTCTTTGCACTCCCTCCATGGCAAGAACATCCTTCCTCAGATAAGGAGACCAAAACTGCACACAATACTCCAGATGTGCTCTCACCAAAGCCCTGTATAACTGTAGTAAGACTTCCTTGCTCCTGTACTCAAATCCGCTTGCAATGAAGGCCAACATACCAATTGCCTTCCTAACTGCTTGCTGCACCTGAATATTTGCTTTCAGCGACTGGTGTACAAGGACACCCAGGTCTCTTTGCACCTCCCCCTTTCCCAATCTGTCACCATTCAGATAATAATCTGCCTTTCTGTTTTTACAACCGAAGTGAATAACCTCACATTTATCCAAGTTATACTGCATCTGCCATGCATTTGCCCACTCACCCAACTTGTCCAAATCACATTGGAGCCTCTTTGCATACTCCTCACAACTCAGTTTCCTCCCCAGCTTTGTGTCGTCTGCAAACCTGGAAATGTTCCCTCACCCAAGTCATTAATATATATTGTGAATAGCTGGGGCCCAGGCACTGATCCCTGTAGTACGCCACTCGTCACTGCCTGCCACCTGGCAAAAGGCCCGTTTATTCCTACTCTCTGTTTCCTGTTTGTCAACCAATTCTCAATCAATGCCAGTATATTACCCCCAATCCCATCGGCTTTAATTTTGCACACGAACCTCTTATGTGGGACCTTATCAAAAGCCTTCTTAAAATCCAGATACAACACATCCCCTGGTTCTCCTTTATCTATTCTACTAGTTCCATCCTCAAAAAGCTCCAGCAGATTTGTTAAGCAAGATTTCCCTTTCGTTAACCCATGCTGTCTTTGTCCAACTCCGTTTATGCTTTCCAGGTGTTCTGCTACCACATCCTTTAGAATAGACTCTCGCACTTTCCCCACTACTGATGTAAGGCTAACTGGTCCGTAATTCCCTGTTTTTTCTCTCTCTCCTTTTTTTTAAATAGTGAGGTTACATTTGCCACCCTCCAATCTGTGGAACATTTAGAAAATTATAATACAATCATGCAGAGTCAACATGGATTTATGAAAAGGAAATCAAGTTTGCCAACATTATTAGCGTTCTTTGAGGATGTAAGAAGCAGGGTAACTGAAGGGGAACCAGTAGATGTAGTGTATTTGTATTTTGAAAAGGCATTCGCTAAAGTGCCATGCAAAAGGTAAGAGCTTGTGGTGTTAACGGGTAATATATTGTTTATTTTATTTATTTAGAGATACAGTACTGAAACAGGCCCTTCAGCCACCGAGTCTGTGCTGACCATCAACCACCCATTTATACTAATCCTACATTAATCCCATTACCCTCTCACATCCCCAACTTCCCTCAATTCCCCTACCACCTACCTATACTAGGGGCAATTTATAATGGCCAATTTACCTATCAACCTGCAAGTCTTTGGCTGTGGGAGGAAACTGGAGCACCCAGCGAAAACCCACGCGGTCACAGGGAAAACTTGCAAACTCTGCACAGGTAGTACCCAGAATCGAACCCAGGTCGCTGGTACATGCTTACTAACAAGAAACAAAGAATTAGGATAAATGTGTCATTTTCAGGTTTGCAAACTGGAACTCGTGGAGTGCCACAGGGATCAGTGCTGGGGCCTCAACTACTTCCAGTCTATATTAATGATTTGGATGAAGGGATCGAGTGTATTGTAACTAAATTTGCTGTTGATACAAAGAAAGGTGTGAAAGCAAGTTGTGCGGAGGACACAATGAGTCTGCAAAGAGATAAAGACAAGTTAAGTGTGTGGGAAAAATTTGGCATTTTAAGTATAATGTGGGAAAATGTGAGGTTATCCACTTTGGTATGATGTAGAGAAAAGAAGAATATTATTTAAATAAGGAGAGACTGCAGAATGCTGTGGTATAGAGGGATCTGGGTGTCCTCTTATATGAATCACAAAAAGTTAGCATGGAAGTACAGCAAGTAATTAGGAAGGCTATTGGAATTTTGGCCTTTATTGCAATGGGGATGGAGTAGAAATGTAGGGAAGTCTTGCTACAACTGTACAGCGTGTTGGTGAGACCACACCTTGAGTGTGTATACAGTTTTGGTCTCCTTATTTAAGGAGGAAAATACTTGCATTGAAGGTAGTTCAGGCAAACATCACTGGCTTGATTCCAGGGATGAATATGTTGTCTTATGAGGAACGTTTGACCTGGTTGTGCTACACTCATTGGAGTTTAGAAGAATGAGAGGTGATCTGATGAAACATATAAGATACTGAAGGGGCTTGACAGGGTATTTACTGAGATGATGTTTCCCCTCATGAGGGAATCAAGAACTAGGGGGAACAGTTTCAACATAAGGGGACACCCATTTTCGATGGAATTGAAGAGGAATTTCTTCTCTCAAAGGGTTGTTGTTCTTTGGAATTCTCTACCCAAGAGGATGGTGGAAGCTGGTCATTGAATATATTCAAGGCTGAGTTAGACTGACTTTTGATTTACAAGGGAGTGAAGTGTTATTGGGACAGGCAGGATAGTGGAGTTGAGACTATGATCAGATCTGCCATGATCTTATTAAATGTTGGAACAGACTCGAGTGGCGGAATGGCCTAATCCTGCTCCTAGTTATTATGTTCTTGCATTATAATGCCAGGTGGAATTAAAAACTTGACTTGTGCAAATATCCCTGCTCCAGCAGGTATTCCCATTCATGGAGCAGTGCAGATGTTGGGTTGTTCCTGGCTGCCACTAAATTGTTATAAAACTACCAAAGAAAACCTGATCAGCAGAAGCTGAGTGCTGCAGTGGAATCAGACACTGACACTCTTTGTATTACTGATCATCCTTTGTGGTTGGTCATAATGATTATTAATTGAAATAGTATATTCATGTCTTTTCAAGCTTCCACCTCAATTGATCTTGAGTTACAAGAGATATTTTTCTTTCTTTCTGTCAGCAAATACTTGAAGGAACCAGAAGGATTGTGATGATTCCCCGGCACAAGGATATGTACAGTCCACTCCTTCTAACACAGAGTAGGTACATTATCAATCCCAGAGCTCAGAGACACAGACAGGCCATGAGTTCCACAGTCACAGAGAGCAGAAGCAGTCAGACTCACACTGATCCCAAGTTCCAGAGACACATTTTCAATCCAGCAGACAATCAAACAAAGCAGGAGAGGCAGAAGTTGTTTCCAATTCACCCCAACTCAGTACTGCTGAAAGCTAGGTACATCAATCTTAGTTCAAAATCACACCCACTATCATATTGAAAAGCACCGGATCAATCCCACAAGAGTGCATCCTAAGCTACAAATTAAATATGAGGTAGAGCAGCTGATGGAAAGGTACAGAATGAATCCGAATAATGTAGCCCAGACTGCAGACTGAGTGACAGATTACAATGTAGTACAAACATCTGATACAGTATCAAAAGGAAAGTTACAGTATTATGTCAATTAGTGCACACTGCACTGCACATTCCATACCAATCCAATAATCTCTCCAAGAGCTGTACTGAATGATATCTTATCAATTGAATGATTCTGATTATACTGAGCATGCCATGTGTGAGTTTGAAATATATGTTGTCATTCACAAATGTGTTCATACAGTTACAGACTGAATACTAGTCCAAAAAGCTCAAACCACAACTCAGTAATACACACAGTTAAAATGTGCAGTGATCTATATTTTAAAATACTAGTGAGACAAGAAAATGGTGATACATTATGGCATTAAACAAATAGTTCTCAATACCATCCCGTAGATACATATTAAGTACAGGTACAGAAGAATTCCACACTCATACAGCACCAGCGTCACATAGATACAGAATGTACACTTGCAGACATAACCAGCAGCTGAGAGGTACAAAATTAATCCCACTGTAATGGACTGTCCAAGAGACAGACACATAAAAAATGAATTGTAACGCATATTTCGTACCAGAGACTGCCAAATGCAAAATGAGCCGTGGATATGCGCACGCAGACTGTCCCAGAAACTGACTGATACAGAATGAGACCCATACTCATACGCGGTACCAGAGGCTAACAAGTAAAGAATAAATACAATATACACTTCCAGTACCAGAAAATAATATATGCATAACAGATATCACTCACGTACATTAGCAGAGATTGACAGACAACAGAATGAATCCCACAATCTCATTCAGTACCAGATACTGACAGGTACAGAATGAATCCCATACACACTGTACTAGGCACTGAAAGACATAGGAGGAATTGCACATTCACATACAATAGAAAACACTGACAGATACTGTTGGAGTCACATGCTCACAGTCAGTACCAGATACTGTTGAAAAGAGAGTTAATCCCACACTTGCATTCATTGCGAGAGACTGACAGATACATAAAGGATATCGACACTCACATGGAGTAACAGAGACTGACATGCAGAACTTGAACCACACATATGCATAGTACCAAAGTCTGAAAGGTATTGAGTCAATCCCATAATCAGATACAGTGTCAAAGACTGACAGGCACATTCGAGTTCACGTGGCTAGAATACCAGAGATTTTCACGTACAGAATGAACCTTATTTCTCATTCAGTCTGGATACTGATAGATGCACAATGAATCCTACAATCATACTCGATACCAAGTTCAGACAGACACCATATATATTCCCCTCTTATTCACAGTATCATAGACTGACAGGCACAGAGTGAGTCACAAAATCAATTAATTTCAGAGACCAGCAGATAGAGAATTAATCTCACTCTCACAGAAAGAACCAGAGATTGACAGATATACAGTGAGACCATAAAATGACTCACATACAATGACAGAAACATTATTAAAACCACTGGCATATATAGTACCTGAGACTGACACATAGAGAATGAACCATACAGTCACATTCTGACTGTAAGATTGATGCATACACAATGAATCTCACACACACATTTAGTTCCGAACACTGACAGGTACCGAATGATATCCATATTCACCCACAGTAGCAGATAGATACAGAAGCTGCCACACATTCACATACAATACTCATGATTGACATACAGAATGAATCAAACAATCACATTTAGTTTCATAGACTGACACTGAAATAATCTCACACTCAGACACAGTACCACAGACAGATAGATGTAGAATTAAACTCGCTGTCACATAATGTACCAGTAAGTGTGTCAAAATTAATTTCATACAGTACAAAAGATGGATTGAATTTGTCCCACACTCAATGTAATAGGTTTTAAGCAAGTGAAGCGGGGGTGGGGGGAGGTGGGGAAGAGAACAAAAGGGAAGGTGTGTAATAGGGCAGAGGGCAGGAGATATTAACTGACAAGGAGGTCATGGGGCAAAGGCAAAGGGAGTGTGCTAATGGTGTAGTGAAAGACAAAATATTAGTGCAGTGAGAGTGTTAATGACAGAATAATCAATAGTTCTGTCCAAAAGCACATACTTGAAAAACCAAGTTTAAGGCAGGCACATGGTTAAAAAAAATGATAAAATAAAATAATAAAAAGGGTTGAGAGCCCTGTCAACCACAGTGAGGGGGAAATCGGAAACGAAGTTGATGAAATTTTCCAGTTCGGAGCGGGAGCAGGAAATGACGCTGATCCAGTCATCATTGTAGCAGAAAAAGAGCTGGGGGTGGCGTCCTGAGTAGGACTGGAAAAAAGAATGTTTGACATACCTGACAAAAAGACAGGCATAACCATTTACAGAGATAGGGCACAAAGAATCATCATGGAAAGAGGCATGAGCTTCAAATCCAAAGCTGAACTGACAGGATCAGAGGAACAGCTGTTTGTTCTGCAGTGTGGACTTCGGTCAGATCTGTAAACAAGAAGTTCCACAACAAAGGGGGAGAACTCAAAAATTAGAGTTCTGCCTTTCAGGAATATTGCCGGGAAGCACTTTTTCACACAAAGGGTAGTGGGAACCTGGAATTCTCTCCGAAAAATCAGATAAACCTGAGGGTCAATTGACAATTTCCAACCTGAGATTGAGAGATGTTTATCCAGTGATGGTCTGAGGGTTTATGAAATCACAGCAGGTAGCTGGAGTTAAGATACAGGTGAGCCAGGATCTAATTGAAAGGTGCAGCAGGCTCGAGGGGCTGAATGGCCTACCCCCATTTCTATGTTCCTCTGGCTGCAACAGGGCAGAAACAGCTGCGAACATACGTTGCATTTCATATTTCACAGCAAAAATACCAGCAGTCAGGAGCTGAAAAGGGAAAGATGACGCCTCGATGACCTGAGAATAAGTACAGAATGGCCTCCTTCAGAACTGGCGATTTTATCAGGATTAGATGCCGAACATTAGAAATTAATCCAACGGGAATCGCCATCCTCCGCCTCCAGGAATTGGACAATATAATGCTGGGATGTGGGAGTTTGGTTTGGGCAGGGGGTTGGCTGTGACACCACGAACACTCCCTCTCCACCTCCTCACTCCATCACCCCACCCCCTTCCCCTCTCCATGGGACCCCGGCATCATCCGATCCACAGATACTTTCCAGCAGACATCGCTGGGGAGTGACCGGAGTCCTGGTTCTCTGTCTCCATTTTCCCTGTCCCACCCATGGCCTTTCCAGAAAGCCGGAGCTTTTAAATATGGTTCCGCGACAATTAACACTCAGTAATATTCCCACCTAAACACAGTCCATTCTATAACAAATAACCTTTCTGGAAAGCCTTGACTATGAGGGCCGAGTCTGGAAGGGTTTGTGTGGAGAGCTGGGTTTCGGTTCCACTGTTAATAAAGGGTTTGAAATTGGCGACACAGAGGAAACTGGAGGTGGAGCTGAAAGATGAGGGGCCGTTCTCTCTCCGTCTGTCACTCTGGGTGTCTCCTCCCCATCTGCTCTCTGTTCAATCTTCACTCTGTCTCCTCCCCTTCCTGCTCTCTCTCTGCCATTCTCAGGCAGGTCCGGGCGGTCTGTGTAAAGTAGAGCCTGCAAGAGTCTGCTTCTTATATTGTGTAGTGACCTGAGTGAAGAATCATCATGTCTGGCAGAGGTAAAGGAGGCAAAGGACTGGGCAAAGGCGGAGCAAAGCGGCACCGCAAAGTGCTTCGTGATAATATCCAAGGCATCACCAAACCAGCACTCCGCTGCCTGGCTCGCCGTGGCGGGGTCAAGCGGATCTCGGGTTTGATCTATGAGGAGACTCGCGGGGTGTTGAAGGTTTTCCTGGAGAATGTGATCAGGGATGCGGTCACCTGCACTGAGCACGCCAAACGCAAGACGGTCACTGCCATGGATGTGGTGTACGCTCTGAAACGGCAGGGCCGCACTCTCTACGGATTCGGCGGTTGAACAATTTGACCCTTTCCAGCAAACACAAAACAAAGGCTCTTCTGAGAGCCACCCACCGCCTCACAGAGAGAGCAGTGACCGAGAAATGGGAGCTGGGATAGGCTGTTCAGAACAGTTCAATCAATCTGAAATATTTCAGATTTCCAGCATCCGCAGCATTTTACTTTTAATTCTTTGTTCAATCAATCTGCTGTGTTCGGGATGAAAAAAACTGGAATCCCCGAATTTGACATTTCATTTGCAGCAAGGATGTGCAGTGGATTTGATTTTCTAAACGGGCTGTGTAAACAGTGCCCGAGACTTTCCAGTTAGTTATTTCCCCAGTCGACACATGCCCTCAGTGAAAAGCCACATCACTCCTCCACATAGAACTTCAAAATGATTTCGCTGCAATGAGGGAATCTGGGAGTTTTGCAGCAGCCGTTGAATCGGTCACTGGAACCAAACCCACTTGTGATGTTATTTCCCCCGAGACGGTGTTTCCTGCACTGAAACTGACTTTTTTTTTATTTATTTCCAAAATATACTTTATTCATTAAAATCTGTAAAAATTACATTGCCAAACAGTTTCCAAACAGCACCAAAAAATACAAACATTGCAAGGGAGATCAGTTTCCTTCAATACTGTCATGAGTTTCTTCCCAACCCTTCCGTTTCACAATTGTCATGTCAATTACAGTTTTACATTTACAGCAATTGAGAATATTAACGATACAGTTCGAGGGGTTTCCCATGGATCCAGCCCCTCAGTCCAGCTTGGTGGGGGGACCTGACACTGTGGTCTTTCCCCATTGAGCCTTTGCTGCGGCTGCCCCAAGCTTTAGTGCGTCCCTCAGCACGTAGTCCTGGACCTTGGAATGTGCCAGTCTGCAACATTCGGTGGTGGACAACTCTTTGCGCTGGAAGACCAGCAAGTTTCGGGCAGACCAAAGGGCGTCTTTCACCGAATTGATAGTCCTCCAGCAGCAGTTGATGTTTGTCTCGGTGTGCGTCCCTGGGAACAGCCCGTAGAGCACAGACTCCTGTGTTACAGAGCTGCTTGGGATGAACCTTGACAAAAACCACTGCATCTCTTTCCACACCTGCTTTGCAAAGGCACATTCCAGGAGGAGGTGGGCGACCGTCTCTTCCCCACCATAGCCAACGCGGGGGCACTGTGCGGAGGGGGCGAGACTTCGGGTGTGCATGAAGGATCTGACGGGGAGGGCTCTTCTCACCACCAGCCAAGCTACGTCTTGGTGCTTGTTTGAAAGTTCTGGTGATGAGGCATTCCGCCAAATGACTTTGACGGTCTGCTCGGGGAACCATCCGACAGGATCCACCGTTTCCTTTTCCCGTAGGGCCTTGAGGAAATTCCGTGCAGACCACTGCCAGATGGACCGGTGGTCAAAGGTGTTTTTCCGCAGAACCTGCTCCACGAAGGATAGGTGGTACGGCGCCGCCCAACTGCATGGTGCGTTCCGCGGCAATGTGACCAGGCCCATCCTTCGCAACACCGGGGACAGATAGAACCTCAGCATGTAGTGACACTTGGAGTTTGCGTACTGGGGATCTACACATAGCTTGATGCAGCCGCACGAAGGTGGTCATCAGGATGAGGGCCACGTTGGGTACATTTTTCCCGCCCTTGTCCAGAGATTTGAACATCGTGTCCCTCCGGACCCGGTCCATTTTAGATCCCGAGACGAAGCGGAAAATGGCTCGGGTGACTGCCACGGCGCAGGAGTGGGGTATGGGCCAGACCTGCGCCACGTAGTGCAGCAACGTGAGCGCCTCGCACCTGATGACCAGGTTCTTACCCACAGTGGAGAGAGATCGCTGCCCCCACAAGCCCAACTTTTGTCGTACCTTGGCTACTCGCTCCTCCCAGGTTTTGGTGCACGCCCCGGCCCTTCCGAACCATCTCCCCAGCACCTTCAGGTAATCTGACGTGACGGTGAAGGGGACAAAGGATCGGTCAGCCCAGTTCCCAAAGAACATGGCCTCGCTCTTGCCGTGGTTAACTTTGGCTCCCGAGGCCAGTTCGAACTGGTCGCAGATGCTCATCAGTCTCTGCACGGACAGCGGATCCGAGCTGAAGACGGCGACGTCATCCATGTGCAGGGAGGTTTTGACCTGAGTGCCTCCGCTGACTGGGATTGTCACCCCTCTTATGCTCGCTTCCTTCCTAATAGACTCAGCAAAGGGTTCAATACAGCAAACAAACAAGACCGGGGACAGAGGACAGCCCTGTCTGACTCCAGATTTGATCGGGAAACTTTCAGATTCCCACCCGTTGATTGACACTGCGCTACTGATGTTTGTGTAGAGCAGTTGGATCCAATTGCAGATTCCCTCCCC
Organism: Heterodontus francisci; assembly: GCF_036365525.1. Classification (NCBI taxonomy): domain Eukaryota; kingdom Metazoa; phylum Chordata; class Chondrichthyes; order Heterodontiformes; family Heterodontidae; genus Heterodontus; species Heterodontus francisci. The sequence continues at coordinate 129,541 of NW_027140380.1, read as the reverse complement.
AAACCCCATTTTGGAAAGCACGTCCATCATGTAGGTGTGCGATATCCTGTCAAAAGCCTTCTCCTGGTCCAGGCTGATGAGGCAGGTGTACACCCTCCTGTCCCGTACGTAGGCGATCGTATCCCTGAGCAGCGCGAGACTATCAGAGATCTTCCTGCCGGGTACAGTACAGGTCTGATCGGGGTGAATCACCAACTGCAGAGCAGACTTGACTCGACTAGCTATGACTTTGGACAGAATCTTGTAATCAACATTAAGCAGTGAGATGGGCCGCCAATTTCTGATTTCTGCCCTCTCCCCCTTCTGCTTGTAAATGAGGGTGATGATGCCTTTTCTCATGGATTCTGACATGCTGCCGGCCAGGAGCATACTCTCGTATGCTTCCAGCAGGTCCGGGCCGACCCAGTCCCACAGGGCCGAGTACAACTCGACCGGTAAGCCGTCGCTCCCGGGAGTTTTACTCGTCTCGAAAGACTCGACGGCCTTTGTCAGCTCGTCCAGAGTTAGCGGCTTGTCCAGTCCCTCCCTCCTGCTGTCATCTAAGACCTCTGTGATAGATGACAGGAAGGACTGGGAGGCTCAGCTGTCTGTGGGCTTCGCGTCATACAGCCCAGCATAAAAGGATTTGCTGATCCTGAGTATGTCGGACTGCGAAGACGTTACCGAGCCATCTTCTTCCTTCAGGCTGCTGATAACAGAGCTCTCTCTGTGTACCTTTTGGAAGAAGTAACGCGAGCACGTCTCATCCTGCTCGATGGAGCGGACTCTGGACCGGAAGATGATCTTGGAGGCCTCCTTGGCAAAGAGCGAGGCCTGCTGGCTCTTCACCTCTTGGAGGTCCTCCTTGACCTCGACCCCCATTGACTGCAACCGGAGTAGATTTTGCATAATTTTCTGGAGTCGGGACAGTTCCCTCTGTCTCTCTCTCGCCTTCTGAACACCTTTGTGGATGAAGAACCTCTTGATGTTCTCCTTAATCGCTTCCCACCAGTGAACTGGAGACTCAAAGAGGGGTTTCACGGTCCTCCAACCATTGTAATCCCTTTTGCGTTCCTCAACGTTCTCTGGGGTCAGCAGTGTCGCATTGAGCTTCCACGTCCCTCTGCCAACCCGCTGGTCGTCCTGTAAGTGACAGTCGGCCAGTAAGAGGCAGTGGTCGGAAAAGAACACCGGCTTGACGTCGGTGGATCCGACCGTGACAGCACGGGACACAAACAGGAAGTCAATCCTGGAACGGGCAGACCCGTCCGATCTTGACCATGTGTATCTGCGCTGCGCTCCGTCTGCAGGTTTGCTGAAGACGTCGTGCAGTTTGGCATCCTTAACTGTTTCTATTAGGAATCTGGACGTAGCGTCCAGTTTGCTGTCGTCACTGCCGGATCTTCCAGCCGCATCGATGATGCAGTTGAAGTCACCGCCTAGGATGACTGGCCTGGACGTCGCCAGCAGCAGTGGGAGCTGCTGGAAGACGGTCAGCCGCTCGCTGCCTTGTACCGGGGTGTGCACGTTGATCAACCGGAGCGGAGCGTTGTTGCACATCACGTCTGTTACGAGGAGGCGGCCGCCCACCACCTCCTTAACTTCGGAGATGGTGAAGTTTCCTCCCCACAGCAGAATACCCAGGCCGGAGGAACGGCAGTCATTACCCCCCGACCAGATCGATGGCCCGTGGGACCACCATCGCGACCACTGCCTGTAGGTGCTGAGGTGTGGTATTCCACACTCCTGCAGAAACAGTAGGTCAGCTTTGACCTTGGCAAGGTAATCCAAGGTTGAAACACATCGCGTAGTCGATTTAATGCTACGCACATGAATGGAAGCAATTCTTACACCCATTTTTTACTAAACATTAGTTGTTGCTTCCCATACCATTTGTCCTCGCTAGTCCCAGTCCTTCCCCTTCGGGATGTTCCTGCATACCCATCGTCTGCGCAAGCAGTTTCACGTTGGTTGGGCTCAGAAACCCCTCCTGATTTTTCATGCAGGGTTTGTGCCGCTCGGGTGACATCGGGGGGGTCTTGTAGGCAGAGAGGATTGGGTTGTCCTCAGCTGCTTCCATCTGTTCCTCCTCGAAAACATCACAGCTCCCGGTCTCCCGGAGCTCAGGTGCGACAGACGTGTCTTTGCTCCCGGTGTCCCGGAGCTGAGATGCGTTCGCCACGTCGTTACGTGTGGGGCATTGGGGTTGGGCCACGCCGGGCCCATCACAGCTTCCAGTGCCCGGGGGCTGGGATGCTTTATCATCCATCTCGGAGTTCTGCCACCTCTTTTGAAGGGGCTGTCGTTCCAGCATTTCCCCGTCCAGTGAAGAGGAGTTGTTGCAGTCTGATTCAGAAGAGAGCGTCCTCTTGCCACTGGTTTGGGTGGTGGCTTTGGGATGTTTTTTCTTTGTGGTTTTCCTCTGGACCACTTGCCACTGACCTGTTGCATCTCTTTCCACATGAGGCGGCCATTCGCCCCATCAAGTCCATGTCGGGTTTCCAATCTGTTCAGTCCCTGACTCGATCCCCAAAGCACTGCATAACCCCTTTGGGTCAAAATGACCGTGGCAGAACTCGAACCTACAATCTTCCAATAACCTCATGAAATACACTGAAGTCAAACGCCTTATTCATTACGCCACACGGCCATTAGATAAAATGAATGATCCAATCGGAGAACCTCGAAGCACAAAATACAAAAATTCATTGGCTGAACCTGTCAACCTGGCAGAATATTTGAATTCGTGAAAGCTGCCAATTTCACTGTGGAAAAGAAGTGATCGACTGGAAAAGTACATAAAAATCTATTTTCCCGTCACGCTTTAAAAAAACGCTTTTAAAACACAATTTTGCTTTTACCGACTCAAATTGCTGGTGCTATTTTATGAACAGCTTTATTTTGCCATTTTTTGTCAACTTCTTATCCGTAACTGACAGGAAAAGACTCCGTTCAGCAATCTTTCACGTGAAAAATAACTCAAACTCGGTGTGGAAGTAATAAATTACAGACTATTGGTAATTCCCCTTCACACAGGCTTCAGAGGGACAGTGAGAAGCCACTGAAATAGTTGCTTCATTCTTTTAAAGGTTCCCAATCTGTCCTGTTACTGACATGTTGGAATCAGATTTGTATCTAACAAGATATTTCTGTGAAAACAAAATCCTCAACGGACCTGCTGGGAATCTGGGAATCACTGTCGTAAAATAAAAGGCTTTTGATTGAGAAGCCGGGACCTTCTCACCAGCAGCCGGGTTACATTCCCCTCACATCCTTACACAGTGAGCAGCTCTTTCCCTCAAGAAATAGACAGCAGCAGTTGGAAGTTCAGTGAAAGGATCAGTTCATTGAGACAAGTTTCTGACTGACAGGTGGTGCTGAATATTAATACAAGTAGGTCCTGGAATGGGAAACAAGTGTCCAGAGTGGGGTCTGAAATCAGGACAGGGAAATGGCCAGCACTGACACAGATCATTTCATTATTACATTGATATCTGACTGTCTATAAGGAGAAGCGAGTTAAACACATGATGGTGAAAGGAATGGAAGATGACGCTGGTTGTTCTAGATGAAGAGGGATAGACAGAGGTGTGGGTACAGCAGACTTCAGACAGTAATCAGCCCTTTCTGATGCTGTGGGTGGATCTGAAAAGAGCCTTTGGGTATTTGATAAAATCCTGGCAGATTGACTTGGTTTTGGTGCCCAGAGCGCTGGTTTTCTTGGGCAGCAGCACGGCCTGGATATTCGGCAGCACCCCGCCCTCAGTGTCCTGGAATCAAAAGCAAGTGTCCAGAGTGGGACCTGAAATCAGGATGGGGGAAAAAGCTCTTTGTTTAAAAACACTCAAATAGCTACCTTGTAATTGGTCAGGTTACTAATGTTTTAGTTAGTGCAATTTCTAATAATTACTAATTAGAAAGTGCTGTTTGGACAGAGTGTAAAGCTGTGAGTTGATGTGTGAGGGACTTCACTGACTAGGGGAATGAGGTGCTGTTTGGTCTCTTTTCTTTTCTGCTTTTTCAGCCTCCATGGTACAGGGGAAGAAGCTGATTGGTGAGTAACTGGTAAATTAATCTACTTATTACACTTATTACACGAGCAAAAATGAGTTTGTAAAGCTTAGTTATGGCAGGGCAGCTCGGCCAAGTGGAATGTGCCTCCTGTGGTATGTGGGAAGTCATGGATGCACCATGTGTCCTTGACAAACACATCTGCAGGAAGTGTCACCAGCTGCAGAAGCTTGAGCTCCAGGTTTCAGAACTCGAGCAGCAACTGGAGTCAGTGTTGTGCATCCGCAAGGCAGAGAACTACGTGGATAGGACTTTTCAGTAGGTTGTCACCTCGGAGTTGAAGAGAGCACACGCTGAGAGGGATTGGGAGTTTGCCAGACAGACAAGAAGGTCAAGGCAGGTAGTGCAGGAGTCCCTGGAGGGCATCCCACTTTCTAACTGGTATTCAGTTTTGAGTACTGATGGGAGAGAGGGTTCCTCTGGAGAGTGCAGTGAGAGTCATGACCAGAACTCCATGGGTGGCTCAGCTGTGCAGGGAGGGAGGAGAAAATACAAGCGAGCAATACTGGTAGGGGATTGTACAGTTCGGGGAACAGATAGGTATTTCAGTGCTCGCAAACCAGGGTTCCTCCTTGGTGCAAGGATCATGGATATCACTGAGTGGCGACAGAGCATTCTGGAGGGCAGGGATGCACAGCCAGAGGTCGTGGTCCACATTGGTACCAACGATATAGGAAGAAAGAGGGATGAGATCTTTCAGGCTGAGTTTAGCGAGTTAGGAAAGAGATTAACAAACAGGACCTCAAAGGTAGTAATCTCCAAATTACTCCCAAGGCCACATGCTAGTGAGTATAGAAATAGGAGAATACACCAGATGAATGCATGGCTGGAGGGATGGTGCAGGAAGGAGGGCTTCCGATTTCTGGGGCATTGGGACCAGTTCTGGGGAAGGTAGGACCTATATAAGTCGAACGGTCTACACCTGAACAGGACCGGGATGAATATCCTTGCAGGTGCTGTTGGGGATTGTTTAAACTAATTTGGCAGCTTGATGGGAACCTGAGGGCAGTTTCAGACAGGGCAATTTCAGGGCAGCGAACGGGAGGCAGAAAATTAGCAAATGACTCTGAAAGACAGAAGAAGCAAAGTTTAAAAAGTGTGCAGCAGAGGAATTTGGCAGTGTTAAAGGATATTTATTTATTTAAAGAGGCAACTTGATTGAAACATATCAGATCCTGAGGAGTCTTGACAGGGTGGATGTGGAAAGGATGTTTCCCCTTGTGGGAGAATCTGGAATTAGGGGTCACTGTTTAAAAATAAGGGGTCACCCATTTAAGACAGGGATGAGGAGAATTTTTTTCCCTCAGAGGGTGGTGAGTTTTTGGAACTCTCTTCCTCAATAGGCGGTGGAAGCAGAGACTTGGAATATTTTTAAGGCAGAGGGACATCGATTCTTGATCAGCAAAGGGGTGAAAGGTCATCGGGGGTAGGCGGGAATGTGGAGTAATCAGTTCAGCCGTGAACGTATTGAATGGGGAAGCAGGGTCGAGGGGTCGAATGGCCTACTCCTGCTCCTAATATTTATACTTGTATGTATATTCATATGGTAAATAAAGCTGATGAGCTGAGGGCACAGATAGACACATAGAACAATACAGCACAGGAACAGGCCATTCGGCCCTCCAAGCCTGTGCTGATAAAGTAACATCACACTTTTTATTTTTACTTAGAGATACAGCACTGAAACAGGCCCTTTGGCCCACTGAGTCTGTGCTGACCAACAACCACCCATTTATACTACGTCTACAGTAATCCCATATTCCCTACCACCTACTTGCACTAGGTGCAATTTACAATGGCCAATTTACCTATCAACCTGCAAGTCTTTGGCTGTGGGAGGAAACTGGAGCACCCGACGAAAACCCACAGGGAGAACTTGCAAACTCCACACAGGCAGTACCCAGAATCGAACCCGGGTTCCTGGAGCTGTGGTGCTAACCACTGCGCCATTGTGCCCACACATGGTAGCACAATATCATTGCAATAAGGGAAACTCGGCTTCAAGAGGGCAAGAATGGCAGCTCAACATCTCTGGATATAGAGTTTTCATGTGGCATAGGGATAAAAAAAAGGTGGGAGTGTAGCATTATTAGTTAAGGAAGGCATACAGCTTTGAGGAGGGATTATATTATATGCTAAATGAATCATCAAATGAGGCCATATGGGTGGAGCTCAGAAATAAAAAAGGGGCAGCCACACTACTAGGAGTGTACTGTAGACCCCCAAATAGTGAGAGAGAGACAGAAGAACAAATATGTAGGCAAATTGCTGAGTGCAAAACTATAGGGAAATAATAGTTGGGGATTTCAACTATCCCAATATCAACTGGGATACAAACAGTGTGAAGGGCACAGAGGGCACAAAATTCTTGAACTGCATTCAAGAGAACTTTAATAGCCAGCACATCACAAGTCCAATGAGAGGGGGCACAATTCTAGAGCGAGTCTTCAGTAATGAAGCTGGGCAAGTAGCAGTGGGTGACCATTTTGGAGATAGCTTTTTTTTATTCATTCATGGGATTTTGGGCGTCGCTGGCCAGGTCAGCATTTATTACCCATCCCTAATTGCCCTTGGGAAGGTGGTGGTGAGCTGCCTTCTTGAACCGCTGCAGTTCATTTGGGGTAGGTGCACCCACAGTGCTATTCAGAATGGAGTTCCAGGATTTTGACCCAGTGACAGTGAAGGATCAGCGAAATAGTTCCAAGTCAGGATGGTGTGTGTCGCGGTGGGGAACTTGCAGGTGGTGGTGTTCCCATGCATTTTATGCCCTTGTACTTCTAGTTGGTAGAGGTCACAGGTTTGGAAGGTGCTGTTCAAGGAGCCTTGGTGCATTGCTGCAGTGCATCTTGTAGATGGTACACACTGCTGCCACTGTGCGTCGGTGGGGGAGGGAGTGAATGTTTGTAGATGGGATGCCAATCAAGTGGGCTGCTTTGTCCTGGATGGTGTTGAGCTTCTTGAGTGTTGTTGGAGCTGCACCTATCCAGGCAAGTGGAGACTATTCCAACACCCTCCTGACTTGCGCCTTGTAGATGGTGGACAGGCTTTGGGGAGTCAGGAGGTGAGTTACTCGCCTTAGGATTCCTAGCCTCTGACCTGCTCTTGTAGCCACGGTATTTATATGGCTACTCCAGTTCAGCTTCTGGTCAATGGTGCCCCTAGGATGTTGATAGTGGGGGATTCAGCAATGGTAATGCCATTGAATGTCAAGGGGAGTTAGTTCGATTCTCTCTTATTGGTGATGGTCATTGCCTGGCACTTGTGCGGCCCGAATGTTACTTGCCACTTATCAGCCCAAGCCTGGATATTGTCCATGTCTTGCTGTATTTCTACACGGACTGCTTCAGTATCTGAGGAGTCATGAATGGTGCTGAACATTGTGCAATCATCAGCGAACATCCCCACTTCTGACCTTCTGATTGAAGGAAGGTCATTGATGAAGCAGCTGAAGATGGTTGGGCTGAGGACATTACCCTGAGGAGCGCCTGCAGTGATGTCCTGGAGCTCAGATGATTGACCTCCAACAACCACAACCATCTTCCTTTGCGCTAGGTATGACTCCAGCCAGTGGAGGATTTTCCCATTGACCTCAGTTTTGCTCGGGCTCCTTGATGCCATACTCGGTCAAATACTGCCTTGATGTCAAAGGCAATCACTCACACCTCACCTCTTTTGTCCATGTTTGAACCAAGGCTGTCATGAGGTCAGGAGCTGAGTGGCCCTGGCAGAACCCAAACTGAGTGTCACTGAGGCAGGTTATTGCTAAGCGAGTGCCGCTTGATGGCACCTTCCATCATTTTACTGATGATTGAGAGTAGAATGATGGGGCCTAAAGTGATGGAAGGTGTCATCAATGTTGCCATCAAGCAGCACTAGCAGATATGTCCTTTTGGATTCGGCCAGTAGAGATGCTTCCGAGCCACTCTTGGTGATGGACATTGAAGTCCCCCACCCACAGTACATTCTGTGCTCTTGCCACCCTCAGTGCTTCCTCCAAGTGCTGTTCAACATGGAGGAATACTGACTCATCAGCTGAGGGAGGGCTGTAGGTGCTAATCAGCAGGAGGTTTCCTTGTCCATTGTTTGATCTGATGCCATGAGACCTCATGGGGTCCAGAGTCGATGTTGAGGACTTCCAGGGCAATTCCCTCTCTACTGTACCGACACCTCTGGTGAGTCTGACCTGCCCGTGGGACAGTACATACCCAGGGATGGTGATGACAGTGTCTGCGACATTGCCTGTAAGGTATGATTCTGTGAGTATGACTACGTCAGGCTGTTGCTCTCCCAACTTAACACAAGCCACCAGATGTTACTAAGGAGGACTTTGCAGGGTCGACAGCGCTGGGTTTGCCATTGTCATTTCTGGTGCCCAGGTCGACGCCGGGTGGTCCGTCTGGTTTCATTCCTTTTTATTGACTTCGTAGTGTTTAGTTTCAACTGAGTGGCTCGCTCGGCCATTTCAGAGGGCATGTAAGAGTCAACCACATTGCTGTGGGTCTGCAGTCGCATGCAGGCCAGACAAGAACAGCAGATTTCCTTCCCTAAAGGACATTAGTAAACCAGATGGGTTTTCACAACCATAAACAATGGTTTCATGGCCATCATTAGACTTGCTTTTTAATTGCAGATTTATTATTTGGATTTAAATTTCAATGGTGGGATTTGAACCCACGTCCCCTGAGCAATACCCTAGGTGTCTGGGTTACTAATCTACTGACAAGTCCACTGACAAGACCACTACGCCACCACCACCCCTAGTGACCATACTGCAATTAGTTTTGGCATAATCATGTAAAAGGACAAAGATACAACAGAAGTAAAAGTTCTAAATTGGGGGAAGGCAAATTTTACAAAACTGAGAGGTGACTTGGTGGATGTGGACTGGATACAACTACATGAAGGAAACCCCAAAGATGTTCTATCAGTACATTAAGAGCAAGAGGATAACTAAGGAAAGGGTACGGCCTATCAGAGATGTACAAGGGAACGTATGAGTGGATGCAGAAGATGTGTGTGGGGTTCTTAATGAGTTTTTGTCTCTGCCTTCACAAAGGAGAGGGAAGATGCAGACAAAGAAGAGGAGTGTGAAATATTAGATACGATAAGCATAATGAGAGTGGAAGTACTAGAGAGTCTGACATCCTTCAAAATGAATAAATCACCAGGGCCAGATGGTTTGCATCTGAGGTTGTTAAAGGAAGCCAGGGAGGAAATAGTGGATGCGCTGAGGATCATCTTCAAATCCTCACTGGATATGGGGGAGGTGCCGGAGGATTGGAGGTCTGCGAACGTTGTACTATTATTTAAAAAGGATGTGAGGGATAGGCCAAATAGTTATAGACCGGTCAGTCTGACCTCGGTGGTGGGTAAATTATTAGAATCAATTCTGAGGGACAGGATAAACTGCCACTTAGAAAGGCAGGATTAATCAGGGATAGTCAGCATGGATTTGTTAAGGGAAGGTCATATCTCACTAACTTGATTGAGTTTTTTGAGGAAGTAACAAGAAACATTGATGAGGATAGTGTGGTGGATGTGGTCTACATGGATTTTAGTAAGGTCCCACATGGCAGACTGGTCAGTAAAATGAAAGCCCATGGAATACAGGGGAATGTGGCAGGTTGGCTCCAAAATTGACTCAGTGAAACAAAGGATAGTTATCGACGGATGTTTTTGTGAATGGAAAGCAGTTTTCAGTGGCATTCCACAGGGCTCAGTGTTGGGTCCCTTGCTGTTTGTGGTATATATTAATGATTTGGAATTAAATGTGGGAGGTATGATTGGGAAATTTGCTGATGACACAAAAATTGGCCGTGTAATTGATAGTGAGGAGGATAGCTGTAGACATCAGAATGATATGAATGGATTGGTTGAGTGGGCGGAAAAGTGGCAAATGGAATTCAATCTGGAGAAGTGTGAGGTAATGCATTTGGGGAGGGCAAACAAAGCAAGGGAATACACAATAAACGGGAAGATATTGAGAGGGGTAGAAGAAGTGAGAGACTTTGGAGTGCATGTCCACAGGTCCCTGAAAGTGGCAGGACAGGTAGCTAGAGTGGTGAAGAAGGCATATGGAATGCTTTCCTTTTTTGGCCAAGGTATAGAATAGAAAAGCAGGGATGTAATGCTAGAACTGTATAAAACGGCGGTTCGGCCACAGCTGGAGTATTGCGTACAGTTCTGGTCACCACATTACAGAAAGGACATAATTGCTCTGGAGAGAGTACAGAGGGGATTGACAAGAACGTTGCCAGGGCTTGAAAGTTGCAGCTATGAGCAAATATTGGAGCAACTCGTGTTGTTTTCCTTAGAACAGAGGAGTCTGAGGGGTGACTTGAATGAGGTGTACAAAATTATGAGGCGCCTAGACAGAGTGGACAGTAAGGACCTGTTTCCCCTGGTGGGGAGGTCAGTTACCAGGGGGCACAGACATAAGGTGATTGGTAGAAGGATTAGAGGGGACATGAGGGGAAACGTTTTTACCCAGAGTGTGGTGGGTGTCTGGAATTCGCTGCCAGGAATGGTGGTGGAGGCAGAAACCCTCAACTCATTTAAAAATACCTGGACATGCACCTGAAGTGCTGTAACCTGCAAGTCTACGGATCAGGTGCTGGAAGGTGGGAATAGATTGGGTGGCTAGTTTTTTCGGCCAGAGCAAACGCGATGGGCTGAATGGGCTCCTTCTGTGCCCTAATTTTTCTATGATTCTATGGAAATTGCCAGCACTGACACAGATCATTTCATTAGTACATTGATATTGGACTGACTATAAGGAGAAGCTAGTTAAACACATAATGGTGAAAGGAATGGAAGATAGCGTTGGTTGTTCCAGATGAAGAGGGATAGACAGAGGTGCAGGTACAGCAGACTTCAGACAGTAATCAGCCCTTTCAGATACTGTGGGTGGCTCTGAAAAGAGCCTTTGAGTATTTGAAAAAATCCTGGCAGATTGACTTGGTTTTGGTGCCCGGAGCGCTGGTTTTCTTGGGCAGCAACACGGCCTGGATATTAGGCAGCACTCTACCCTGAACGATGGTCACCCCTCCCAGCAGCTTGTTGAGCTCCTCATCATTGAGGACGGCCAGCTGTAGGTGTCTGGGTATGATGCAGGTCTTCTTGTTGTCCCGGGCCGCGTTACCGCCCAGCTCGAGGATTTCAGCGGTCAGATACTCGAGCACAGCAGCCAGATAGACCTGGGCTCTGGCACCCACACGCTTAGCATAGTTACCCTTTCTCAGGAGCCTGTGAACACGGCCCACCGGGAACTGCAGTCCAGCCCGGGAGGAGCGAGACTTGGCCTTGGACCGAGCTTTCCCGTTGGTCTTTCCTCTTCCAGACATTTCCACAATCTCACAAATACTTTCACAATGAATGGATAATTTCGTCAGCATTAAACATACACATGGGGTAGTCAGGATTGTCGACCAGTCTGAGACGGTTCATTCAGATCACAATTCTCTCTGCAGGGGTGGGTTCAAATTCCCCTTCTGATAAGTTGTGTTTTGACATGACTAGAGGTATTTGGGAGTAGCGATGAAGAACAAACAGAGATCACGAAAGAATATTGACAAGCAAAATCAAAACAAATCCAAAGATGTTTCATCAATACATTGCAGTCAGAGGCAACTGAGGAAAGAGTAGGGCCCATCAAAAACCTAAAAATGTAACCTATGTGTCAGTGTGGAAGATGTTGGTATGTTTATTAATGAATATTTTACTGTCTTCACAAATTCGGGGGGTGATGCAGATATTGTAATTAAGGAGAAGGAGTGTGAAGTATTGGACATGATAAACTGAGGGAGAGAAGAAGTATAAATGGGATTAGCATCCTTGAAAGTGGATAAATCATCAGGGCCGGATGAAATGTACCCCAGGCTGTTAAAAGAAGTCAGGGAGGTATTGTGGAAGGTCTGACCATCAGTTTCCAATCCCTCACTGGATACGGGTGTGATGTCAGAGGATTGGAGGTCTCGTAACACTGCAATAAAAGCAAAATTCTGCAGATGCTGCAAATCTGAAATAAAAACCAGTTGCATTGGAAATACACAGCAGATCTGGCAGCAACTGTGGAGAGAGAAGCAAAGTTAACGTTTCTGTTCTGATGAAAGGTCACTGACCTGAAATGTTAACTTTGTTTCTCTCTCCACAGATGCTGCCAGACCTGCTGTGGATGTCCAGCGCTTTTTGTTTTTGTTGCTAACATTGCACCATTGTTGAAAAAGGAAGCGAATGATCGACCAAATAATTAAAGGCCAGTCAGCCTAACCTCAATAGTGGGCGAATTATTGGAATTAATTCTGAGAGACAGGATAAACTGTCACTTAGAAAGGCACAGATTAATCAAGTACCGTCAGCATGGATTTGTTAAGGGAAGCTCCTGTCTGACTATCTTGATTGAATGTTTTTGAAGAAGTAACAAGGAGGATTGATGAGGATAGTGCAGTTGATCTGATCCACATGGATTTTAGCAAGACTTTTGACAAGGTCCCACATGGCAAACTGGTTAAAAAAAAATAAAAGCACATGGGATCCAGGGGAATGTAGCAAGCTGGACACAAAATTGGTTCAGTGGCAGGAAACAAAAAGGAATTGGTTACAGGTGTTTTTGCAACTGGAGGACTGTTTCCAGTGGTGTTCCACAGGGCTCAGAACTAGGTCCCCTGCTTTTTGTGGTATATATTCATGATATGGACATAAATGTAGAGGGCACAATCAAGATGTTTGCAGATGACATAAAAATTGTCCGTGTTGTTGATCGGGAGGAGGATAGCTGTACACTGCAGGAAGATATCAATTGACTGGTCAGGTGGGCAGAGAAGTGGTAAATGGAATTCAAATTGGACAAGGGTGAGGTGATGCATTTGGGAGGTCAAAAAAGGCAAAGGAATACACAATTAATGGGAGAACACTGAACGGTGCAGAGGAAGTGAGGGACGTTGGAGTGAATGTCCACAGATCCCTGAAGGTAGCAGGACTGGTCAATAAGGTGGTTCAGCAGGTATATGGAATCCTTTCCTTTATTAGCTGAGGTATAGAATATAAGGGTGACCTGGGTGTCCATGTCAATAAGTCACTGACAGCTAACATGCAGGTGCAGCAAGCAATTAGGAAGGCTAATAGTATGTTAGCCTTTATCACAAGAGGATTTGAGTACAGGAGTAGTGAATTCTTGCTTCAATGGTATAGAACCTTGGTTAGACCGCACTTGGAGTACTGTGTGCAGTTTTGGTCTCCTTACCTTAGGAAGGATATTATTGCCATGGAGGGAGTTCAACGAAGGTTCATCAGACTTGTTCCTGGGATGGTGGGACTGTTCTATGAAGAGAGATTGGGGAAATTGGGGCTGTATTCTCTAGAGTTTCGAAGAATGAGAGGTGATCTCATTGAAACCTACAAAATACTTAAAGGACAGTCAGGGTAGATGCAGCTAAGATGTTTCATCTGGATGGGGAGTCGAGAACCAGGGGCTCAATTTCAAAATAAGGGGGAAGCTCCTTAGGACAGAGATGAGGAGAAATTTCTTTACTCGGAGGGTTGTGAATCTTTGGAATTCTGTACCCCAGATGGCTGTGGAAGCTCAGTCGTTGAGTATGTTTAAAGCAGAGATTGACAGATTTGTAAATACAAATGACATAAGGGAATATGAGGAAAGTGTGGGGAAAAGGGCATTAAAGTGGATGATCAGCCATGATCATATTGAATGGTGGGGCAGGCTCGATGGGCTGAATGGCCGACTCCTGCTCCTATGTTCCTATGTTCCTAACTCCACATGATCGGCGAGGCACATCTTCAGGCCGACTTGGTGGATGGTGTAAACAGATATCACTGCTTCTGATCTTCACCAGAACAGAGAGTGAGATGTAACATTGATCATCAAACAGACTGTGAGAGAATACAACAGAATAAAACACATGGAGAGACACTGTGGAATAACAAATAGATTTGATTGGAATGTTGAATTCTGATTGGAATGGACAAAACACCAGAAACAACAGATTAAATTGGGATTCTCATCACTATATTGATCTGAGACAGAAAAGCGAAACTGATGGAAAGAAGGGAAGAAGGAAGAAAAGAAAGGATGGAACTGCTCACTTTTTTCAGTTTTTTCACTTGCCCCTCAAAGCTGGATAAAAAAAAAAGTTGCATATAACAGAGAATTTCACCAAAAAGGGAGATTAAATGCTGCAGAAACCTTGGATCGAAGGATGCCCCAACAGATCACCTGTTTAACTGTCTCCTCACTGGGGGATTTCAATCAGTGAGTAATATTATTCTCTACCTTTTTTTGTTAAATGAACCCAGAACGGTCACTTGGAATTAATATTTGTGTTCCGACTCCTGAATAATAAAATTGTGAGTTTCTCGATATTTTCGGGACACATTTCCTGCTGAAAGAACTAAGAGCTCTTTTCTAATTTACACAATACTATATACACACTCATCAAGCCTCCTAAGCTAGCATCCTTGGTGCTGCTCTCTCCTCCCAAACCTCATCTCATGTGACTGTTACATCATCACTCTGACAGTGGGAGTGATTGATCCCAATGTCTTCAGCATTAACCCTTTACATCCTTATACTACACTGTCTGTCCAAAAAAATGGGTGGAGGGAACTTGATTTATCGAAACACCAACAGCTGCCGGTTGAAAATCAACTCAAACCCATCAGCGAGAGAGAGAGAGAGAGACTGTCAGAGAACTTCCTGCATCCAGTCCTGACCCTGTCACACTCAGCAGCTGCTCACCCAGACCCCACTCTCATCAACACTGAACATTGTTACCGAGACACTTCAAATACTGTTTATAAAAGGCAGGAAAGGTCAATGTTCACACTGCTGTATTGAAAAGAACAAAGTTTAATATCTCCTCACTGTTTCTCGGTAACCACATGAGACATAGGTTTTCTTATTTGGTTCCTTTGATTTTTCTTGTTCCTGACTGACAAATATTCCAAACCTCAGATAAACCCTCCCACTTGCGTCATGTCCCAGTCTCAGTCACAAGCAACACATAACAACACAAACACTCTGAAACATACAACGCAGTCACACTTTCCTTCAGTGACATTAATGTCGAGCTGTTTTCCAGGTTGAATGCAACTGTGAACAAATTTGTATCAAAGAAGTTGCCTTTGAAATATCAGCACTGAATTTCTGTCCAAGGAGGAACAGCCGTTCCAAACTCACATCCTTCACAAAGGCTGTTTTCTTTTGTGACGAAAATACATCACATAATTTGAATTCTCACTGAAAGTTCAGAAGACACAGATGGAAGTGATTGACAAGGTAACTTACACATCACAAATAAGAAACAAGGCTCTACTGGGAATTGAACACAGGATCTCCTGTTTACAAGACAGGTGTTTTAACCAACTAAGCTACAGAGCCAGATGTTGTTATAATTAAAATCAGAGGAGTGCACTATTTATTCTCATATAATATCAATATCAAAGGAAAATACAGCAGATGCTGGAAATCTCAAATAAAAACAAGAAACGCTGGAAATACTCATCAGGTCTGGCAGCATCTGTGGAGAGAGAAGCAGAGTTAACGTTTCAGGTCAATGACCCTTCTTCAGACCCTTCTATATATTCTCATCCCACTTCTCCACAGGTCACAACATATATTTTAACTTTTCCCACTTCCTGAAACAGTCAATCACATACTCTATTCTTCCCAGAATAGAAGACACTGACCAGGTTTCTTTAATGAACAGCAAAATTATCAGTTTATTACAGAACAAGTTTTAACTAGTCATGAAATAAAGCATAAATACACAGGTAGAAATTTTAAAAGTTCCCTTTTTACCTTAACCATTATTTAAAGCCCCTTTCTTACCACAGCCCCACACACGCACACACACATACACCGGTTAACTGAAAAAAAAAGAATTATTTTTTCAATTCTGAGTTCTGTTAAAGACAAAAACAACACTTGGGCTGATTACTTGTTCATTCCTGAAGAAAACAGCAGATGAGATATGTTGTTCCAAAACTGGCAAACAGTCTAACTTCTGAGTATGCGTAGACAGGTCACCAGGGTCTTTTAGAACAGTTTTTTAGAGGCAGTGTTGAGAATTAATTTTAGCAGGCTTTCTTCAAAGACAGGAGAAGAGATGAATTGACACAGTGAAGTTCTCAGGGTCTTTTAAAGATTTGCTGCAAAACAACGTGGGTTGTGATCTTCTCTCCTTCCTTGACACTTCTTCAGGCTAACTTTATCAGCTGCTCACTCCAGAAGGTAAAACACAATGACTGCGACAAATAAAAGCTTGTGATTTTTCTGCCCTCTTCGGTGAGTGCTGCTGCTGCCGGGTTTGTCCAATCAAGAGGCGCAACTGACTTCTCTGTCCACATTTCCCCCTGTTACCAGGGTTTCTGTTCGACATTTAACTTGAGTCATGTGACAACCAGTAAACATAGTTGCCAAATTAATACTTTCAGTACCCTCTTGAAAAAGAACTGGTCTGACATTTATTAAGTTTGACGATGAATTCCTCAAAAAGAATTTCACAAAAAAAAATTCTAAATCACTTCCATAACATCATGTACTTTCCCTGAGCTACAGGTTATTGCAAGTCTCTCTGGCTGTGTTTATTTTTGTTGATTTTGCACTCAGGTTCTTTCTGAATCCATGTGTTTGCAGAACTTTGTCAGTGAGAAACATGGAGATATGCTTAAAGATTTCCCTGCAAATTATTCATATCTCCGTCTTTCTCCGAACTTTGTAGAAACACATTAATGTGGGAATCACACACATCAGGCCGTCAAACCTCTCCGTTAAACATTGAAAGGTGACAGTGTTTATTGTGACGGGGTTCCATTTATTCAGACACATCTGGTATAAAAGTGCTCAAGAAATGATTCACACAGGTAATGTATTTGTATATTATGTGCATGACATAATGACGTAAGTAAACAATTCCTTGCACTTGCCACGCTTGGTGTATATTTTCTCTGCTGATGCCCCCTGAATATATTGGAGAAAATGGTGATGAGGATGAGATAAAAGTCTGTAAATATAGGCAGCAAACAGCAGCAGGGACTGCAGTGAACAAGATCAGGCAGCTCCTGGTGACCTACCTGCTCGGATGGTGGAGATTTTAGGTGGATTGTGTGAAGCCTGGGCCACAGAATGTCTCTTCAGTTGAATGAGATACCGCAGGGTATTCCTGTGCATCTGATTCAAATTGCTTATTTGGGACAATATGGCTGCACACATATGGGATACATCGGAAGGTGAGGAACTTATGAGAGGGCTTGAGAACCATTCAGTTCATATATTGAAAGAATGGACATGTTTTTCAGAGCTAATAACATTTTGGAATTTGAAGGTGAAAGTGCAGAGGTCAAGACTCAGAATGAGGCAATTCTTGAGGGCAAGAAAGCAATTTTGCCAATGGAAATTAGCCTGGAAGTGTATGACCAGCTAACAAAGCTTCCTGCTCCCATCAAGGCAAAAGATGTGCCATTCAAAACAATCATCACGAAGTTGGAGGAACATTTCAACCCAAAGCCACTAGAGATCACGGCAAGCTAGAAATTTGGAAGCAGAAATCAGAAAAGTAGTGAAACAGTTGGTGAGTACATTGTGGCATGAAGAATTTATCACTACATTGCAACTTTGGCATATTATTAGACCGTGCATTATGAGACAGATTTGTGCTTATATTGGTGGATGAGAAAAGATACTAAACACACAAAATCTCACATTCGAGCTCGCATGTAAGATTGCTCTTTCCATGGAGATTGCATCAAAGAATGCTCGAGAATTTCATCCTGTGCCAGTGATTGTAACACACTTCAGGGGAGCTTAAAAAAACTGGTAAAAAGGGCTTTCACATGGCAGTTAAAATTTACACAGAGAATTGTGAAGAGATACAATTTGGGAGGAAGAATAAGGAGAGGCCATATAAATGAAATGTTACAATTCTAAAGTGGGTGCCAGAACAGAGAGACAATGTACACCAATCTTAGAAGGTTTGAAAAGGCTTCTAAGAGCAAACAGGACACTTGGCTTTATTAATAGAGACATATAGTAAAAGCAAATAAGTTATGATAAACCTTTATAAAATACTGGGTCTGAATGGCCTACTCCTCTACCTCCACAGAAAGCTTCCATTCCAGGTTTGCACACACTCGTCAGGATCACTCTCCACAGATCCCGCCACTCCAGGCTCGGACACCCTCTTCAGGATCACTTTCCATAGATCCCACCACTCCATGCATGGATATCTCCCTCATGATCAGATCACAGGTCCTTAGTCCTGCCACATCCAGTCATGAATGATGGTGGACAATTAAATAACTAACCAGATGAGGAGGCTCCAAAAAATCCCCATCCTCAATAATGGTGGAGCCAAAGCTAAATCATTTACAACCATCTTACATCAGAAATTGCTCAGTGGATGATTCATCTCGGCCTCCTGAGGTCCCCAGCATCACAGTTTCCAGTCTTCAGCCAATTCGATTCACTCCACATGATAGCAAGAAACAACTGAAGTCACTCGATACAGCAACGACAATAGGCCCGAACAACATCCCGGCTCTAGTACTGAAGACTTGTGCTCCAGAACTAGCTGTGCTCTCAGCCACACTGTTCCAGTAGAGCTACAACACAGGCATCTACCCGACAACGTGGAAAATTGCCCAAGTGTGCCCACTCCATAAAAAAAAGCAGGACAAATCCAATCTGACCAATTACCACCCCATCAGTCTCCTATCAATCATCAGCAAAGTGATGGAAGATGTCATCAACAGTGCTATCAAGCACCAGACACTTAGCAATAATCTGCTCATCGATGCTCAGTTTAGGTTCTGCCAGGGTTCCTCGACCCCAGGCAAATACTTGGCAGGTAGAGTATAATGTGGGAAAACGTGAGGTTATCCACTTTGGTAAGAAGAATGGGAAAGCAAAATATTATTTAAATTGTGAGAGATTACAGAATGCTGCGGTGTAGAAGGATCTGGGTGTCCTCGTACATGAATCACAAAAAGTTACCATGCAGGTAGAGCAAATAATTAGGAAGGCAAATGGAATGTTGCCCTTTATTTCAAGGGGGATGGAGTATAAAAGAAGAGAAGTCTTGCTGCAAATGTACAGGGTGTTGGTGAAACCACACCTAGAGTACTGTGTACAGTTTTGGTCTCCTTATTTAAGGAGGGATATACTTGCATTGGAGGCAGTTCAGAGAAGGTTCACTGGATTGATTCCTGTGATGAAGTGGTTGTCTTATATGGAGAGTTGATCAGGTTGGACCGATACTCATTGGAGTTAAGAAAAATGAAAGGTGATCGTATTGAGACATATAAGATTTTGAGGGGGCTTGACAGGGTGGATGCTGAGAGGATGTTTCCCCTCATGGTGGAATTTAGAACTAGGGGACACAGTTTCAGAATAATGGTCTTCCATTTAAGAAGGAAATGAGGAGGAATTTCTTCTCTCAGAGAGTCATTAATCTTTGGAATTCTCTACCACAGAGAGTAGTGGAGGCTGGGTCATTGAATGTCTTCAAGACTGAGTTTGACAGAATTTTATCTGCAAGGAAGTCAAGGGTTATGGGGGGCAGGCAAGAAAGTGGGGTTGAGGACATGATCAGGTCAGCCATGATCCTATTGAATGGTGGAGCAGGCTCGAGGGGCCAAATGGCCTACTCCTGCTAATATTTCTTCTGTTCTTATTTTTTATTGCAGCTTGGTTCAAACAGACACAAAACAGTGGAGTTCTAGAGGAGAGGTGAGAGTGATTGCCCTTGAGTGAGTGTGGCATCAAGGATCCCGAGCAAAATTGAAGTCAATGAGAATCAAGGGGAAAACTCTCCACGTGGTGGAGTCATACCTCACACAAAGCAAGATGGTTGTGGTTAGTGGAGGCCAATCATCTCAGCCCAGGACATTGCCTCAGGAGTTTCTCAGGGTAGTGTCCTCGGCCCAAACATCCTCAGCTGTTTCATTGATCACTTTCCCTTCAACATAAGTCAGAAGTGGAAATGTTCGCTGATGACTCACAACTCCTCAGATACTGAAGGAGTCTGTGCCCACAAGCAGCGAGACCTGTACAAACTTCAGGCTTGAGCTGATAAGTGACAAGCAACCTTGTGGCCACACAAGTGCTCAGCAGTGAACATCTCCATTGAGATAGAATCAAACCATCTACCTTTTGATATTCAGCAGCATAATCATCGCTGAATCCCCCACCATCAACATCTTGAGGGTTACCACTGACCAGAAACTAAACTGGACCAGTCACATCTATGCTGAAGCTATAAGTGCAGGTCAGAGATTAGGAATTCTGCAGCAAGTATCTCGCCTCCTGACACCTCAAATCCTGTCCACCATGTACAAGGCACAAGTCAGGAGTGGGATGGAATACATCCCACTCAACAACACTCAAGAAGCTCAACACCATCCAGGAGAAAGCAGCCCACTTGATCGGCACCTAACCCACCACCTTAAACATTCAGTTCCTCCACCACCAGTACACAGTGGCTGCAGTGTGTACCATCTCCATATGCACTGCAGTATCTCACCAAGTATCCTTCAACAGCACCTTCCAAACCCATGACCACTACCACCTCGAAGAACAAGGGCAGCAGATGCATGGGAACTCACTACCTGCAGGTTCCCCTCCAAGTCACTCACCATCCTGACATGGAACTATATCGCCATTTCTTCACTGTTGTTGGGTCACAATCCTGGAACTCCCTCCCCAATAGCACTGTGGGTGTTCCTGCACCAAATGGACTGCAGCAGTTCAAGAAGGCAGCTGACCACCACATTCTCAAGGGCAATTAGGGATGGGTAATAAATGCCAGCCTTATCAGCGATACTCGCGCCCATTAATGAATAAAAAACAAATCACTCTCCACAGATTCCCCACAATCTGGGCTTGGACATTTACTTCAGGAGCACAGAGCTTTATATAACTACAACATGAGTTCCAATCTTCATATTCCGTTCACTTTTCACATTATTTTTCTACCAGTCCACTAGCTTTTAGTGATTCAGTATTCGGGTCTCTGCGCCTCCGCAGTTTCTATCATCTCACCACTTAACAAAAAACACTCTGATCTCTCTTTCGTAGGTCCTAGATGACCCCTCATTTTAAACTCCATCTGCCAAAACATTGCTCACTCACTTAATCTATCAAGAAGATTTGAAAATAAATTTCTTGCCAAAGGATAATGTTCTGCTTCTGCTCCCTCGCCATTTGCTTTTCCCGTTAGTCGTTCACTTGGTGTAAATCCAGAGAAAGTAAAGATGGAAGGAAGGAAGGAGGGGAGGGGAAATCCTGCTCCGTTTCGTGATCCCTATTTGATCTTCATTCCAGTCCAATTTGGGTGATGAATTCCAATTGTCTGTCTCAATTTTAATAAAGTATAAACAATTCTGGAACCACCGTCAAGATACTGACAAGAACAGGTTTCCAGGCCAACATTACATTGAAGCTGGAAACAAGAATGCAACAGGCAGTTGATAAACTAACAACAAGGATGGGATTCAAACCCACGCGTGCACAACACAACGGATTAGTAGCCCATCGCCTTAACCTCTCAGCCACCTCGTCACCTGGCAAGTCACAGAAGCACAACCGTCACCTTCACACAGATCCTGACAGTGCAGCCAGATGTGCAATGATGGAAATGTAGCTTCTGTAAGTAAATGAAATTTCCATCACATCAGGTCATGGCCTGTTGGGAATGGAGCGGTGTGAAACATTTCCAGACCATGTCCAACACGTTTCTACTCAGTGTGAAAACCCACCACGGAAAGACTGGAACATACAATCATTTGATCACAGCATGATTAACATCACTCAGACACCTGAACCATTAGGTCACTGACGAAGTCATGATGACTTCGAATTTCTCATGAAATGACAACTGAACTAACTGACTGGAAGAATTGCTTCAACTCCACGTGATCAGCGAGGCACAGCCTCAGCCGACTTGTCAGGCGGTGTAAACAGATATCACTGCTTCTGATCTTCACCAGAACAGAGAGTGAGATGTAACATTGATCATCAAACAGACTATGAGAGAATACAACAGAATAAAACACATGGAGAGATACTGTGGAATAACAAATAGATTTGATTGGAATGTTGAATTTTGATTGGAATGGATAAAACACCAGAAACAGCAGATTAAATTGGGATTCTCATCATTATATTGATCTGGGACAGAAAAGAGAAACTGATGGAAAGAAGGGAAGAAGGAAGAATGGAACTGTTCAGTTTTTTCACTCGTCCATCAAAGCTGGATTAGAAAAAGTAGCAAAAGTTGCAAATGCTGCCAAAAGCTTGGATCGAAGGATGTCCCAACTGTTTAACTGTCTCCTCACTGAGGGAATTTCAATCAGTCAGCAATATCATTCTCTATTTTTTTTGTTAAATGAACCCAGAACTGTAACTTGGAGTTAATATCTGTGTTCCGACTCCTGAATAATAAAATTTTGAGTTTCTTGATATTTTCTGGACACATTTCCTGCTGAAAGAAATAAGAACTCTTTTCTAATTTACACAATACTCTATACACACTCATCAAGCCTGCTAAGCTAGCATCCTTGGTGCTGCTCTCTCTTCTCCCAAACCTCATCCCATGTGACTGTTACATCATCACTCTGACAGTGGGAGAGGTTGATCCCACTGTGTTCAGCATTAACCCTTTACATCCTGATACTGCTCTGTGAATCAAAAAAAATGGTGAGAGGGTACTTCCTTCATTTATCGAAACACCAACAGCTGCCAGTTTTGAACCAACTCAAACCCATCAGAGAGAGAGAGAGAGACTGTCAGAGAACTTCCTGCATCCAGTCCTGATCCTGTCACGCTCAGCAGATGCTCACCCAGACCCCACTCTCATCAACACTGAGCATTGTCGCTGAGACCCTTCAAATAATGTTTATAAAAGGCAGAAAAATTCAAATTTCATCGCAGCTGGATTGATTGAAACGAAGTTTAATATCTTCTTATCACTAGGTAACCACATGAGAAAGTCCTTCAATCGTTAGCATAAATTATCAGCTGCAAGAATGTTTGTCATTGGGTTGAATCATTTCTGTGTGAGGAATGTTCCAGCATCATAAACCAGGGGAACGTGTTGACTGAGCTGTGTCTTCATCTCTTCTGGACAGTTCATCCTTCATTCTGCTCTGATTCACTTTCCCAAAGCGGATCTACAGATTCTCAAATCTGGAGACTGGGTTTTCTTATTCGGTTCCTTTTGATTTTTCTTGCTCCTGAATGATAATATATTCCAACCTTGGATCAACCTTGCGTTGTGTCCCAGTCTCGGTTAAAAGCGACACTTAATGGCACCAACACTCTGAAACATACAACACGGACACACTCTGCTTCAGTGAGATTAATGTTGAGGCGGTTTCACGTCAAATGCAATTGTGAACAAATTTCTCTCGTGGCAATTGTGGGTGATTTGAGTATTTGCACTGAATTTCTGTGCAAGGAGGGACAGTTTCAAACAGCCATTCCCAAAATCACTTCTTTCACAAAGACAAAGACTGTGCTGTCTGAACGTGTCACTCAACTTCACAAACAAATTTGAACTCGAAGTTCAGGGGAAGACAGAGATGTGAATGATTGACAGAGTAATCTCTAAATCATAACTTTCCGTTTCTTCACTGCAGTGAGGCTTTGTTGGGGTTTGAAGTTAGGTTCTGCTGTTTATCAGACAGAGGCTTTAACCAACTAAGCTACAGGGCAAAATCTCGAATACATCCTTTCCTGGAGTTACAGGTTATTGCAGGACTATCTGTCTCTGGGTTCTTTCTGAATCCACAAGTTTGCAGATCTTTGTGAGTGAGAGACATGGAGATATGCTTCAAAGATTTCCCTGTAAATTATTCAAATCTCCATCTTTTCCTGAACTTTGAACAAACACATTACTGTGGGAATCACACACATCTGGCCCTCACACTCGTCCGCTAAACATTGAAAGGTGACAGTGTTTATTGTGAGGGGATCCATTTATTCAGACACATCTTGATCGGGATGTGTTTCACACATGTAATGTTTTTGTATATTATGTTTATGATGTAATATTGTAAATAAACATTTCCTTGCACTTGTCGCATTTGGTCTCCATTTTCTCTGCTGATGCCCCCTGAATGTATTGGAGAAAATGGTGATGAGGATGAGATAAAAGTCTGTAAATATAGGCAGCAAACAGCAGCAGGGACTGCAGTGAACAGGATCAGTCAGCTCCTGGTGACCTACCTGCTCAGATGGTGGAGAGTTTGGGTGGATTGTGTGAAGCCTGTGCTACAGACTGTCTCCTCAGTTGAATGAGATGCCCTAGGGTAAAGCATGGCTACCCAACCCGACTCCGACCAGACCGGATGACATGTGCCAGGTTCGGCTCGGGTCTCTCTTCCGTGTCCGGCATTCGGGTTCGTGACGGGTCGGGCTGGAGGCGGACACAGTGCTGCCTTGCTCAGGGAGGGAACTTCTGCATGATTCCGCAGGAATAGCCAGCTTTCGGAATGGAGGATCACAACATTTGGACAAGGTATGTTTGATATAATTAACTTTATTATGGTAGTCGGGTCGGGTCGGGTCGTGTGCGGGAAAAAAATCAAAGGACTCGGGCCCGGGTCAGATTCAGGTTGGATGTGGTCAGGTCGGACTGGGTCGGGTTTCAATTTCATAAACGAGCAGGCCTTTACCGCAGGGTCTTAGTGTGCATCAGATTCGAAGTGATTATTTGGGACAATATGGCTGCACCCAAGGGATACATCAGAAGGCTAGGAACGTATGAGAGGGCTCGAGAACCATTCAGTTCATATATTGAAAGAATGGACATGTTTTTCAGAGCTAATAACATTTTGGAACTTGAAGGTGAAAGTGAAGAGGTCGAGACTCAGAATAAGGCAATTCTTGAGGGCAAGAAAGTAATTTTGCGAATGTAAATTATCATGGAAGTGTATGACATGCTAACAAATCTTCCTGCTCCCATCAAGGCAAAAGATGTGAATTCAAAACAATCATCACCAAGTTGGAGGAACATTTTAACCCTAAGCCACTAGAGATCACGGCAAGCTAGAAATTTGGAACCAGAAAGCAGAAAAGTAGTGAAATAGTTGGTGAGTACATTGTGGAACTGAAGAATTTATCACTACATTGCAACTTTGGCACATTCTTAGACCGTGCATTACGAGACAGATTTGTGCTTATATTGGTGGATGAGAAAAGATACTAAACACGCAAAATCCTACATTTCAGCTAGCGTGTAAAATTGCTCTCTCCATGGAGATAGCATCAAAGAATGCTGGGGAATTTCGTCTTATGCCAGTGACAGTAACACACTTCAGGAGAAGATAAAAAAAACTGTCAAAATGGGCTTTCACATGGCAGATAAAATTTTACACAGAGAAGTGTAAAGTGATAAAGTTTGGGAGGAAGAATGAGACAATGTGCACCAATCTTAGAAGGTTTGAAAATGTTGCTAAAAGCAAACAGGACACTTGGCTTTATTCATAGAGGCATAGAGTAAAAGCAAATAAGTTATACGAAACCTTTATAAAACACTGGGGCTGAATGGCCTACTCCTGAACCTCCACAGAAAGCTTCCACTCCAGGCTCAGACACCCTCTTTAGGATCACTCTCCATACATCCTGCCACTCCATGCACGGATATCTCCCTCAGGATCAGATCACAGCTCCACAGTCCTGCCACATCCAGTCGTGAATGGTGGTGGATAATTTAATAACTAACAAGATGAGGAGGCTCCAAAAACACCCACATCCTCAATGATGGTGGAGCCGAGCACGTCAGTGCAAAAGGCAAAACTGAAGTATTTGCAACCATTTTCAGTCAGAAGTATTAAGTGGTTTCGATCTGTGCTAATTTCAGCTCCTCATGCTCGCTGGTGCCTTGATTCTCTGGTGCTAATTTCAGAGTAAATCATGCAGCTTGACAATTGGAGCCAAAGAAAAAGACACAGGAGAGGTTGAAAGTGCCAAAACCTGGGATTGAACCAAGAACTGCGATTTTTAGTGCAATGCAAATCCAGCTGATCTATTTCAGCCACACACTAAAACCAGCCTTCGCTCATTGCTTTGGAAGACAATATTTACATTCAAGTGTTTGTCAAAATTTACAGAACACAACATGAGTAATATTTCCCATTGTTTTCTCAGCACTGATGGAATGTGAAGCGGGAGAAATCCCACTGATCCACACCGACCCAGAGCTGAGAGTTCAATCTTTAGCAGCGAGACGCTGGAGAGACGGAAGAGTCCTGAATCAAGGAGAGACTTTCTGATATAGTAAAAGCAAAATACTGCATATGCTGGAAATCTGAAATAAAAACAAAGGTGCTGGAAATACTCAGCAGGTCTGGCAGCATCTGTGGAGAGAGAAATAGAGATAAAGTTTCAAGTCTGTGACCTTTCATCAGAACTGCCAAAGGTTAGAAAAGAATTAGGTTTTAAACAAGTGAAGGAGAGGGGCCTGTGGGAGAGAACAAAGGGGAAGGTGTTTGATAGGGCAGAGGGCAGGAAAGATTAAATAACAAAGTTGTCCTGGGACAAAGGCAAAGAGTCCGTTAATGCTTGTGGTCAAAGATAAAGCATTTGTCCAGAGAGAGTGTTAATAGCAGAATAATGAGCAGCATTGACTACATGAAAAACAGGCACATGGTTTCAAACACACTGTGTTTTGTGCTCCCCCTTTGGTGAATCCTTGTTCACAGCTTTCCAATTATGATGCAAAGAAATGAACACAAACAGGCTTTCTTTGGTTTAAAGAAAAAAAGTGAAACTTATTAAACTTGCTTAAACTTTAATACGGTTCATGCCTACAGATATACGATGCACCCATGCTAGCATGCACACGTGATATACAGATGCAGCGAGGGACAGAAAAAAGAATTAGAATTAGAATTAGAATTAGAATATTACAGCGCAGTACAGGCCCTTCGGCCCTCGATGTTGCGCCGATCATCTGACCTACACTATTCCATATACATCCAACTGTCTATCCAATGACCACTTAAATGCCCTTAAAGTTGGCGAGTCTACTACTGTTGCAGGCAGGGCGTTCCACGCCCCTACTACTCTCTGCGTAAAGAAACTACCTCTGACATCTGTCCTATATCTTTCACCCCTCAACTTAAAGCTATGTCCCCTCGTGTTTGCCATCCTCATCCGAGGAAAAAGACTCTCACTATCCACCCTATCTAACCCTCTGATTATCTTGTATGTCTCTATTAAGTCACCTCTCCTCCTCCTTCTCTCTAACGAAAACAACCCCAAGTCCCTCAGCCTTTCCTCGTAAGACCTTCCTTCCATACCAGGCAACATCCTAGTAAATCTCCTCTGCACCCTTTCCAAAGCTTCGACATCCTTCCTATAATGCGGTGACCAGAACTGCACGCAATACTCCAGGTGCGGCCTCACCAGAGTTTTGTACAGCTGCATCATGACCCCGTGGCTCTGAAACTCGATCCCCCTCCTAATAAAGGCTAACACACCATATGCCTTCTTAACAGCCATATTAACCTGGGTAGCAACTTTCAGGGATTTATGTACCTGGATACCAAGATCTCTCTGCTCATCTACACTACCAAGAATCTTCCCATTAGCCCAGTACTCTGCATTGCTGTTACTCCTTCCAAAGTGAATCACCTCACACTTCTCCGCATTAAACTCCATTTGCCATCTCTCAGCCCAGCTCTGCAGCCTATCTATGTCCCTCTGTACCCTACAACACCCTTCGACACTATCCACAACTCCACCGACCTTCGTGTCATCCGCAAATTTACTAACCCACCCTTCTACACCCTCATCCAGGTCGTTTATAAAAATGACAAACAGCAGTGGCCCCAAAACAGAACCTTGCGGTACACCACTAGTAACTAAACTCCAGGATGAACATTTGCCATCAACCACCACCCTCTGTCTTCTTTCAGCTAGCCAATTTCTGATCCAAAGCTCTAAATCACCTTCAACCCCATACTTGCGTATTTTCTGCAATAGCCTACCGTGGGGAACCTTATCAAACGCCTTACTGAAATCCATATACACCACATCCACGGCTTTACCCTCATCCACCTGTTTGGTCACCTTCTCGAAAAACTCAATAAGGTTTGTGAGGCACGACCTACCTTTCACAAAACCGTGCTGACTATCGCAAATGAACTTATTCTTTTCAAGATGATTATAAATCCTGTCTCTTATAACCTTTTCCAACATTTTACCCACAACCGAAGTAAGGCTCACAGGTCTATAATTACCAGGGCTGTCTCTACTCCCCTTCTTGAACAAGGGGACAACATTTGCTATCCTCCAGTCCTCCGGCACTACTCCTGTCGACAATGACGACTTGAAGATCAACAGCAACGGCTCTGCAATCTCCTCCCTGGCTTCCCAGAGAATCCTAGGATAAATCCCATCTGGCCCAGGGGACTTATCTATTTTCACTCTTTCCAAAATTGCTAACACCTCCTCCTTGTGAATCTCAATCCCATCTAGCCTAGTAGGCTGTATCTCAGTAATCTCCTCGGCAACATTTTCTTTCTCTACTGTAAATACTGACGAAAAATATTCATTTAACGCTTCCCCTATCTCATCTGATTCCGCACACAACTTCCCACTACTATCCTTGATTGGCCCTGTTCTAACTCTTATCATTCGTTTATTCCTGATATACCTATAGAAAGCCTTAGGGTTTTCTTTGATCCTATCCGCCAATGACTTCTCGTGTCCTCTCCTTGCTCTTCTTAGCCCTCCCTTTAGATCCTTCCTGGCTAGCTTGTAACTCTCAAGCGCCCTAACTGAGCCTTCACGTCTCATCCTAACATAAGCCGCCCTCTTCCTCTTGACAAGCGCTTCAACTTCTTGAGTAAACCACGGCTTGCTTGCTCGACAACTTCCTCCCTGCCTGACAGGTACATACTTATCAAGGACACGCATTAGCTGCTCCTTGAATAAGCTCCACATTTCGTTTGTGCCCATCCCCTGCAGTTTCCTTCCCCATCCTACACATCCTAAGTCTTGCCTAATCGCGTTATAATTTCCTTTCCCCCAGCTATAATTCTTGCCCTGTGGTATATACCTGTCCCTGCCCATCGCTAACCGAATTGTGATCACTATCGCCAAAGTGCTCACCTACATCTAAATCGAACACCTGGCCGGGTTCATTACCCAGTACCAAATCCAATGTGGCATCGCCCCTGGTTGGCCTGTCCACATACTGTGTCAGAAAACCCTCCTGCACACACTGGACAAAAACAGACCCATCTAAAGTACTCGAACTATAGTATTTCCAGTCAATATTTGGAAAGTTAAAGTCCCCCATAACCACTACCCTGTTACTCTCGCTCCTGTCGAGAATCATCTTCGCTATCCTTTCCTCTACATCTCTGGAACTATTCGGAGGTCTATAGAAAACTCCCAACAGGGTGACCTCTCCTCTCCTGTTTCTAACCTCGGCCCATACTACCTCAGTAGACGAGTCCTCAAACGTCCTTTCTGCCGCTGTAATACTTTCCTTGATTAACAATGCCACACCCCCCCCTCTTTTACCCTCTTCTCTGTTCTTTCTGAAACATCTAAATCCCGGAACCTGCAACATCCATTCCTGCCCCTGCTCTACCCATGTCTCCGAAATGGCCACAACATCAGGATCCCAGGTACCAACCCATGCTGCAAGCTCACCCACCTTATTCCGGATGCTCCTGGCGTTGAAGTAGACACACTTTAAACCAAGTTCTTGCTTGCCAGTGCCCTCTTGCGTCCCTGTAACCTTATCCCCTACCTCACTACTCTCAACAGCCTGTACACTGGCACTGCAATTTAGGTTCCCATTCCCCTGCTGATTTAGTTTAAACCCCCCCGAAGAGCACTAACAAATCTCCCCCCCAGGATATTGGTACCCCTCTGGTTCAGGTGAAGACCATCCTGTTTGTAGAGGTCCCACCTACCCCAGAAAGAGCCCCAATTATCCAGGAAACCAAAACCCTCCCTCCTACACCATCCCTGCAGCCACGTGTTCAACTCCTCTCTCTCCCTATTCCTCTCTTCGCTAGCACGTGGCACAGGCAACAACCCAGAGATAACAACTCTGGTTGTTCTCGCTCTAAGCTTCCACCCTAGCTCCCTGAATTTCTGCCTTAAATCCCCATCTCTCTTCCTACCTATGTCGTTGGTGCCTATGTGGACCACGACTTGGGGGTGCTCCCCCTCCCCCTTAAGGATCCCAAAAACGCGATCGGAGACATCACGTACCCTGGCACCTGGGAGGCAACACACCAACCGTGAGTCTCTCTCGTTCCCACAGAACCTCCTATCTGTTCCCCTAACTATGGAGTCCCCAATGACTAATGCTCTGCTCCTCTTCCCTTTTCCCTTCTGAGCAACAGGGACAGACTCTGTGCCAGAGACCTGCACCCCATTGCTTACCCCTGGTAAGTCGTCCCCCCCAACAGTATCCAAAACGGTATACCTGTTGTTGAGGGAAACGGCCACAGGGGATCCCTGCACTGCCTGCTGGTTCCCTTTCCTTCCCCTGACGGTAACCCATCTACCTACTTCTTTTACCTGAGGTGTGACTGCCTCCCTATAACTCCTGTCAATAATCCACTCCGCCTCCCGAATGATCCGAAGTTCATCCAGCTCCAGCTCCAGTTCCCTAACGCGGTCTGCGAGGAGCTGGAGTTGGGTGCACTTCCCGCAGATGCAGTCAGCAGGGACACTCTTGGCGACCCCTACCTCCCACATTCTGCAGGAGGAACATACAACTGCCTTTACCTCCATTCCCACTATTCTAGATTCCCAATAAATCTACTGAAAAACCAATCGAAAAAAAAAGTCAAAACTTGTTCGCTTAGCAATCCGACGGACTGAAGTTTTAAATAAAAAGCTTACCTTATCAACACCCTAGAGTCCTTTTTTTTTGGTTAGAGGAGGAGGGTGGGTGGGAGACACTACACGTGTAGTGTCTCGGGTACTGCCACTGCCCAAATAAATAGTTTTCCCTTACCCAGCAGTCCCCTGGTCCTCCGAAACAAAAGGGGATTAACTTGTAACTTACTGAAATTGACCGCTCAGCTGAAAGTCCGCTCCGCACCCCGTTCTATCAAGGCTGCTCCTCGCAAAAGACAAAGATTTTAAAACTGCCCAAATAAATAGTTTTCCCCTACCCAGCAGTCCCCGGTCCTCCGAAACAAAAAAGGGATTAACTTGTAACTTACTGAAATTGACCGCTCAGCTGAAAGTCCGCTCCGCACCCCGTTCTATCAAGGCTGCTCCTCGCAAAAGACAAAGATTTTAAAAACTGCCCAAATAAATAGTTTTCCCCTGCCCAGCAGTCCCCGGTCCTCCGAAACAAAAAAGGGATTAACTTGTAACTTACTGAAATTGACCGCTCAGCTGAAAGTCCGCTCCGCACCCCGTTCTATCAAGGCTGCTCCTCGCAAAAGACAAAGATTTTAAAAACTGCCCAAATAAATAGTTTTCCCCTACCCAGCAGTCCCCTGGTCCTCCGAAACAAAAAAGGGATTAACTTGTAACTTACTGAAATTGACCGCTCAGCTGAAAGTCCGCTCCGCACCCCGTTCTATCAAGGCTGCTCCTCGCAAAAGACAAAGATTTTAAAAACTGCCCAAATAAATAGTTTTCCCCTACCCAGCAGTCCCCGGTCCTCCGAAACAAAAAAGGGATTAACTTGTAACTTACTGAAATTGACCGCTCAGCTGAAAGTCCGCTCCGCACCCCGTTCTATCAAGGCTGCTCCTCGCAAAAGACAAAGATGTTAAAAACTGCCCAAATAAATAGTTTTCCCCTACCCAGCAGTCCCCGGTCCTCCGAAACAAAAAAGGGATTAACTTGTAACTTACTGAAATTGACCGCTCAGCTGAAAGTCCGCTCCGCACCCCGTTCTATCAAGGCTGCTCCTCGCAAAAGATAAAGTGGAACAGTTTGAGGCAATATCTTGTTACTGTGCTTCGAGCTCACGGTATAGCATTTTTGTAGGTAATTCTTGCATTTCGTAGGGCCCAGTATTCTCCTTAAACCTTGTACATGTTGGAGACTTTTCTCTCTTTGAGATTCACATGTTTTCACAAGGTTCAGTTCTGTGGGAAAGAGATGGAGGCAGGCAGGACTGGAGAGGGTCTGCCCCATCCGGGAGCACATGGTGTTCTGAGTTCAAATCTGTGGCAAGTTCAAAAAACCAACAGCCAACTAGTCATGTGACTAAAACTGGTCTGACCACTTCTGCTGTGTATTGGGGAAGCAAAAGACTGCGTCCCTTTGTTTCAATACTGTTTGTTACTATGCAAATTTCTTTCCCGTCAGGCGCTTGCAATTTTAAGTTTTAATGTTCATGTGGCAAAAATCATGTGTGCCTCAGTCTTGGCAGGTGGGGTGGGGGGATCAGTCCACAAGGCTGTAGAGTGACGAATCGAAAGATCAGGTGCTGTTCCTCGAGCTTGCGTTGATGTTCACTGGAACACTGGAGCAGGCCAAAGACAGAAATGTTGACATGAGAGCAGGGGGAAGTGTTGAAATGGCAAGCAACCAGAACCTCAGGGTCATGCTTTCGGACTGAGTGGAGGTATTCTACAAAGCGGTCAGCTAATCTGCGTTTGGTCTCCCCAATTTAGAGAAGACCGCATTGTGAACAGAAAATACAGTACACTAAATTGAAAGAAGTACAAGTAAATCGCTGCTTCACCTGAAAGGGGTGTTTGGGGCCTTGGATAGTGAGGAGAGAGGAGGTAAAAGGGAAGCTATTACACTTCCTGTGATTGAATGGGAAGGTGCCGTGGGAAGGGGACGAGGTATTGGGGATAATGGAGGAGTGGACCAGAGTGTTGCGGAGGGAACGATCCTTTCGGAATGCTGACAGGGGAGGGGAAGATGCATTTGGTGGTGGCATCACGCTGGAGGTGGTGGAAATGGTGGAGGATAGTCCTTTGGATGTGGAGGCAGGTGGGGTGGAAAGTAAGGACAAGGGGAAACCTGTGGCGTTTCTGGGAGGGATGGGAAGAGGGGAGGGCCGATGTGTGGGAAATGGACCAGACACACTCCTTGAACTCTCTGCTGACGAAGTCTGAAAAAGGGAAGAACAACCACACAACAAGGGTCTCAAATCGAAGACCCTGGGATTAAAAGTCTTATTCTCTACCAACTGAACTAACAAGGCCTGATACAGTACTTCCACTCTGTCTGTTATTGGACGGATGCAGCTGTTGGCTCCACCCCAAGGGCGGGCGTTTGTTCCACCAACCATGAAGCAGCTTCCTATCAATTCCCAAAATTATCATCTCCAACAAGAGAGAATCTAACTATCTCCCCTTGACATTCAATGGCATTATCATTGCTGAATCCCTCACTATCAACATCCTGGGGGTTGCCAATGAACAGAAACTGAATTGGAACAGCCATATAAATACCATAGCTTCAAGAGCAGGTCAGAGGCTGGGAATTCTACTGTGAATCACTCACCTCCTGTCCACCATCTCCAAGACACAAGTCAGGAGTGTGATGAAAGGCTCCTCACTTGCCTGGATGAGTGCAGCTCCAACAACACCAAAGAAGCTCAACACCATCCAGGACAAAGCAGCTCACTTGATCAGCACTCCATCCACCACGACCTCGACCACCTATAAGGACATTGGATGAATGGCAACACCACCATCTGCAAGTTCCCCGCCAAGCTACACACCATCCTGTCTTGGAACTATATCATGATTCCTTCACTGTCACTGGATCAACATCCTGTAACTCACTTCCTAACAGCAGGTATTGCAATGGCTCAAAAAGGCGGCTCACCACCACCTTCCCAATGGCAATTAGGGATGGGCAATAAATGCTGGCTTTGCCAGCAATGCCCACATCCCATGAAAGAATAAAAAAGAGATTTGCCACAATGGCAGCAGGGTGAGGGATTTCAGTTATGTGGAGAGATTGGAGAAGCTGGGGTTGTTCTCCTTGCAGCAGAGAAAGGTCAGAAGAGATTTGACACATTTGTACAAAATCATTTTACATAAGGCGAAACTGTTTCCAGTGGTAAAAGGGTCAGTAAGCAGAGGACACAGATATCAGGTGATTGGCAGAAGAACCAGAGGTGACATGAAGAACCATTTTTTACACAGCAATGTGTTGTGATAAAGAAAGAAAAGACTTGCATTTATATAGCACCTTTCAAGACCACTGGATATATCAAAGCACTTTGTAAACAATGAAATACTTTTGAAGTGTAATCACTGTTGTAATGTCAGAAATGCAGCAGCTAATACCCACAAACAGCAATGTGATAATGACCAACTGATCTGATTGAGGGGCAAATATTGATCACAACACCAGGGAGAATTGCTCTTCACTTGTTTGAAATTGCAACATGGGATCTTTTACATTCACCCAAACATGCAGACCAGGTCTTGGTTTAACATCACACCTGAAAGGCAGCACCTTCAACACCCTCAGTGCTGCACTGGAGTGTCAGCTGTGAAATCTGAACCCAGAAGCTTGTGATTTCGAGGTGAGTGTGACCAACTGAGCCACAGCTTTTACCTGAGTCTCAATCCTTCTACCAACAATTTCTCTCTATCAGGTCTGTCACGACCCCTCATGATTGTGAACACCTCTATCAAATCTCCTCTCCAAGGAGAACAACCCCAGCTTCTCCAATCTATCCACATAACTGAAATCCTAACCACACGTTGCAGAAAGGAATTTTTCCTCATGTTCCTTCTGGTTTTGTGAGTCACCTTAAATCTGTAACCTTCGTTATGGACCGTTCAGCAGTTAGAAACAGTTCCTCAGTATTTACTCTACCTCAAACCTTCAAGGAAGCTCTGCAAAGTAACTGAAAATCAAGTTGTCAGAAGTGGGATTTAAACACATGCCTCCAGTGAAAGCTGCAACCTGAACAGAAAAGCTGAAACCGCTCAGTCACCTCAACTGTTCAAACCTTTTTCACCTCGTCATCACTTCTGTACTTTGAAAGGTTCACTCAGTTCAGGAACTTGTTCAATGTTACTGGAATGCTCAGTGATTGGGATATTAACTCCCCCGGGTTTTCCTGAGCTTGTTCTCGGTGTTTGGGGATGTTTGTCCTGGGCTGTGGAATCTTGCATCCCTGTAATGGACATTAACCCACTGATTGAATCTGTATTCACTGCTTTCTGCTGGTGCTGGGTAATTGCAGAGTGTGGGGCTGGAATGTTGCTGCTTGTCTCGGCCTCACTCACTCTGGAAAAGAGTGAATAATTGATGCGTCTGTTTCTGTATCTGAAATGTGACTTCGATCTGCTGTTATTAACCGAGGCAGCGCTGCAGGAGGATACGTTAATAATCTCTCACTAATCAACTGCAAACAGTCAGAATGTGTAACTTTGAGCAGCACTTTCTGCACCGTCAGGGCTGGAAAGTTGAGGGAGGGAGGGACATTGTCAGTATCTGAGTGTATACAGCACTGTACAGAGAAAGAGCCAATATACCGGGGCTGAGACACAGTGCATCTTTTCACATTTAATCACAATAATATCCACAGTCAGGACTGAAAAGGATGAAAAACCAAATAGCAAGAGCAAAAATAAGAAAACTAAGCAATTATAGATTAGCTGATAAGCTTTCACTGTGTTACCTGGTAGTCTACAGTTTTATATTCAATGCTTTCTCCACTGTGGCCAGGGAATGGTTTCTTCTCAAGGGCTGAATATTAACAAAACTTCTCAGAATTTAAATCTTTTAAAAGTAATTCCATGGAGCTAATGGCGAAAAGTCAAATAACTGCACCAATTATAGGAGAGCTGGTTGGTGATGACGTGGATGTGTCTGCAGTGTGCAGGACCAGACTGTTTCTATAGATTCACAATGAATGTTCCATCTTTATTTGTAACAGTGAAACTGATAGTGGACAATGGCTATTCTGGTTGCAGCAACCTGGAGATTTAACTCATTAACACCCTGCTTTAGGGTAATTTAGGAAGCACAACATGCAGCTCTGTCAGTTAGTGTGCTTGTTTGTTCACCCACAATTTGTTGGTTTCAGCACATAAAAGGATGAGGCTTTATTAACTTAAACTCTTCTACATCTGCTGTATTACTCTTGCTGTTGATTCTTCAAAGATAAGGTTAATCAAGTCTTTCTTTGTGAAATCCATGCTGACTGTGTTTTATTATATTTTCATTTTCATATGTATTTTCTAGTTTTGGGGATTATTGTCTTTTTTATTGATTTCATTTTTATTTATTGCATTTATTGCCAATCCCTAATTCCCTGGAGAAAGTGGTGGTGAGCTGCCTTCTTGAACCACTGCAGTCGATGTGATGCTGTTCGGAAGGGAGTTCCAGGATTTTGACCCATCAACGGGAAGAGAACAGTGATATATTTCCAATTCAGGATGTTGTATGGCTTAGAGGGGAACTTGCAGGTGGTGGTGTTCCCATGCATCTGCTGCCCTTGTCCTTCTAGGTGATAGAAGTCACGGGTTTGGAAGGTGCTGTCGAAAGAGGCTTGCTGCCTTGCTGCAGTGCATCTTGTGGATGGTACACACTGCTACCACAGTGCATCGGTGATGGAGAGAGTGAATATTGTGAATGAGGTGCCAATCAAGTGGGCTGCTTCGTCCTAGAAGACGTTGAGCTTCTGAAGTGTTGTTGGAGCTGCACCTATCCAGGCAAGTGGAGAGTATTCCATCACACTCCTGACTTGTGCCTTGTCGATAGTGGACGGGCTTTGGGGAGTCAGGAGGTGAGTTACTCGCCGCAGGATTCCTAGTCTCTGACCTGCTCTTGTAGCCATGATATTTATATGGCTACTGCAGTTCATTTTCTGGTCAATGGTAACCCCCAGGATGTTGATAGTGGGAGATTCAGCAAACGTAATGCTGTTGAACGTCAAGGGGAGATGGTTAGGTTCTCTCTTGTTTGAGATGGTCATTGCCTGGCACTTGTGTGACTCGAAAGTGAAATATCCTTATTGTAGGGTATTGTATTGCACTGTGCAGTGACAACACTTGGAAAGTCCTTCATTGGCTGTAAAAGGCTTTACAAGGTCCTGTGAAATGCATGTGTTGCTTTTTCCATTGTTATCAGTGTCATTTTGATCAAAAGATAGGATTCGTGAGCACAAATTTTAAATCAATGTTGATTCAAATAATGTAAAAGCATCTATATTCTTGCACCATACATAATAATCACCATCTTCCTATCCTTACAGAGTACAATGTCTTTGACCGTGAAATTGATTCCACAATCTCAGTCCCTCAGACAATTTCAGCCCAGTTCTGATGAAAGATCACAGATCTGAAATGTTTACTCTGTTTCTCTCTCCACAGATGCTGCCAGACCTGCTGAGTATTTCCAGCATTTTCTGTTTTTATTTCAGATTTCCAGTATCTGCAGTATTTTGCTCCTGTGTTACTTTGAAAGTTAAAACTGACCCACCTGTCGACAATTCACACTGGGGTCTCCCATGAAATGATTCTGTATAATGTTGATGTGATGAATACAGAGTCTGAGCACAGAGCTTCCTGTGGGAAATTGGGGATATGAAAACCAGCAGACTCTGCAGGAATTTCCACTGGGAGCACAAATACACAAAATCTACCTTTTATATATGGATTCATTTTGATTGTCCTTCTGGAAAATTATTTTGAAACAATTTAAACATCAACGCACAGCTCCATGACCGGGTCAATTATGAGGACATCCTCTGACAGGTCATGTGACAGCTGGAGCCACAAGACATCAGAACCAGATTTGTGACTGGATTAAAACCCGGAATCCTGTCCCAATGGCTTTTCAAATAAAGCTGTTGCTGTTTGAAAACACAGCAGTTAAACTTTCTGCCTGACCATGAGGGGAGCTAGGGAGAAATTTACAAAACTAAATCCTTTTACAAAATTGTTCGAAAACCATTAATATAGAAATCATGTGAGGATTCATCTGCAGGAGAAACAAGCAAAATACAGAAAGTACAAAGGACAGCTGAAAAGGGAAATGAGATCAGCAAGAGAGTGTGTGAGAAAAGAGTAGTGGGTCACATAACTGGGATCACTGAAGTCTTTTACCAACATATGGACTGTCAAAGAAAGGGTGGGTCAATTAGGAGATCCTGTGGAGCCAGAGGGCGTGCCTGAGGCACTAATTAAGTACATTGCATCTGTCACAAAACAGGCAGATTGTGCAAATGTCACACAGTAAAGGAGGAGGATGTGGAGAAATTGGAGGGGATGAAAATAGATAAAGAGGAGATAATTACAAGGTTGGCAGCGCTCACAGTCGAAAAGTCACCCGGTCTGGATGGGCTGCATCCTGGGTTGCTGAGGGAAGTAAGGGTGGAAATAGTGGAGACTTGAGCCACAATCTTTCAATCCCCCTTTCTATGGGAATGATGCCAGAGGATTGGAGGATGCAGGTAAGCTTAGGTAGTTCGATCTCAGTTTAACTTGACCATTTTTATAATGTATCTGTTGTAATAACTAATAAGGTCAAGGAAGCCATTTTACAATTAACACATGACCAAAGGAGCCATTTTGTGTTCAGTACTAACGTTTGTATCCTGCATAATTAATGAGTAGCTACCCATCATGAAACAGATGATTGTAAAGGTAATGAACCTTGATTGAGTTATAAATAATGAATCAATAATCATTTTAGAGAGAATGGGTTTTCATTTAAAGTTAGGTCAATCTAATTACTGTGAGTTTCTGTGTCTGTGTGGGAAAGGGCAGTTTCAGCGGAACGTATTCAAACAATGGACCTTTCTAGGACACCTGATAAAACCCATGGTCTGGTACATCGTGACCTTCAAGAGTCTCGATTTAATGAATAGGAAACTTGTTTCAGATCAGATTGGGAGACAGTATGAAACCACTCCATTGTACTCATGTCTGAGATTCTGAGGACAGGTGACTGTTAGTGGAAGACATCATTAAGAACTTATTAAATGTACCTGGCAACAGCTCGGACCAAATATTATTTTACAAGGTGGTGTGATGTCAATCCAGGGGTTAAAAGTAGGGATTTTGTAAGGGTTCAGTGTGCAGGAACACTAGAAGACCTCAGGGGTAAAGGCTCAGATCATCAACCAAGTTCTCCACCTGATGAGGGATCTAGGCTGGACAAAGAGGACCGTGACACTCTGAGACCAAGCTCGACCAGTCCACACACCTGCTCGAGCAGTAAAGTTATATTGTCCAAGTTTGTTCAAGATAATTTTGCTTTCAATTATTAAGTACTATTTTACTCTCAATAAAAGTTCTGGACATATTAATCAAATATCCTGTTGCTTTAATTGGTTAAAGTCATTCCCAAAGAGATTGTCCACAATAGACTTTCCAGAATTAAAAGATACATCTGCAAGGATTGCTAATTTTACAGCCCTGTTTAAAAAGAGAGATAAACCCAGGAACTACAGACCAGTTAGTCCAAAGTCGGTGGTGGGGAAACTTTTAGAGACAATTATCCAGGAGGAAATTAACTGTCACTTGGTAGAACATGGGCTAATAAATGACAGCCAGTACAGATTGGTTAACAGAAGATTGTGTATGAATTAATTAATTAATTAATTTCTTTGATGAAGTTTCAGAGAGAGTTGACCAGGCTGGTGAGGTTGATGGTGTGTGTCTGGACTTCAAAATTGTGTTTGAAAAAGTACCATAAAATAGACTTGTGAACAAAATTCGAGCAGATGGGATTAAAGGGGGTAGTGGCAGCGGGGATACAAAATTGGGTGAGGGACAGAAAGCATAAAGTAGGGTGAATGCTTGTTTTTGGGAATGGAGGGACTAATCCAGGAATGTCACTGTTGTTGCAGTATGTGCAGTGTCTGACCCTGAGCTGTCCTAGGGAGGGGGCTGTTTGTGATGTTCCTGTGGGGTGCATTATCATCAGGGTCACCCTCTGAGCTGTCACAGGGATGGGGCAGTGTGTGATATCCTTGTGCATGTCATGCAAGCCCACTGGCATGTGGTTCCATCCTGATGCCAAGAAACAGAGCCCCAGATATGGGCAAAAAGTCTCACTTCCCTGTGGGTGTCTTGAGAGAGAAGAAGGCTGAGGGAGTAAACCTGGACAGTAAATCCGGAGTGGAGTCCCGTAGGCAGTTACCTGTTACTTATCAGGTAGTTTTCCAGCAACTCCGACAGCAGAGCAATACCAAACAGTACTGTTTTTTTCCTTTCCTTTGGACAATACTAGCAATGCTGAGAGGGGGTCCTGATGCTCAGTGTCTCCATACTATTTGCCCAGGCCTGTGCCCTGGAGAGGACACTCCAGCTTTGTGGTTAAACATTAGCACAACACGGGAAGAAACAGTTGCTGATTGTAAGCTCTCACTCAATTGGTGTAGAGTATGAGCACCAGGGGTTACTTCTGACAGTGAGAGAGATCATCATGTCTCATTGGATAACTACCATCCACTCAGTAACTGCTGTCCTGCCATGACCTACTTGCTTCAATGGATGCTTGGAGCTTAGAGAGTCATCTCTCAACAGGCAGTTCGATAATCTATGCACCAGGCAAGACATACTTAACAAAGAAGACACCAGTCCTTCGCATCGCAAGCTGGAATGTGAGGACCATGAGTCCTGGCCTTACTGACAACCTTCTGCAGGTTGATGACACACACAAGACAGCTGTGATCGACAAAGAACTCACAAGGCTCAATGTGGACATTGCTGTTCAGCAAGAAACTAGACTCGTTCAAAGTGGATCCCTCAAAGAGAAACACTACACCTTCTTCTGGCAGGGGAAAGCCCAAGAGGCAACTCGTGGGTTTCACAGTAAAAAAACACGCCACTTGCAATGAGTGAACCACCCACAGTAGGCTCAGAGAGACTTCATACTCTTCACTTGTCAACAAGCGCGGGCCCAGTTAATCTCATGTGCATCTATGTCCCGACACTCACCTCCACCCCAGATGTCAAGAATCAATTCTATGAGACACTTGACGCTGCCATCAATGGAATTCTCAGCACTGAGGGATTGTATCTTCTAGGAGATTTCAACGCAAGTGTGGGTACTGACTACAGCTTGGCCAACTAACATAGGGCACCAGGGGATTGGCAAGATGATCAAAAATGGACAGAGGTTGCTGGATCTATGCTGTCACCATGGACTCTGTGTGACAAACAGCTACTTCCAGTTCAAGCTGTGCCACAAGGTGTCCTGGAGCCATCCAAGATCACGCCACTGGCACCAGCTAGAACTTAACATCACCAGACGTACCACCCTCAGCAGTGTCCTCATCACTCACAGCTATCACAGCGCAGACTGTGACACTGACCACTCCCGAGTGCGTAGCAAGGTCAGGCTTCAGCCAAGGAAGCTTCACCCATCCAAGAAGAAAGGTCCTTCACGGATCAACACTTGCCGAACCACTGATCCAGAAAGGACCCAGGAGTTCCTCAACATCCTCGATCAGGCTCTTTCAGAAAACACCCAAGGCCTCAGTGCGGTGTCAAAGTGGAATCATCTGCACGCCACCATCTATAACTCTGCACGGGAAAAGAGATGGGAGGAATGCTGACTGGTTTGAGGCTTATTGGACTGAAATGGAGTCAGTTACTGTAACTAAGAAGAGAGCCCTCATGAACTACAAACCAGTCCCCAGCAAACAAACTCTCGATGCTCTCAGAGCTGCCAGAAACAAGTCTCTGCAGACTACTCGGCACTGCACCAATCAATACTGGTTAAGGCTCTGCAACAGCATACAATCTGCCGCTGAATCTGGGGGATGCTAGAGGGACATATGAAGGAATTCAACACACCAAGGTTCCTTAGACAGCACCTTCCATACCCGCAACCTCTACCAACTAGAAGGACAAGGGCAGCAAATTCATGGGAACATCACCACCTGCAAGTTCCCCTCCAAGCCACACACTATCGTGACTTGGAGCTCTCTCGCCTTTCCTTCACTGTCGCTGGGTGAAAATCCTGGAACTCCCTTCCTAACAGCACTGTGGGTGTACCAACCTCACATGGACTGCAGCGGTTCAAGAAGGCAGCTCACCACCACCTTCTCATGGGAAATGAGGGATGGGCACTAAATGCTGGCTTAGCCAGTGATGACCACATCACATGAATGAATAAAAAAAAAATTATGAAAGCAACGGGCCCAGCAGTAACTAAATCAGCACCTTTGAAGACAAAGCCAGGGACAATCATCACTGAACCTGACAAGCAGATGGAAAGGTAAGTGGAGCATTACCTTGAACTCTACATAACGGAGAACATTGTCATTGAAGTAGCTCTCAGCGCCATTCCAGACTTCCCTGTCATGGAGGAGTTCGACAGTGAGTCCTCTATAATAGAGCACAACAACGCCATTGACCGTCTTGCCAGTGGTAAAGCCCTGCGAAATGATGGTATTCCACCTGGAATCATCAAAAGTGGAAAAGCGGCTCTGCTGCAGCATCTCCATGAACTTCTGTGTCTCTGTTGGAAGGAGAGATCTGCGCCTCTCAACATGCGTGATGCAAACATTGTCACCTTGTACAAAAATAAGGGGGAATCGCAGTGACTGCAGCAATTACCGAGGCATCTCCTTGCTAAGTATTGTGGGGAAGGTCTTTTCTCACATTGCTCTGACCAGA
The DNA here is from genome assembly GCF_036365525.1 of Heterodontus francisci. Lineage (NCBI taxonomy): Eukaryota > Metazoa > Chordata > Chondrichthyes > Heterodontiformes > Heterodontidae > Heterodontus > Heterodontus francisci. The sequence continues at coordinate 86,920 of NW_027140380.1, read as the reverse complement.
TTGCAGACCCTGGCATCACACATCTATCCTGAGTCTCAGTGCAGCTTCAGAGCTGGTAGATCGACAGTCGACATGATTGTCTCACTTCGGCAGTTACAAGAGAAGTACTGTGAACAGTACAGACCACTCTACATTGTCTTTATAGACATCACCAAGGCCTTCAATCTTGTCAGCAGAGACGGACTCTTCAAACTGCGATGGAACATAGGCTGCCCTCCTGAACTCTTGGGCGTCATCTCTTCTTTCCACGAGAACATGCACAGTACCATCAGTTACAATGGAGCAACATCAGATGCTTTCAAGATCAGCAGTGGGGTAAAGCAGGGCTGTGTCCTGGTGACAACTCTCTTAGAAACAGAGGAACATAGGAGGAGGCCATTTAGCCCATCGAGCCTGTACTGCCATTCAATTAGATCATGGATGATCCTCTGCCTCAACACCACTTTCCCGTGCTATCCCCATATCCCTTGATGTCATGAGTATCAAGGTTTCTATCAATTTCTGTCTTGAACATGCTCAATGATTGAACTTCCACATACCCCTGGGGTAGAGAATTCCAAAGATTCACCACCCTCTGAATGAAGAAACTCCACCCTATCTCAGTTTTAAATGGCCTTTTAAATGAAACTTTAAGGAATACAAGCCCAGTTTCCTCATCCCAGGGATTAGTCTGGTGACCGTCCATTGCACTCCCTCCATGGCATGTATATCCTTCTTTAGATAAGGAAACCAAAACTGTACACAATACTCCAGCGCAGTCTCACCAAGGCTCTATACAATTGCAGCAAGACATCTTTACTCCTGTACTCAAGACCCTTTGTGTGAAGGCCAACATACCATTTGCCTTCCTAATTGATTGCTGCACCTGCATGCGAGCTTTTAGTGTCTCATGAACAAGGACACCCAGGTCCCTTTGAACATCAACACTTCCCAAACTCTCACCATTTAAGAAATACTCTGTCTTTCTGTTTATTCTGCCAAAGTGGATAACTTCACACTTATTCATATAATGTTCCATCTGTCATTTCATTCAGTTATCCTCTCCAAGTCCCCTGGAAGCCTCCTTGTAAACTCCTCACAGCTCACATCCTTTACAATTAGCATACTCTTCTCCATGCTGCAATTGTACACTTTCAGTGACTCAGATGGGGGTGTCCACCTGCATACCAGAGCTGATGACAAGCTGTTCATCTTGGCAAGACTGCGCGCCAAGACTAAAATGAGTCAGTTCCTAGTCTGTGAGATGCTGTTTGCTGATGACGCTGTGCTGACATCCCATAATGAAATTCACTTGCAGCAGTTTGTATATCGGTTCTCCCTGGCCTGCAAGGAGTTTGGACTGATGATCAGCATCAAGAAGATGAAAGTTATGGGCCAGGACGTCGAGACTCCATCTTCCATCAAAATCGACAACCTCACTTTGGAGGATCAACAATCACCAGCAATCTGTCCCTTGATGCTGAAATCAGCACCAGGATTGTCAATGCTGCAGCTGTCATGTCAAAGTTGAGAAGACCAATGTGAACCAACAGCAAACTGACCAAAAATACGAAGCTCTGCGTGTACCAGGCTTGTGTTCTCAGCACCCTCCTTTATAGTTGAGAAGCATCAACAACTTATACAAGTCAAGAAAAGCAGCTGAACAGCTTCCACCTCCACTGTCTCAGATGGATATTGGGCATCTCCTGGCAGGACAGAGTGCCGAATGCAGAAGTACACCAGCGTGCAGGGATCCGCAGCATGTTTGTCCTCTTGAGTCAGCGGTGCCTCTGTTGACTGGGTCATGTGTGCTGAATGGATGACGGTCGCTTTGCCAAAGACATGCTCTATGGTGAGCTTGCTATCAGCATGAGACCAACAGGTCACCCACGTCTATGATACAAGGACATCTGCAAACGAGATCTCCAGCAGACTGGGAGTGCAGTCGATGCATGGGAAGTCCTTCCTGCTGACTGGAATTCCTGGAGAAAAGCATTCAGGAAGACGATGGGAAATGCAGAGGACAAAAGAAATGACCAGTTGGGGGGAAAGAGAGCTCAGAGGAAGGAAAAATTATCAGTCGACCTCGGGCCAATGATATTCATCTGTACCAGCTGTGGAAGGGATTGTCACTCACGAGTCATCCTCTACAGCCACAACAAACGATGTTTAATACAGAAGTGACCTACACGGCAGGCGTAGCCCATCGCCGTCCGAGACGGACAGTTGCCTATTACTATTACAGCGACAGCTACAACTACAAGAGCGGGTCAGAGGCTGGGAACTCTGCGGCGACTAACTCACCTCTTGACTCACCAAAGCCTGCCCACCATCTACAAGGCACAAGTCAGGAATGTGATGGAATACTCATGCCTGGATGAGTGCAGCTCCAACAACACTCAAGAGATTGACACCATCAGGTCAAAGCAGCCCACTTGATTGGCACCCCAGCCACCACCTTAAACATTCATTCCCTCTAGCACCAGTGCAGAGGCAGCAGTGTGTAACATTTACAATATGTACTGCAGCAACTTGCCAAGCCTCCTTCAACAGCACCTTCCAACCCACAAACTCAACCACCTAGAAGGACAAAGGTAGCAGACGCATGGGAACAACACCACCTTCAAGTTCCCCTCCAAGTCACACACCCTCCTGACTTGGCACTATACCGCCATTCCTTTACTGTTGCAGGGTCAAAAACCAGGAACACCCTCCCAAAAAGCACTGTGGAGGTGCCAGAGGACTGAACAGTGGCAAATGTGACTTCCTATTTCAACAAAGGGAGCAAGGGGTAACTACAGGCCAGTGTGATTAACAGCAGTGGTGAGTAAGGTTTTAGAAACAATATTAGGGAAAAAATCAACAGTCACTTGGAGAGATCTGAGTTAATTGAGGAGAGTGAGCATGGATTTATAAATGGGAGTTCATGCTTGACTAACTGCATTTTTTGATGAACTAACAGGAAGATGATGCAGCGAATGTTGTTGATATGGATTTTAAGAAAGGATGGATGGATGGATTAAGAATGAATGATAAGGTAGCACATAAAAGGGTGGTTAACAAAATTGAGGTTCATGGAATAGGAGAGTCACTTCCAATTGGATAGAAAATTGCTTTAAGGACAGAAAATAGCGAATCATAGTAAATGGTTCTTTGTCAGACTGGAGGATAGTCGACAGTGGGTGTTCTCCAGTGGTCACTGCGAGAACCACTGCTTTTTCTGCTATATGTAAATGACTCGGATCTTGGAATATCGAGTAGAATCTCAAAATATACCGATAACACCAAACCTGGAGGAGTGGTAAACAGTGAGGATGATATGACCTGCCTGCAACAGGACAGTGATAGGCTAGCAGAATGGGCAGACAGGTGGCAGATAGAATTTAATAGTGACTCGTGTGAGGTGATGCACTTTATCAGAAGGAATTGGGAGAGACAATATATACTTAATAGCAAAGTTCTAAACAGAACTAAAAATAATGCACCTTGTCAGTGGCTTGTTGGTCCAGGGGTATGATTCCCACTTTGGGTGTCTGATTGGTTAATATGCGAGAGGTTCACAGACTAGCCCTTCTTCATTTGTGTTTTTAGTTGAAGGTCATCAATTGGTTGCAGCCTCACAGAAAGCGAAATTGACGTTCATACAGATCCTGTTTGAGGACCAGAGAACTGGATTCAAAGAGCCTGTTGACAAAATTGAAATGAACAAAATGTACAGGTCGCCAAGTGGGTGTCTGAAGGTGGAGCAGTAACTGAGAGCTGGATCCAAAAACAACATGACTAGTAGCTAGTATGGAATGGAATTCTTCTGTGTTTCTGTTGTTCGGTTTCGATTAGGGTGGCACAGTGGCGCAGTGGTTAGACCCACAACCTCCCAGTTTCAGGGCCCTGGGCTCAATTCTGAGTACTGCCTGTGAGAGTTTGCAAGTTCTTCCTGTGTCTGTGTGGGTTTTTGCTGGGTGCTCTGGTTTCCTCCCCCCTCCAAAGACTTGCAGGTGATAGGTAAATTGCCCGTAGTGTAGGTTGGTGGTAGGGAATATGGGATTCCTGTCGGGTTAGTATAAATGGGTGGTTGTTGGTCGCCACAGACTTGGTGGGCCGAAGGGCCTGTTTCAGTGCTGTATCTCTAATAATAATATCTCATCGATTTTCTTGTTTTTCTCTTTTTTGATGCGTTTGAATAATTGTGGATCCTTCTTCAGGGTGTTTCCATTCACCAGGAAGCTCTGACCTCTGATGATGTTGATCATAATAAGCTTCTGATAGTTTTGGAACTGAGCAAATTTCCTTTGCTTGAGTCTGCAAGATGTAACTCAGTCTGACATGTGGATCCAAGGGAGGATTTGAAAGCCACCCCTGCATTGGAGCATACAGTTGTATCCATCCAATAAGAGAGTGAGTAGAAGTGACAGTTCAGTCAGTCGAATATGAGACTTTTAATCTCAGGGTTGTGAGTTTGAGTGCCATTCTGTTTTTCCCTTTTTTGGGGCTTCATTAGCAGAGAGTACAAGGAGTGTTTGAAATGAAATTCAACAACAGTATGAGAAAGTCTCACTTTGATTCAGGACTCTTCTCTCTGCAGCATCTCGCTGCAAAAGATAGAACTTTATCTCATTTCTTTCTCAGCTCGGGGTCAATGCGGCTCGGTGGGACTTCTGGCTGTCTCCCGCTTCACAATCCAGCAGTACTGAGAAAGCAATGGGGAATATTACTCACATGTTGTGTTCTGTAACCTTTCGGAAAAATTGAATGTATGTATTTTCTTCCAAAACAAGGACACAAAGACATTAACCAAGTGGGGCTGAAATAGCTCAGTTGGGGGAGTGTTAGATTGAAGATCTAAAGCCAATTTCAATTCTTTATGCGTCCCATGCTTTTGTACTGATTTTTCAGTTGCACAATTTACTTTGAAATTATTTACCAAGCACCAGTGGATTGGATTTGAGAAACAACACAGAGTCATTTACAGCACAGAAGGTGGTCGTTTGGCCTATCATGTCCATGCTGGCTCTTCCCGGAGCAATCTAGTCAGTTCCACTCACCAGCTCGATCCCTTTCCTCCTGCAAGTTTCTTTCCTTCAAGTATCCATCCAATTTCCTTTTCAAATCATTGATTGTCTCTGCTTCCACCACACTCGTGGGTCAGGTCATTACCACCCACAACATAAAAAAGTTCCACCTCATCAAGGATGGGAAATATTTATTTCTTCTATATTTAGCTTATTGTTTATTTCTATGAGAAGAGAATGGCAGTCAACATGAAAGGGAACCCAAAGATCTTTGAGCAGTAGATAAGTAATCAGTGGGTAGTAAGAGGTGGAGTGGGCCTTATTAAAGACAAAGAGGATAGTACATGCTGAGAGGTGCTGGGCAATGTTAATATATTTAATGAGTACTTTGTATCAGTGATCACTAAGGAATTGGAATCTGACAAAATATCAGTAGAAGCGGAGAGAGTGGAGGCAATGGATCGGGTACAAATTGAGAGAGGGAGCTACTAAAAAGGCTGGCTGTGCTTCGGGTAGATAAACCACCTGGTACGGATGGCTTACATCCCAGGTTGCAAAAGGAAATGCGTATGCAGATAACAGAAGGGCTTGTTATAATCTTCCAATCTTCCCTGGATACGGGGGAGGTGCCAGAGGATTGAACAGAGGCAAATGTGACACCCTTATTCAAGAAAGGCTGTAAGGACAGTCTGGGTAACTACAGGCCAGTTAGATTAACAGCAGTGGTGGGTAAGGTTTTAGAAAGAATAATCAGGGTAAAAAATCAACAGTCACTGGAGAGGTTTGAGTTAATTAAGGAGAGTGAGCAGGGATTTATAAATGGAAGTTCATGCTTGACTAATCTAACAGCATTTTTTGATGAACTAACAGAGAAGGTCGATGAAGGGAATGCAGTGGATGTTGTTTATATGGATTTTATGAAAGTATTTGATAAGGTATCACATAAAAGGGTGGTTAACAAAATTGATGTTCATGGAATAGGAGGATCAGTGTCCAATTTGATAGAAAAGTGGCTTAAGGACAGAAAACAGTGAGTCATATTAAATGGTTCTTTGTCAGACTGGAGGATAGTCGACAGTGGTGCTCCCCAGGGGTAAGTGCTAGAACCACTGCTTTTTTTGCTACAGATAAATGACTTGGATCTTGAAATATAGAGTAGAATCTCAAAATATGCCGATAACACCAAACCTGGATGAGTGGCAAACAGTGAGGATGATATGAATTGTTTGCAACAGGACAGTGATAGGCGAGCAGAATGGGCAGACAGGTGGCAGATGGAATTTAATAGTGACTGATGTGAGATGAAGTATTTTAGCAGAAGGAATAGGGAGAGACTCAATGCTACAGTTGTGAAGAATGTGCAGGAGTAGAGGGACTTGGGTGCATGCCCATCAATCTTTGAAGTTGGCAAGACATATTGCGAGAGTGGTTAGCAAAGTATATGGGATCTTGGGCTTTATAAATAGAGGTATTGAGTACAAAAGCAGGGCAATTATGCTGAACCATTATAAAGCTCTGGTTTGGCCCCAATTGGATGTTGCGTCCAGTTCTGCTCACCACACTTTAGAAAGAATGTGCGGATCCTTGAGAGGATGCAGAGGAGATTTACCAGAATGGTTCCAGGGATGGAGGATTATAGTTTCAAGGTTAGGCTGGAAAAGCTAGGGTTGTTCTGCCTGTATCAAAGGAGATTGAGGGGAGAATTGATAGAGGTGCAAAAGGCGATGACAGTTTTAGATAAGTTGGCAAGGAAAAATTGTTCCCATTAACTATTGGTACAAGGACTAGGGACACAGATTGAATGTTTTGGGCAAGAGATGCAGGGGGAATGTGCGGAAGAACCTTTTTTACACAGTGATTGGTAATGATCTGCAAATCGCTGCCCACGAGGGTGGTGGAAGTGGAAACAATCGATGATTCCAAAAGGAATTTGGATGGGCACTTGAAGGAAATAAATTTACAGGGCTACGGGGATCGAGCATTCGAGTGGGACTGACCGGATCGCTCCCTGGAGAGTCGCCATGGATTCGATGGGGCGAATGGCCTCCTTTTTTACCACAAATGACTCAGTGTCTCGATGACTCCAGGTCACTCGCAGAGTCAAGAAAACAGAGTGATGGATTTAACACAACATTATAAGTTATGTTTGTTTTGACAAAATGCAATAATAACTCGTCTCCACTCCTAGTATTTCTAAATCCCACACATTCACTATAATGTGAACAATTATTTCCTGTTGTGTCTCACTCAGATTTGTAAACTTCACTGTATTGGAGTGAGGTGACATCTACTGGCAGGACACAAGAACTGCAGTCAAGCGGCAGAAACTCCATAGTCTGTCAGGGTTAAAGAAACATTGCAATGTGAGGAAATAGTGAAGGGGTTTGATTGGGTAGATGGAGACATGATTCCACTTGTGGTGGTGTCTGAAGCAAGGGCCGGAAATATGAAATTGTCATTCATAAAAGAAATGAGGAATTCATGAAAAATGTAATTACGCAGTGAATGGTTAGAATGTGGATAGAATAGAAAGTGAGATTGGATGGACAGAAGCAGTCTGAAAGGATGGCTGAGACAAAAGGTGAACACCCTGAAACGTTAACTGTGTTTCTCTCTCCACAGATGCTGCCAGAGCTGTTGAACATTTCCAACACTTTCTGTTATGATTTCAGCATTTACAGGATGTTGCTTTGATCTGAAAAAAAAAATGGATGAACAGCTTTTCCACAGGAGCTAAAAATGCATGTATTGTCAGTGGCTCGTTGGTCTAGAGGTATGATTCTCGCTTTGGGTGTACAATTGGTTAATATGCGAGAGGTCCCGGGTTCAACTCCCGCACGAGCCCATTGTCTTTTGTGTTTTTAGTTGAAGGTCATCGATCGGTTGCAGCCTGACAGCAGGCGGAATTGACTTTCATGCGGAGCCTGTTTGAGGACCAGAGAACTGGATTCAAAGAGCCTGTCGACAAAATTGAAATGAACAAAATGTACAGATCACCAAGGGGGTGTATGAAGGTGGAGTAGTAACTGAGAGCTGGATACAGGAACAACACGACTAGTATCTGGTATGGAATGGAATTCTTCTGTGTTTCTGTTGTTTGTTTTGGATTAACTCATGGATTTATTGGTTTTTCACTTTTTTGATGCGTTTGAAGAATTGTGGATCCTTCTTCAGGGTGTTTTCTTTCACCAGGTAGTTCTGACCTCTGATGATGTTGATCGTAATCAGCTTCAACTCACTGATAGTTTTGGAAGTGAGCAGATTTCCTTTGCTTAAGTCTACAACATGTAACTCAGACTGACATGTGGATCCATGGGATGATTTGAAAGCTGCCCCTGCAGTGGAGCATACAGTTGCATCCATTCAATAAGAGACTGAGTAGAAGTGATAGTTCAGTCAGTCGAACATGAGACTTTTAATCTCAGGGTTGTGAGTTTGAGTGCCATTCTGTTTTTCCCTTTTTTTGGGGCTTCATTAGCAGAGAGTACAAGGAGTGTGTGACATGAAATTCAACAACAGTATGAGAAAGTCTCACTTTGATTCGGGACTCCTCTCTCTGTAGCATCTCGCTGTGAAAGATTGAACTTTATCTCATTTCTTTCTCAGCTCAGGGTCAGTGCGGCTCAGTGGGACTTCTGGCTGTCTCCCGCTTCACAATCCATCAGTGCTGAGAAAGCAATGGGGAATATTACTCATATGTTGTGTTCTGCAACCTTTCAGAAACAATTTAATGTATGTATTTTCTTCCAAAACATTCATTCTCATTACAGAGAAAAATAGAGTATATGATTGACTGTCTCAGTAAGTGGGAAATGTTTAAAATATGTTGTGACCAGTGGAGAAATGGGATGAGAATATAGTGCCCTCTTCTGATTTCAACTGTAAAAGCATTTGTTATTTGGTTCTGGAGCTTAGTTGGCGAAAACACCTGCCTATTAAATAGGAAATCCTGGGTTCAACTCCCAGCACAGCTCCACTCTAGTTATGCCTCTCATCATCTTGTATCCCTCTATCAAGTCACCTCTCATCCTTCTTCGTTCCAATGAGAAAAGCCCTGGAACCCTTAACCTTTCTTCGTAAAACATACCCTCCAGTCCAGGCAGCATCCTGGTAAATCTCCTCTGCACCCTCTCTAAAGCTTCCACATCCTTCCTATAATGAGGCGACCAGAACTGAACACAATATTCCAAGTGTGGTCTAACCAGGGCTTTATAGAGCTGCAGCATAACCTCGCGGCTCTTAAACTCAATCCCCCTGTTAATGAAAGCCAACACACCATATGCCTTCTTAACAACCCTATCAACTTGGGTGGCAACTTTGGGCAATCTATGGACATGGACTCCAAGATCCCTCTGTTCCTCCACACTACCAAGCATCCTGTCTTTAAGCCTGTATTCTGCATTCAAATTCGACCTTCCAAAATGAATCACTTCACACTTTTCCAGGTTGGACTCCATCTGTCCCTTTAATTCCTGTTTCCTAATCCATTGATGTTTCACAATGTACTGAACTGTCCCAATCCATTGATATAACTCAGTCTATAGAATTTCCCAATCCACTGATATTTTCCAGTCCATTGACTTTCCCAATCCATTAATGGTTCCTGACCATTGACATTCCCAATCCATTTATATTGCCTGTGATTTCAAAGCAACTGTGGAATACAAATGGTATTAGTATTATCAGATACATCGAGACGAGGTGCAATAGCCAAGTGGACAGATGTCAGGTTTATCAAGAAAAAAGCACTGGCTCGATATTTGTCCAGTCGATCACTGGATCTGAACTCTCAACCTACTGTATTTCTGTGGGTTTGCTGACTTGTAGATGTGAAGAACCATTGGATGTTTCTCAATCCTCTGACTTTTCTCATTCTTGTGCCATATTTGTTCCTTTGGGTTCACCAGTGAAGAAAATTATTCCCTATTACATTTGGTGAAGACTTTAATAACCTCACATCCTTGTGTCTCACCATCTCAGGTCAAACTCCCTACAGAAACTTTAAACATTTAACTATTCTGCTGGAAACATTTTCAAGGGCGCAGCCATTCCTTCATTACGCTTCCTTCTTTGACATGTGATTGACAAACATGTGTGTAATGGAGAGAGAGAGAGTGAAAAAAAAGAGAGAGAGAGAGTGCAATAGAAAGTTAGAGGACCAGCTAAAGACAGATAGAGAGAGAGAGGCAGAGAGAGGTAAAGCGATAGACAGAGAGAGAGAGAGAAGGAGAGAGAGAGTCATTGAGTCCTGGAGTCACTACAGTACAGGAAGTCATTTTGCCCATCAAGCCCATGTAAATCAGTCCATTCAGTCCCATTCACCCGCTCTATCCCCATCGCCCTGTAAGTTATCTAAACCTCTCATATTTATTATAATCTTGTACATGTCTATCAAATCTCCCCTCAATCTCCTTTGCTCCAAGGAGAACAACCCCAGCTTCTCCAACCTAACCTTACAGCTAAAATCCCTCATGTCTGGAACCATTCTGATAAATCTTCTCCACCCTCTCAAGGACACTCACATCCCTCCAAACGTGTGTTGACTAGAACTGGATGCAATTCTCTGGTTGTGGCCCAACTAGAGATTTATACAGGTTCAGCATAACTTCCCTACTTTTGTACTCAGTACCTCTATTTATGAAGCCCAAGATCCCATATGCGTTGCTAACTACTTTCTCAATGTGTCCTGCCACCGTCAAAGAACTATGCATATGAATCCCCAGGATTTTATTCCTAAAAATATGCTTTCTTCATATAAATCTGTAAAAAATGCATTATACAACAGTTCAAAACAGCACCAAGTTGACATTCCAAAAAGTGCAAAGGAAATCAGTTTTCTTCAATATAGGAGTGAGTTGCCTCACAACCCTTCCACTCCATTTTACCTGACATGGACATTTTACAGCAAACCCACATCTGGTGCATACAACACGAGGGGTTTCCAATGGGTCCAGCTGCCCAGTTCACTATGGCGGGGGGACCTTACACAGTGGTCTTTCCCCAATGAGCTTTGCAGTGGCGACCCCAAGCTTTAGTGCGTCCCTCAGCACGTAGTCCTAGACCTTGGAATGTGCTTGTCTGCAAAACTCGGTCGTGAACAACTCTTTGCGCTGGAAGACCAGCAAGTTTAGGGCAGACCAAAGAGTGTCTATCACCGAATTGATTGTCCTCCAGCAGCAGTTAATGTTTATCTCGGTGTGCATCCCTGGGAACAGCCCGGAGAGCACAGACTCCTGTGTTACAGAGCTGCTTGGGATGAACCTCGACAAAAACCACTGCATCTCTTTCCACACCTGCTTTGCAAAGACACATTCCAGAAGGAGGTGGGCAACTGTCTCTTCCCCACCACAGCCACCTCGAGGGACGCGTGTGGAGGGGGCGAGACTTCCGGCATGCAGGAAGGATCTGACAGGAAGGGCTCTTCTTACCACCAGCCAAGCTACATCTTGGTGCTTGTTTGAAAGTTCTGGTGATGAGGCATTCTGCCAAATGACTTTGGCAGTCTGCTCGGGGAACCATCCGACCGGATCCACCATCTCCTTTTCCCGTAGGGCCTTGAGGACATTCCGTGCAGACCACTGCCTGATGGATTGGTGGTCAAAGGTGTTTTCCCGCAGAAACATTCCCACGAAGGAGAGCTGGTACGGTATGGTCCAACTGGATGAAGCGATCCGCGGCAATGTGACCAGACCCATCCTTCGCAACACCTCAGCACATAGTGACACTTGGTGTTTGTGTACTGGGGCTCCACACACAGCTTGGTGCAGCTGCACACGAAGGTGGTCATCAGGATGAGGGCGACGTTGGGTACATTTTTCCCGCCCTTGTCCAGAGGTTTGAACATCGTGTCCCTCCCGCCCTGGTCCATTTTAGATCTCCAGATGATGCAGTTGAAGTCACCGCCTAGGATGACCGGCCTGGACGTCGCCAGCAGCAGTGGGAGCTGCTGGAAGACGGTCAGCCGCTCGCTGCGTTGTACCGGGGCGGACACGTTGATCAACCGGAGCGGAGCGTTGTTGTACATCACGTCTGCTACGAGGAGGCGGCCGCCCACCACCTCCTTAACTTCGGAGATGGTGAAGTTACCTCCCCGCAGCAGAATACCCAGGCCGGAGGAACGGCAGTCATTACCGCCCGACAAGATCGATGGCCCGTGGGACCACCATCGCGACCACTGCCTGTAGCTGCTGAGGTGTGGTATTCCACACTCCTGCAGAAACAGTAGGTCAGCTTTGACCTTGGCAAGGTAATCCAAGGTTGAAACACATCGCGTAGTAGATTTAATGCTACGCACATTAATGGAAGCAATTCTTACACCCATTTTTTACTAAAAATTAGTTGTTGCTTCCCATACCATTTGTCCTCGCCTCCTTGATGAAGGGTCACTGACCCGAAACGTTAACTCTGCTTCTCTTTCCACAGATGCTGCCAGACCTGCTGAGTGGTTCCAGCATTTCTTGTTTTTATTTCAGATTTCCAGCATCCGCAGTATTTTGCTTTTATCTCGCTGTCTCTTGCTGGTTTGCTCAGTACCTTTCTCTGTCTGTTCATTTCTGAGTCCTGATAATATCTTCCTGGTTTTCTGTGTGTCTTTCTCTGCCTGCCTCATTGTCGGTGCTGTTACTCAGTGTCCTTGTGTCATTGTGCAGTGAGGGTGAGTCCGTCAGCACGTGTGTTGCTGAGTCCGGGATTCTTGAGAAATCCGACGACAATCCTATTTTTATAAAAACATTGGGGAATGAACATATTTCACCACCGGGCAGCTGAAATTGAAAGCAGTCGTTAGCAGAGTGGTGCAGCGGAAGTGTGCTGGGCCCATAACCCAGAGATCAATGGATCGAAACCATTCTCTGCTATTTATGCTTGGTAATAATACAAACAGTTCACTTTCAAAACGTCAGGTATTTACCTAAAATAACAAGATGTTTCCAAAGGCACTCGATTGCAATCAGCTTCTTCTTTCTAGTGAACTCATCAATCAGTAACAAATCACTTTTGCTCACACGAACACAAGCTGCAAACACGGACCAGCCGAGTCTCTCCCACTTTGTCAACCCCTTCCTGCAGAGCCTCCTCTCCACCACCAGATGGTGATGTGGGCCACAATAAAAGCAGGACAAATGGTCACAGTGATGAGACGGTCAGTAACAGAAAATAAAACAATAACAGGGAAAACCTTTACACAACAACAGGGTACATCTTTACACAACAGAAAACATATTTACACAACAGGAAATACCTTTAGATAACAGGGAGAACACAATCATACAAATGCCTTGTTTCTCCATCTCAGTCTCGTTGCCTCTCTCTCTGTCCCTCACTTTTGCTTCCTCACAGTCTATTCTTGGTTTTCTGTGTGTTTTTCTCTCTGTCCCGTTGTCGATGGTGTTACTCAGCGTCCTTGTAACATTGTGTAGCCAGGCTGAGCCTCCCAACACCTGTGTTGCTGTAATAAAAACAGAAAATGCTGGAAATGCTCAGTAGGTCTGGCAGCATCTGTGCAGAGAGAAACAGTTAACAGTTCAGGTCTGTTTCCTTAGCTCACATTAACTTTGTTCTCTCTCCACAGATGCTGCCAGACCTGCTGATTATTTTAAGCATTTTCTGTTTATGTTTCAGATTTCCAGCATCTGCAGTATTTTGCTTTTGTACGTGTGTTGCTATGTCTGGGACTGTTTGAGTGCAATGCTTTTGCTTTGTAAACAGCGTTGAAACAAACATTTATCTCGTTAACACACAGCACTAATACACAGCTGGATATAAACAGCAGCCTGCAGCAGAGGGCGCAGTGGAAGTTTATTAACACAAATAATTCACCAGCACTACATTTACTGCTGCCCACAATCACACCACGCTTCATCTTAACACGTTTTACTCTTTATTTACATCAACTTCTTCCTTCCAGTAATGACTTCAATTTGGAACACAGCTTCCAAATCACCTTTATTCACAAACCCGAACACACACCAGCCCAGACTTTCCCCTTTCTGTCAACCCATTCCTGCATCACTGCCTCTCAACCAACAGTTGTTGCTAGAATCATACAATCATAGAATGGCTACAGCACAGAAGGAGGCCATTCAGCCTGTCGAACCCGTGCTGTCTCTCTGTTAGAGCAACTCACCTCATTTCACTCCCTAGTCAGTTCAATTTTGGAGGTGGGAAAATTTCTCGAAAGAATAATTCGGGACAAAATTAATAATCCCATGGACAAATGTGGGTTAATTCAAGAAAGCCAGCATGGATATCTTAAGGGAAAATCATGTTTAACTGTCCTGCTGTAGTTTTTTGATGAGGTAACAGAGAGGGATGATGAGGGCAATGCTGTTGATGTGGTGTACATGGACTTTCAAAAGGTCTGGCAGCATCTGAAAGGTCACTGACCTGAAACGTTAACTTTGCTTCTCTCTGTACAGATGCTGCCTGACCTGCTGAGTATTTCCAGCATTTCTTGTTTTCATTATGGTACAGAGTTCCCTTTTCAAACTTACAGAATTAACTACAATAATGTACTCTGAGATTCAAGTTAAATATCAGCCCAATATTTACACACATTATGAGTTTATAAGTTTCAGTATTAATTCCCATAGTGCATCCTGACATATACATTAGATATAACATAACATAAGAACAGAAGAAATAGGAGCAGGAGTAGGCCATTCGGCCCCTCAAGCCTGCCCTGCCATTCAGTAAGATCATGGCTGATCTGCCCCAGACCTCAACTCCTCTTTCATGCCAGCTCTTCATGGACCTCAACTCTCCAATATTTCAAAAATCTATTTACATCCTCTTTAAATACTTTCAGTGATTTAGCCTCCAATACTGTCTGGGGTAGAGAATTCCAGACATTCACTACCCTCTGAGAGAAGAAATTCCTTTGCATCTCAGTTTTAAATGAGTGTCACCTTATTCTGTAACTATGTCGCCTAGTTTGAGATTCCCCCACTAGTGGAAACATTTTCTCAACATCTACCCTGTTAATAAAAACAAGAAATGTTGGAAATACTCAGCAGGTCTGGCAGCATCTGTGAAGAGAGAAGCAGAGTTAATGTTTCAGGTCAGAGACCCTTCTTCACCCTGTTAAGCCCCCTCAGAATCTTGTACGTTTCAAAAAGATCACCCCTCATTCTTCTAAACACGAATGAATAACCTGTTTCGCCGTTCTTCATAAGTCAACCCCTTCATCTCAGGAATCAGCTGAGTGAATCGCTTTTGAACTCCTCCAATGCCAGTACATCCTTTCTTATGTCTAAATCTCAAGTGTGATATCAGATTGAGAGAATCTGAAAGATAGCATAACCTGAGATACAAACTGAGATTTCAGTTTAAAACTCCCCCGGATTGTGAAACAAAAAGATACAATAGCAATTTAATTTGTATAGACTGTGCTTTGGATCACATTCCAGCCCTTATCCAGTATCAGAATGGAAGATACTGTAGCAATTCCATTAGTGCAGACTCAGCTCTACATTACAGAGCAGGGAACATATTTAAACAACCCGGAACACTTTTACACAAGACGGATCATATTTACACAACTGAGAAGATCTTTACCCAACAGGGAACCATTTTACACAATCACAGAGAACATCTTCACACAACAGCGAATACAGTAACACAACAGAGAACATATTACACAGCAGGAAATATCTTTACACAACAGAGAACACAATTACATAAATCATCAGTCTTTCATTGTCTCTTGCTGGTTTGCTCAGTACCTTTCTCTGTCTGTTTCCCTTCTGGGTCCTGATAATCTCTTTCTGGTTTTCTGTGTGTCTTTCTCTGTCTGTTCCCTTCTGGGTCCTGATAATCTCTTCCTGGTTTTCTGTGTGTCTTTCTCTGTCTGTTCCTTTCTGGGTCCTGATAATATCTTCCTGGTTTTCTGTGTGTCTTTCTCTGCCTGCCTCATTGTCGGTGCTGTTACTCAGTGTCCTTGTGTCATTGTGCAGTGAGGGTGAGTCCGTCAGCACGTGTGTTGCTGAGTCCGGGATTCTTGAGAAATCCGACTCCTATCCTATTTTTATAAAAATATTGGGGAATGAACATATTTCACTAACGGGCAGCTGAAATCGAAAACGGTAGTTAGCAGAGTGGTGCAGCAGCAGTGGGCTGGGCCCATAACCCAGAAATCAATGGATCGAAATCATTCTCTGCTATTTATGTTTGGTAATAATACCAACAGTTCACTTTAAAAACACCAAGTATTTATCTGAAATAACAAGATGCTTCCAAAGGCACTCGATTGCAATCAGCTTCTTCTTTCTAGTGAACACATCAATCAGTAGCAAATCACTTTTGCTCACACGAACACAAGCTGCAAACACGGACCAGCCGAGTCTCTCCCACTTTGTCAACCCCTTCCTGCAGAGCCTCCTCTCCACCACCAGATGGTGATGTTGGCCACAATAAAAGCAGGACAAATGGTCACAGTGAGGAGACGGTCAGTAACAGAAAATAAAACAATAACAGGGAAAACCTTTACACAACAACAGGGTACATCTTTACACAACAGAAAACATATTTACACAACAGGAAATACCTTTAGATAACAGGGAGAACACAATCATACAAATGCCTTGTTTCTCCATCTCAGTCTCGTTGCCTCTCTCTCTGTCCCTCACTTTTGCTTCCTTACAATCTATTATTGGTTTTCTGTGTGTTTTTCTCTCTGTCCCGTTGTCGATGGTGTTACTCAGCGTCCTTGTAACATTGTGTAGCCAGGCTGAGCCTCCCAACACCTGTGTTGCTGTAATAAAAACAGAAAATGCTGGAAATGCTCAGTAGGTCTGGCAGCATCTGTGCAGAGAGAAACAGTTAACAGTTCAGGTCTGTTTCCTTAGCTCACATTAACTTTGTTCTCTCTCCACAGATGCTGCCAGACCTGCTGATTATTTCAAGCATTTTCTGTTTATGTTTCAGATTTCCAGCATCTGCAGTATTTTGCTTTTGTACGTGTGTTGCTATGTCTGGGACTGTTTGAGTGCAATGCTTTTGCTTTGTAAACAGCGTTGAAACAAACATTTATCTCGTTAACACACAGCACTAATACACAGCTGGATATAAGCAGCAGCCTGCAGCAGAGGGTGCAGTGGAAGTTTATTAACACAAATAATTCACCAGCACTACATTTACTGCTGTCCACAATCACACCACGCTTCATCTTAACACGTTTTACTCTTTATTTACATCAACTTCTTCCTTCCAGTAAACACTTCAATTTGGAACACAGCTTCCAAATCACCTTCATTCACAAACCCGAACACACACCAGCCCAGACTTTCCCCTTTCTGTCAACCCATTCCTGCATCACTGCCTCTCCACCAACAGTTGTTGCTAGAATCATACAATCATAGAATGGCTACAGCACAGAAGGAGGCCATTCAGCCTGTCGAACCAGTGCTGTCTCTCTGTTAGAGCAACTCACCTCATTTCACTCCCTAGTCAGTTCAATTTTGGAGGTGGGAAAATTTCTCGAAAGAATAATTCGGGACAACATTAATAATCCCATGGACAAATGTGGGTTAATTCAAGAAAGCCAGCATGGATATCTTAAGGGAAAATCATGTTTAACTGTCCTGCTGTAGTTTTTTGATGAGGTAACAGAGAGGGATGATGAGGGCAATGCTGTTGATGTGGTGTACATGGACTTTCAAAAGGTCTGGCAGCATCTGAAAGGTCACTGAACTGAAACGTTAACTTTGCTTCTCTCTGTACAGATGCTGCCTGACCTGCTGAGTATTTCCAGCATTTCTTGTTTTCATTATGGCACAGAGTTCCCTTTTCAAACTTACAGAATTAACTACAATAATGTACTCTGAGATTCAAGTTAAATATCAGCCCAATATTTACACACATTATGAGTTTATAAGTTTCAGTATTAATTCCCATAGTGCATCCTGACATATACATTAGATATAACATAACATAAGAACAGAAGAAATAGGAGCAGGAGTAGGCCATTCGGCCCCTCAAGCCTGCCCTGCCTTTCAGTAAGATCATGGCTGATCTGCCCCAGACCTCAACTCCTCTTTCATGCCAGCTCTTCATGGACATCAACTCTCCAATATTTAAAAAATTTATTTACATCCTCTTTAAATACTTTCAGTGATTTAGCCTCCAATACTGTCTGGGGTAGAGAATTCCAGACATTCACTACCCTCTGAGAGAAGAAATTCCTTTGCATCTCAGTTTTAAATGAGTGTCCCCTTATTCTGTAACTATGTCGCCTAGTTTGAGATTCCCCCACTAGTGGAAACATTTTCTCAACATCTACCCTGTTAATTAGAATTAGAATTAGAATTAGAATATTACAGCGCAGTACAGGCCCTTCGGCCCTCGATGTTGCGCCGATCATCTGACCTACACTATTCCATTTACATCCATATGTCTATCCAATGACCACTTAAATGCCCTTAAAGTTGGCGAGTCTACTACTGTTGCAGGCAGGGCGTTCCACGCCCCTACTACTCTCTGCGTAAAGAAACTACCTCTGACATCTGTCCTATATCTTTCACCCCTCAACTTAAAGCTATGTCCCCTCGTGTTTGCCATCCTCATCCGAGGAAAAAGACTCTCACTATCCACCCTATCTAACCCTCTGATTATCTTGTATGTCTCCATTAAGTCACCTCTCCTCCTCCTTCTCTCTAACGAAAACAACCCCAAGTCCCTCAGCCTTTCCTCGTAAGACCTTCCTTCCATACCAGGCAACATCCTAGTAAATCTCCTCTGCACCCTTTCCAAAGCTTCGACATCCTTCCTATAATGCGGTGACCAGAACTGCACGCAATACTCCAGGTGCGGCCTCACCAGAGTTTTGTACAGCTGCATCATGACCCCGTGGCTCTGAAACTCGATCCCCCTACTAATAAAGGCTAACACACCATATGCCTTCTTAACAGCCCTATTAACCTGGGTAGCAACTTTCAGGGATTTATGTACCTGGATACCAAGATCTCTCTGCTCATCTACACTACCAAGAATCTTCCCATTAGCCCAGTACTCTGCATTGCTGTTACTCCTTCCAAAGTGAATCACCTCACACTTCTCCGCATTAAACTCCATTTGCCATCTCTCAGCCCAGCTCTGCAGCCTATCTATGTCCCTCTGTACCCTACACCACCCTTCGACACTATCCACAACTCCACCGACCTTCGTGTCATCCGCAAATTTACTAACCCACCCTTCTACACCCTCATCCAGGTCGTTTATAAAAATGACAAACAGCAGTGGCCCCAAAACAGAACCTTGCGGTACACCACTAGTAACTAAACTCCAGGATGAGCATTTGCCATCAACCACCACCCTCTGTCTTCTTTCAGCTAGCCAATTTCTGATCCAAAGCTCTAAATCACCTTCAACTCCATACTTGCGTATTTTCTGCAATAGCCTACCGTGGGGAACCTTATCAAACGCCTTACTGAAATCCATATACACCACATCCACGGCTTTACCCTCATCCACCTGTTTGGTCACCTTCTCGAAAAACTCAATAAAAACAAGAAATGTTGGAAATACTCAGCAGGTCTGGCAGCATCTGTGAAGAGAGAAGCAGAGTTAATGTTTCAGGTCAGAGACCCTTCTTCACCCTGTTAAGCCCCCTCAGAATCTTGTACGTTTCAAAAAGATCACCCCTCATTCTTCTAAACACGAATGAATAACCTGTTTCGCCGTTCTTCATAAGTCAACCCCTTCATCTCAGGAATCAGCTGAGTGAATCGCTTTTGAACTCCTCCAATGCCAGTACATCCTTTCTTAAGTCTAAATCTCAAGTGTGATATCAAATTGAGAGAATCTGAAAGATAGCATAACCTGAGATACAAACTGAGATTTCAGTTTAAAACTCCCCCGGATTGTGAAACTAAAAGATACAATAGCAATTTAATTTGTATAGACTGTGCTTTGGATCACATTCCAGCCCTCATACAGTATCAGACTGGAAGATACTGTAGCAATTCTATTAGTGCAGACTCAGCTCTACATTACAGAGCGGGGAACATATTTAAACAACCCGCAACACTTTTACACAAGACGGATCATATTTACACAACTGAGAAGATCTTTACCCAACAGGGAACCATTTTACACAATAACAGAGAACATCTTCACACAACAGCGAATACAGTAACACAACAGAGAACATATTACACAGCAGGAAATATCTTTACACAACAGAGAACACAATTACATAAATCATCAGTCTTTCGTTGTCTCTTGCTGGTTTGCTCAGTACCTTTCTCTGTCTGTTCCCTTCTGGGTCCTGATAATCTCTTTCTGGTTTTCTGTGTGTCTTTCTCTGTCTGTTCCTTTCTGGGTCCTGATAATATCTTCCTGGTTTTCTGTGTGTCTTTCTCTGCCTGCCTCATTGTCGGTGCTGTTACTCAGTGTCCTTGTGTCATTGTGCAGTGAGGGTGAGTCCGTCAGCACGTGTGTTGCTGAGTCCGGGATTCTTGAGAAATCCGACGACAATCCTATTTTTTTAAAAACATTGGAGAAATGAACATATTTCACTAACAGGCAGCTAAAATTTGACCCAACAGTTAGCAGAGTGGCGCAGCGGAAGCGTGCTGGGCCCGTAACACAGAGGTCGATGGATTGAAACCATTCTCTGCTATTTATGTTTGGTAGTAACACAAACCGTTCACATTCAAAATATCAAGTGTTTCCCCATAATAACAAGATGTGCTCGATTGCAATCAGCTTTTTCCTTTGAGTGAACACATCAATCAGTAACAAATCACTTTTGCTCACACGAACACAAGCTGCAAACACGGACCAGCCGAGTCTCTCCCACTTTGTCAACCCCTTCCTGCAGAGTCTCCTCTCCACCACCAGATGGTGATTTTGGCCACAATAAAAGCAGGACAAATGGTCACAGTGAGGAGACGGTCAGCAACAGAAAATAAAACAATAACAGGGAAAATCTTTACACAACAACAGGGTACATCTTTACACAACAGAAAACATATTTACACAACAGGAAATACCTTTAGACAACAGGGAGAGCACAATCATACAAATGCCTTGTTTCTCCATCTCAGTTTCGTTGTCTGTCTCTCTCTCTCCGTTCCTCACTTTTGCTTCCTCACAGTCTATTCGTTTTCTGTGTGTTTTCCTCTCTGTCTCGTTGTCGATGGTGTCACTCAGCGTCCTTGTAACATTGCGTAGCCAGGCTGAGCCTCCCAACACCTGTGTTATAGAACATAGAACAGTACAGCACAGTACAGGCCCTTCGGCCCACGATGATGTGCCGAAACTTTAACCTACTCTAAGATCAAAACTACCTACATACCCTTCATTCTACTATCTTCCATGTACCTATCCAAGAGACGCTTAAATGTCCCTAATGTATCTGCTTCTACTACCACCGCTGGCAGTGCATTCCATGCACCCACCACTCTCTTGTGTGAAGAACCTGCCTCTGACATCTCCCCGAAACCTTCCTCCATCACCTTAAAATTATGCCCCCTGGTGATAGCCCTTTCCATTCTGGGAAAAAGTCTCTGGCTATCCACTCTATCTATGCCTCTCATCATCTTGTACCCCTCTATCAAGTTACCTCTCATCCTTCTTCGTTCCAATGAGAAAAGTCCCAGCTCCCTCAATCTTTCTTCGTGAGACATGCCCTCCAGTCCAGGCAGCATCCTGATAAATCTCCTCTGCACCCTCTCTAAAGCTTCCACATCCTTCCTATAATGAGACGACCAGAACTGAACACAATATTCCAAGTGTGGTCTAACCAGGGCTTGATAGAGCTGCAGCATAACCTCGCGGCTCTGAAACTCAATCCCCCTGTTAATGAAAGCCAACACACCATACGCCTTCTTTACAACCCTATCAACTTGGGTGGCAACTTTGAGCGATCTATGGACATGGGCCCCAAGATCCCTCTGTTCCTCCACACTACCAAGAATCCTGTCTTTTCGCCTGTATTCTGCATTCAAATTCAACCCTCCAAAATGAATCACTTCACACTTTTCCAGGTTGAACTCCATCTGCCACTTCTCAGCCCAGCTCTGCATCCTGTCAATGTCCTGTTGCAACATACAACAGCCTTCCACACTATCCACAACTCCAGCAACCTTCGTGTCATCGGCAAACTTGCTAACCCAGACTTCCACTTCCTCATCCAAGTCATTTATAAAAATCACAAAGAGCAGAACAGATCCCTGCGGAACACCACTGGTCACCGAGCTCCAGGCTGAATACTTTCCATCTACTACCACCCTCTGTCTTCTATGGGCCAGCCAATTCTGTATCCAGACAGTCAACTTTCCCTGCATCCCATGCCTCCTTACTTTCTGAATGAGCCTACCATGGGGAACCTTATCAAACGCCTTGCTGAAATCCATATACACCACATCCACTGCTCTTCCTTCATCAATGTGTTTTGTCACATCTTCAAAGAATGTAATAAGGCTTGTGAGGCATGACCTGCCCCTCAGAAAGCCATGCTGACTGTCTCTAATCAAACTATGCTTGTCCAACTAATCATAAATCCTGTCTCTCAGAATCCTCTCCAATAATTTGCCCACTACCTACGTAAGACTGACTGGTCTATAATTCCCAGGGTTATCCCTATTCCCTTTCTTAAACAAGGGAATAACATTTTCCACCCTCCAATCATGTGGTACTACTCCAGTGGACAGTGAGGACGCAAAGATCATCGCCAAAGTCGCGGCAATCTCTTCCCTCGCTTCCCTTAATATCCTTGGGTATATGCCGTCTGGCCCCAGGGACTTATCTGTCCTCATGTCTTTCAAAATTTCCAGCACATCCTCCCTCTTAACATCAACCTGTTCGAGCATATCAGCCTGTTTCACGCTGTCCTTTCAAACGACCAGGTCCCTCTCACTAGTGAATACTGAAGCAAAGTATTCATTTAGGACCTCCCCTACCTCCTCCGACTCCAGGCACAAGTTCCCTCCACTATCCTTGATCGGCCCTACCCTCACTCTGGCCATCCTCTTGTTCCTCACATAAGTGTAGAACGCATTGGGATTTTCCTTAATCCTACCCGCCAAGACTTTTTCATGTCCCCTTCTAGCTCTCCTAAGTCCATTCTTCAGTTCCTTCCTGGCTACCTTGTAACCCTCTAGAGCCCTGTCTGATCCTTGCTTCCTCAACCTTAAGTAAGCTTCCTTCTTCCTCTTGACTAGCTGTTCCACATTTCCTGTCATCCAAGGTTCCTTCACCCTACCATCCCTTCCTTGCCTCATCGGGACAAACCTATCCAGCAGTCGCAGCAAGTGCTCCCTAAACAACCTCCACATTTCTGTCGTGCATTTCCCTGAGAACATCTGTTCCCAATTTATGCACCCCAGTTCCTGCCTAATAGCATTGTAATTCCCCCTCCCCCAATTAAATATTTTCCCATCCCGTCTGCTCCTGTACCTCTCCATGACGATAGTAAAGGTCAGGGAGTTGTGATCACTATCACCGAAATGCTCTCCCACCGAGAGATCTGCCACCTGGCCTTGTTCGTTGCCAAGCACCAAATCCAACATAGCTTCCCCTCCAGTCAGCCTATCTACACAAACAGGTCAGTGGCAAGTGGTCCAGAGGAAAACCACAAAGAAAAAACATCCCAAAGCCACCACCCAAACCAGTGGCAAGAGGAGGCTCTCTTCTGAATCAGACTGCAACAACTCCTCTTCACTGGACGGGGAAATGCTGGAACGACAGCCCCTTCAAAAGAGGCGGCAGAACTCCGAGATGGATGGTAAAGCATCCCAGCCCCCAGGCACTGGAAGCTGTGATGGGCCCGGCGTGGCCCAACCCCAATGCCCCACACGTAACGACGTGGCCAACGCATCTCAGCTCCGGGATACCGGGAGCAAAGACACGTCTGGCGCACCTGAGCTCCTTGAGACCGGGAGCTGTGATGTTTTCGAGGAGGAACAGATGGAAGCAGCTGAGGACAACCCAATGCTCTCTGGCTACAAGAGCCCCCCGATGTCACCCGAGCGGAACAAACCCTGTATGAAAAATCAGGAGGAGTTTCTGAGCCCAATCAACGTGAAACTGCTTGAGCACACGATGGGTATGCAGAAACATCCCGAAGGACTGGGACTAGCGAGGACAAATGGTATGGGAAGCAACAACTAATTTTTAGTAAAAAATGGGTGTAAGAATTGCTTCCATTAATGTGCGTAGCATTAAATCTACTACGCGATGTATTTCAACCTTGGATTACCTTGCCAAGGTCAAAGCTAACCTACTGTTCCTGCAGGAGTGTGGAATACCACACCTCAGCACCTACAGGCAGTGGTCGCGATGGTGGTCCCACGGGCCATCGATCTGGTCGGGCGGTAATGACTGCCGTTCCTCCGGCCTGGGTATTCTGCTGCGGGGAGGTAAATTCACCATCTCCGAAGTTAAGGAGGTGGTGGGCGGTCGCCTCCTCGGAGCAGACGTGATGTACAACAACGCTCCGCTCCGGTTGATCAACGTGTACGCCCCGGTACAACGCAGCGAGCGGCTGACCGTCTTCCAGCAGCTCCTACTGCTGCTGGCGACGTCCAGGCCGGTCATCCTAGGCGGTGACTTCAACTGCATCATCGATGCGGCTGGACGATCCGGCAGTGACGACAGCAAACTGGACGCTACGCCCAGATTCCTAATAGAAACAGTTAAAGATGCCAAACTGCACGACGTCTTCAGCAAACCTGCAGACAGAGCGCAGCGCAGATACACATGGTCAAGATCGGACGGGTCTGCCCGTTCCAGGATTGACTTCCTGTTTGTGTCTCGTGCTGTCACGGTCGGATCCACCGACGTCAAGCCGGTGTTCTTCTCCGACCACTGCCTCTTACTGGCCGACTGTCACTTACAGGACGTCCAGCGGGTTGGCAGAGGGACGTGGAAACTCAATGCTACACTGCTGACCCCAGAGAACGTTGAGGAACTCAAAAGGGATTACAAAGGTTGGAGGACCGTGAAACCCCTCTTTGAGTCTCCAGTTCACTGGTGGGAAGCGATTAAGGAGAACATCAAGAGGTTCTTCATCCACAAAGGTGTTCAGAAGGCGAGAGAGAGACAGAGGGAAATGTCCCAACTCCAGAAAATTATGCAAAATCTACTCCCGTTGCAGTCAATGGGGGTCGAGGTCAAGGAGGACCTCCAAGAGGTGAAGAGCCAGCAGGCCTCGCTCTTTGCCAAGGAGGCCTCCAAGATCATCTTCCGGTCCAGAGTCCGCTCCTCGAGCAGGATGAGACGTGCTCGCGTTACTTCTTCCAAAAGGTACACACAGAGAGCTCTGTTATCAGCAGCCTGAAGGAAGAAGATGGCTCGGTAACGTCTTCACAGTCTGACATACTAAGGATCAGCAAATCCTTTTGTGCTGGGCTGCATAACGCGAAGCCCACAGACAGCAGAGCCTCCCAGTCCTTCCTGTCATCTATCACAGAGGTCCTAGATGACAGCAGGAGGGAGAGACTGGACAAGCCGCTAACTCTGGACGAGCTGACAAAGGCCGTCGAGCCTTTCGAGACGAGTAAAACTCCCGGGAGCGACGGCTTACCGGTCGAGTTGTACTCGGCGCTGTGGGACTGGGTTGGCCAGGACCTGCTGGAAGGATACGAGAGTATGCTCCTGGCCGGCAGCATGTCAGAATCCATGAGAAAAGGCATCATCACGCTCATTTACTAGCAGAAGGGGGAGAGGGCAGAAATCAGAAATTGGCGGCCCATCTCACTGCTTAATGTTGATTACAAGATTCTGTCCAAAGTCATAGCCAGTCGAGTCAAGTCTGCTCTGGAGTTGATGATTCACCCCGATCAGACCTGTACTGTACCCGGCAGGAAGATCTCTGATAGTCTCGGGCTACTCAGGGATACGATCACCTACGTACGGGACAGGAGGGTGGACACCTGCCTCATCAGCCTGGACCAGGAGAAGGCTTTTGACAGTTTATCGCACACGTACATGATGGACGTGCTTTCCAAAATGGGGTTTGGGGAGGGAATCTGCAATTGGATCCAACTGCTCCACACAAACATCAGTAGCGCAGTCTCAATCAACGGGTGGGAATCTGAAAGTTTCCCGATCAAATCTGGAGTCATACAGGGCTGTCCTCTGTCCCCGGTCTTGTTTGTTTGCTGTATTGAACCCTTTGCTGAGTCTATTAGGAAGGATGCGAGCATAAGAGGGGTGACAATCCCAGGCAGCGGAGGCACTCAGGTCAAAACCTCCCTGTACATGGATGACGTCGCCGTTTTCTGCTCGGATCCGCTGTCCATGCTGAGCATCTGCGACCAGTTCGAACTGGCCTCGGGAGCCAAAGTTAACCATGGCAAGAGCGAGGCCATGTTCTTTGGGAACTGGGCTGACCGATCCTTTGTCCCCTTGACCGTCAGGTCAGATTACCTGAAGGTGCTGGGGATATGGTTTGGAAGGGCCGGGGCGTGCACCAAAACATGGGAGGAGCGAGTAGCCAAGGTACCACAAAAGTTGGGCATGTGGGGGCAGCGATCTCTCTCCATTGTGGGTAAGAACCTGGTCATCAAGTGCGAGGCGCTCACGTTGTTGCTCTGCGTGGCGCAGGTCTGGCCCATTCCCCACTCCTGCGCCGTGGCTGTCACCCGAGCCATTTTCCGCTTCGTCTGGGGATCTAAAATGGACCGGGTCCGGAGGGACACGATGTTCAAATCTCTGGACAAGGGCGGGAAAAATGTACCCAACGTGGCCCTCATCCTGATGACCACCTTCGTGTGCGGCTGCATCAAGCTGTGTGTAGATCCCCAGTACGCAAACTCCAAGTGTCACTACGTGCTGAGGTTCTATCTGTCCCCGGTGTTGCGAAGGATGGGCCTGGTCACATTGCCGCGGAACGCTCCGTGCAGTTGGGACGTGCCGTACCATCTATCCTTCGTGGAGCAGTTTCTGCGGGAAAACACCTTTGACCACCGGTCCATCAGGCAGTGGTCTGCACGGAATGTCCTCAAGGCCCTACGGGAAAAGGAAACGGTGGATCCTGTCGGATGGTTCCCCGAGCAGACCGTCAAAGTCATTTGGCGGAATGCCTCATCACCAGAACTTTCAAACAAGCACCAAGACGTAGCTTGGCTGGTGGTGAGAAGGGCCCTCCCCGTCAGATCCTTCACGCATACCCGAAGTCTCGCCCCCTCCGCACAGTGCCCCCGTGTTGGCTGTGGTGGGGAAGAGACGGCCGCCCACCTCCTCCTGGAATGTGCCTTTGCAAAGCAGGTGTGGAAAGAGATGCAGTGGTTTTTGTCAAGGTTCATCCCAAGGAGCTCTGTAACACAGGATTCTGTGCTCCACGGGCTGTTCCCAGGGACGCACACCGAGACAAACATCAACTGCTGCTGGAGGACTATCAATTCGGTGAATGACGCCCTTTGGTCTGCCCGAAACCTGCTGGTCTTCCAGCGCAAAGAGTTGTCCACCACCGAATGTTGCAGACTGGCACATTCCAAGGTCCAGGACTACGTGCTGAGGGACGCACTGAAGCTTGGGGCAGCTGCAGCAAAGGCTCAATGAGGAAAGACCACAGTGTAAGGTTCCCCCACCAAGCTGGACTGAGGGGCTGGATCAATGGGAAACCCCTCGAACTGTATCGTTAATATTCTCAATTGCTGTAAATGTAAAAGTGTAATTGACATGACAATTGTGAAACGGAAGTGTTGTGAAGAAACTCATGACAGTATTGAAGGAAACTGATCTCCCTTGCAATGTTTGTATTTTTTGGTGCTGTTTGGAAACTGTTTGGCAATGTAATTTTTACAGATTTTTATGAATAAAGTATATTTTGGAAATTAAAAAAAAAAGTAAGGTCCCCCCATCAAGCTGAACTGAGGGGCTGGATCCATGGGAAACCCCTCGAACTGTTTTGTTGATATTTACTTTTGCTGTAAATGTGAAACTATAATTGGCATGACAATCGTGAAATGGAAGAGTTGTGAGGCAACTCATGATTGTATGGAAGGAAACTGATCTCCCTTGCAATGTTTGTATTTTTTGGTGCTGTTTGGAAACTGTTTGGCAATGTAATTTTTACAGATTTTTATGAATAAAGTATATTTCGGAAATAAAGAAAAAAGTTCTCCCAGAATGAGGCAAACCTATTGTACTGTGGATTTGCTGATGCCTGCGATGTCTTCAAATGTGGGATACTCAACTGCAGAATTTGTGATAGTTGGGGGTCTGCTCTGGCGCTCACCCCTGATTATATGAATCAAAAATAGAATTTACTAGCTGTTGCTGGACAGTGTTTCAGCTCCCAAATATTTTTTGCTATAAACACTCGTGCTCGTTTCTTCGCAGCTCCAAGTACGCACTTCTCCACCTCAATGCTTGGACTGAGCTGGCAGGGGATAGACCGTGATCAGTGGCGTTTGATAATGCAGGTGCTGTTTTTGTGTTTTTTTGGGGGGGTGGGAGGTGGTTTCAGCACCGTATTTAGGGCATTCCGCCCTTTGGGATTGGAGATCTACCGTGGTGGTGGTTTCCCTGTCAGTTGAGGATTTAGTACTTGTCCCAGGAAAGCGTCAAGTAAAAATGGCTGCAACCAACACCAGAGCTCCAGGCCAGGGGGTGTGTAACACCGTTAGGGTGGCGGTGAAAGATAGTGAAGGAGGTGCACCCATCGACTGCGCCTACTTCATTAAGAATTTTGTTTTTCCAAAATATACTTTATTCATAAAAATCTGGAAAAAAAACACTGCAGCCTCACAGCTCCAGCGACACGGGTTCGGTTCTGGGTACTGCCTGTGTGGAGTTTGCAAGTTCTCCCTGTGACCGCGTGGGTTTCCGACAGGTGCTCTGGTTTCCTCCCACAGGCAAACACTTGCCGGTTGATAGGTAAATTGGCCATTGTAAATTGCCCGAGTGTAGGTAGGTGGTAGGAGAATTGAGGGAAGGTGGGGATGTGGTAGGGAATATGGGATTAATGTAGGATTACTGTAAATGGGTGGTTGGTGGTCAGCACAGACTCGGTGGGCTGAAGGGCCTGTTTTAGTGCTGTATCTCTCCATGACTCTATGACATTCCAAAAAGTGTGAAAGAAATCAGTTTTCTTCAACACAGGAGTGAGTTGCCTCACAACCCTTCCATTCCACTTTACCTGCCATGTACATTTTACAGCAAAACCATATTTGGTGTATACAGCCCGATGGGTTTCCCATGGGTCCAGTTCCTTAGTTCACTATGGCGGGGGGATCTTACACAATGGTCTTTCCACATTGAGCCTTTGCAGCGGCTACCCCAAGCTTTAGTGTGTCCCTCAGCACGTAGTCCTGGACCTTGGAATGTGCCAGTCTGCAACACTCGGTCGTGGACAACGTTTTGCGCTGGAAGACCAGCAAGTTTCGGGCAGACCAAAGAGCGTCTGTCACCGAATTGATGGTCCTCCAGCAGCAGTTGATGTTTGTCTCGGTGTGCGTCCCTGGGAACAGCCCGTAGAGCACAGACTCCTGTGTTACAGAGCTGCTTGGGATGAACCTCAACAAAAACCGCTGCATCTCTTTCCACACCTGCTTTGCAAAGACACATTCCAGAAGGAGGTGGGCAACTGTCTCTTCCCCACCTACTCAGCAGAGATGACATCTGTTATTGAAGCAAAAAGCAGAACCGACCTGATGCACAACATGAAACCAGCAGCCAGAACATGATATGACTTGAAATTAGCCAAGGCAGTTGTGCAAAAGACAGTGAGACACTGCGCAAATAAACACTGGACAAAATCACAAATTTAACAATGCTTTCAAAAGCAAATCTCCCGAGTATGCTCACACTCGTCAAGCAGAGGTGACTTTGCTGGCTCAGGCACGTTTGCAGGATGGAAGATGACACATTCCCAAGGGTATTCTGTATGGGGGGGTAGCCGGAGACAGAAGACCAGTTGGATGCCCAAAGCCCCACTTCAAGGATGCCTGCAAGCAGGACATGAAGGCCCGAAACATCGATTTTCACACATGGGAGACACTGGCCAACAACAGAGGGAAATGGTGATATTACCCCTGGACTGGTGTGTGCATCACCATGACGATCAGTGACTACAGCAGTTCGACAGCAGGTGCCGACATGGAAAACAGCGACACCTGATAATCCCACCTCAGATGTGTCACTTGTGGAAGAACCTGCCTCTCACAGATTGACCTCTTCAGCTATCAAACAAAGTGCACCGTGGGAAACTATCCCATCACCAATGGATTTTCTGCAAGTCCTTCATCTCACATAGAAGGAAGGATGACGACGACGACATCTACAACCAGGGCGGCCCATCGTGCCTGTGGCAGCTCTTTCATTTCCTTTCAACTATTTATCAAAATTCCCTTTTCAACCTTACGATTGAGTCTCCTTCCACCATTCTCTCAGGCAATACATTCCAGACCAAAAACAACAACAACTTGTGTGTAAATTTATAGAGCACCTTTAACGTAATACAGCGTCCCATGGCACTTCACAGGAGTGTCGGAAAGCAAATTTGGACCCCAAGCCACACAAGATCGTATTAGAGCAGATGGCCAAAAGCTTGGTCACAGAAGTAGCTTCCATGAGTGTTTTAAAGGAGGGAAGAGAGGTCGAGAGGCAGAGAGTTCAGGGAGGGAAATCTCAGGCTTCGGGCCTGGACAGCTGATGTCACAGCTGCCAGCGGTGGAGCGATAAAAATCAGCGATGCTCAAAAGACCAGAATTGGAGCAGGGCCGGAATCTCGGGGGGAGTGAACCAAATAAAATCCGGTCCTTTGTATCCCCCTCACAGCTTACATTCCCACCTTGCTTTTTATTATCAATCAATTTCCCTCTTGCAGTTCTATTTCACACCAAGAGATTTCAGTCTCATGCCATTTCACAGCAAGCTGCAAACAAGCTTACTTTTCTACCAGTCTAATACTGTGTTGAGTGGACAAGGATGTGTGTGGTGTGCAGCGTGTGGTATGCAGCAAGGTTAGACTCAAACCAAAGAAGGTGCATCACTCCAAGCGGAAGGGCCGCCTGCGCATCAACACGAGCAGAATTTCTTATCCACAGCTGTGACGTAAGTTACTAAATTCACTTGATAAAGTCCTTCAAAATACTCCTACAGGGGATGCAGAGACCAAGTGGGCCCACATCAGAGATGCCATCGATGACGCAGCTATGATCACCTATGGCAAACGTGTGAAGCAGAATGCAGACTGGTTTAAATCACACTTTGAAGAGCTGGAACCTCTCATAGCCGCTAAGCGCATTGCACTGTTGAACTACAAGAAAGCCCCCAGCGAGTTAACATCCGTAGCTCTTAAAGCAGCCAGAAGCGCTGCACAAAGAACAGCCAGGCACTGTGCAAATGACTACTGGCAACACCTATGCAGTCATATTCAGCTGGCCTCTGACACTGGAAACATCAGAGGAATGTATGATGGCATTAAGAGAGCTTTTGGGCCAAACATCAAGAAGATCGCGCCCCTCAAATCTAAATCAGGGGACATAATCACTGACCAACGGAAGTAAATGGACTGCTGGGTGGAGCACTACCTAGAACTGTACTCCAGGGAAAATGTTGTCACTGAGACCGCCCTCAATGCAGCCCAGTCTCTGCCAGTCATGGATGAGCTGAACGTACAGCCAACAAAATCGGAACTCAGTGATGCCATTCATTCTCTCGCCAGCAGAAAAGCACCTGGGAAGCACAGCATTACCCTGAAATAATCAAGAGTACCAAGCCTGCTATACTTCCAGCACTCTACGGACTGCTTTGCCTGTGCTGGGACGAGGGAGCAGTACCACAGGACATGCGCGATGGCAATATCATCACCCTCTATAAGAACAAGGGTGACCGCGGTGACTGCAACAATTACCGTGGAATCTCCCTGTTCAGGATAGTGGGGAAAGTCTTCACTCGAGTCACTTTAAACAGGCTCCAGAAGCTGGCTGAGCGTGTCTACCCTGAGGCACAGTGTAGCTTTCGAGCAGAGAGATCCAACATTGACATGCTGTTCTCCCTTTACCAGCTACAGGAGAAATGCCGTTAACAACAGATGCCCCTCTATGTTGCTTTCATAGATCTCACCAAAGCCTTTGACCTCGTCAGCAGACGTGATCTCTTCGGACTACTAGAAAAGATTGGATGTCCACCAAAGCTGCTAAGTATCATCACCTCATTCCATGACAATATGAAAGGCACAATTTAGCATAACGGCACCTCATCAGACCCCTTTCCTATCCTGAGTGGCATGAAACAGGGCTGTGTTCTCGCATCTACATTGTTTGGGGTCTTCTTCTCCCTGCTGCTCTCACATACTTTCAACCCTTCAGAAGAAGGAATTTTCCTCCACACAAGATCAGGTGGCAGGTAGCCCGTCTAAAAGCGAAGACCAAAGTACGGAAAGTCCTCATCAGGGAACTCCTCTTTGCTGACGATGCTGCATTAATATCTCACACTGAAGAGTGGCTGCAGAGTCTCATCGACAGGTTTGCGGCTGCCTGCAACGAATATGGCCTAACCATCAGCCTCAAGAAAAAGAACATCATGGGACAGGACGTCAGAAATGCTCCATCCATCAATATCGGTGACCACGTTCTGGAAGTGGTTCAAGAGTTCACCTACCTAGGCTCAACTATCACCAGTAACCTGTCTCTCGATGCAGAAATCAACAAGTGCATGGGAAAGGCTTCCACTGCGATGTCCAGACTGGCCAAGAGAGTGTGGGAAAATGGCGCACTGACACGGAACACAAAAGTCCAAGTGTATCAAGCCTGTGACTAAGTACCTTGCTCTACGGCAGCGAGGCCTGGACAACGTATGTCAGCCAAGAGCGACGTCTCAATTCATTCCATCTTCGCAGCCTCCGGAGAATCCTTGGCATCAAGTGGCAGGACCGTATCGCCAACACATCCCCAGCATATACAGCCCAGTGAGCCAGTGGCACTTGAGATGGCTTGGCCATGTGTGCACATGGAAGATGGCAGGATCCCCAAGGACACATTGTACAGCGAGCTCATCACTGGTATCAGACCCACCGGCCGTCCATGTCTCCGCTTAAAAGACGTCTGCAAACGCGATATGAAGTCCTGTGACATTGATCACAAGTCGTGGGAGTCAGTTGCCAGTGATCGCCAGAGCTGGCGGGCAGCCATAAAGGTGGGGCTAAAGTGTGGCGAGTCGAAGAGACTTCACAGTTGGCAGGAAAAAAGACAGAAGCGCAAGGGGAGAGCCAACTGTGTAACAGCCCTGACAACCAATTTTATCTGCAGCACCTGTGGAAGAGTCTATCACTCTAGAATGGGCCTTTATAGCCACTCCAGGCGCTGCTTCACAAACCACTGACCACCTCCAGGTGCTTACCCATTGTCTCTCGAGACAAGGAGGCCAAAGAAGAAGATTCTTCCACCTTTCTGAGATTTGGCTACATATTTTCTCCTCTATCTCTTCCTGTCTGTTTAGAGGCCTGTAGGACACTCCCAGCCAAGTGATTGTCCCCTTTTTGTTTTTAAGTTCTACCCATATGGCCTCATTTGAGGAATTTCTAAGATATCATCCTTCCTTACTGCAGTAATTGACTCCTTGATCAACAGTGCAATGCCACCTCCTCTTTTACCCCTTCACCTGTCTTGCCTGTAGATTCTGTACCCTGGAATACTGAGCTGCCAGTCCAGCCCCTCCCTCAACCATGTCTCTGTGATAGGAATAAGATCATAATCCCATGTGCTAATCATCGCCCTCAATTCATCTGCCTTATTAATAAGACTCCTTGCATTAAGATAGATGCAATCCAGCCTTGCATTTTTCACTTGTGCCATAGCAGGTCTATATTTGCTCTGCCTTCCAGACTGACTCAGTTTCTCTTTTAAATTTGACTGTGTTTAACCCCCTACTGTACCTCCACTCTGTATCCGACCCCCATGCCAAATTAATTTAAACCCCCGCTGCCCCCCAAAACAGCACTGGCAAACCTCTCAGCAAGTATGTTGGTCCCGTTCCAGTTCAGGTGCAACCCGTCCAACTTGGACAGGTAGGTCCCAACTTTGCCAGAAACAGACCCAGTGGTCGAGGAAACTAAGGCCCTCCCTCCTGCACCATATCCTCAGCCAAGCATTCATCTGCTCTACCCTCTTACTCCTATACTCATTAGCAATTGGCATTGGGAGTAATCCGGAGATTACAACCTTTGAGGTCCTGCTTTTTAATCTGCTATCTAGCTCCCTAAATTCTGGTTGCAGGACCTCATCCCTCTTTCTACCTATGTCATTGGTGCCAATGTGTACCATGACCTCTGACTGTTCACCCTCCCCCTTGTCCTGCAGCCACTCTGTGACATCCTTGACCCTAGCACCAGGGAGGCAACATACCATCCTGGAGTCACGTTTTCAGACACAGAAATGCCCATCTGTACCTCTTACGATAGAATCCCCTATCACTATAGCTCTTCTACTCCTTTTCCTCCCCTCTTGTGCAGCTGATCCACCTGTGGTGCCACAGACTTGGTTCTTGCTGCATTCCCCTGAGAAGCTATTTCCCCCAACAGTACTCAAAGTAGAAAATCTGTTAGAAAGCGAGATGGATCCAGGGGACTCCTTCACTACCTGTCTAGTTCTTCTATTCTGCATGGTGGTCACCCATTCACTTTCTGCCTGAGCAGTCTTTACCTGCGGTGTGACCACCTCCCTATGTGTGCTATCCACAATGATCTCAGCCTCGCGGATGCTCCACAGTATCTCCAGCCACCGCTCCAGATCCGAAACGTGGATTTCGAGTAGCTGCAGCTGGAGACACTTCCTGCACACGTGTTCGCCCTGGACACTGGAAGTGTCCCTGACATCCCACATTGCACAGGAGGATCACTCCACATTGCTGAGCTGCCCTGCCATGACTTACCCTTAATTTATCCCCTTAAATTACCCAAAAATTAAATTATTTACACTAGGGACCTTGATTCTCCCCCAAAAAACACGACCTCCTTTATTGAAAAAACTGTAGACCTTTCCCTTTACTTTTAGTTACTTACCCAGCTATTTAGAGTAACTCCCTAACAGCAGATACTCACCAACCAATCACCTTGCAGCCTTCCTGTGACATCACTGCTCACTTTGTTTTCAAACTCCGGCGTGCCTGGACTGCTCTCCGCTTCTCACCCGGAAGGTGAGTGACTGGGCCGCAATCCTCAGGCTCAATTTATCGGCTCCACTCTCGGTGTTCTCCCCACAGGTCCGCTCCTCTCCCGGAAGGTGAGTGACTGGGCCACGATCTTCAGGCTCAATGTATCGGCTCCACTGTCGGTGTTCTCCCCACAGGTCCAGACCTCTCCCGGAAGGTGAGTGACTGGGCCGCGATCCTTGGGCTCAATTTATTGGTTCTGCTCTCGGCGTTCTCCCCACAGGTCCACTCCTCTCTGCTCCGCTCCCGGAAGGAAAGTAAGTCTGGTATCTGTGACGGACAATGAGGAGAAACACAATATAAGGAGATGGTGAAATACATTTTACTCTTTAGACGATATTATTTATTATATTTCAGCTGTTCCTTGTTTTACAAATATTTTTGCGGGCTTTTCAAATTTGTGAATGGGTTTCAGCTCTGACAATTTGCCGCTGCCAATCTCCGCCCCATTTTCTCATTGCCCTTTGATGATCGGCAAAATAGCAGCTACCTGATTGGTGACATGAACCAGCCAATGAGACTCAGCAGACAGTAACCAATCAGAAGTAGCCGGACTGCATTCCTCCAGAAGGTAAAGCAGGGAAGTGCGGGAGGAATTCCTCACTCTTTGTGAAAGTATTTGTGAGATTGTGGAAATGTCTGGAAGAGGAGCAGGGGAGAGACCATGATCCTGTCTCAGGTAAGTTTTTGAGTAAAATGGCTGTAACCAATTCTGTAACTTCAGGCCAGGGAGTGTGTAACATCGTTCGGGTGGTAGTGAAGGATAATGATGGAGATGCACAGGTTGATCGTACCTTCTTCATTAAGAAAATCCTTATTGATTGCTGTGGATTCCAAGCTGTAAACATCTTCTGATTGCAGGACTTCCCCAGCTGTGGATATTTTGACGTGACGTTCAAGTACGTGGCGGATGCATCAAGTTCCTGAAGGTGTTCAAGGAGAAGGGAAACCAGGCGCCGCTGTCGATCCTCACAGTGGAGCCGCTCTTCACACTGCCATCGCAACGTGACCGGGTGGTGAGAAGCCACCTCTACAACCCCCATGTTCCTGTCATGGATGTACTCACCTTCCTCACCAGGTACGTCGAGGTGGCCGGCGGCAGCACTGATGTCAAGGACCCATTTGGATTTGGACCAGCTAGCGGCAGGTCAAGGTGACCTTGAAGGTCAATGCCAACGGAGCCATCATCCATCCTCCCTCCAGCTTCACTTTCGGGGGAAGTCGAGGCTTCATGGTCTACGCGGAGCAGCCCAGAGTTTGTCATACCTGCGGCAAATCTGGTCACGTGGCAGCTAACTGCAGCACAGTCGTCTGCAAGAACTGCAAGAAGGAAGGCCATCACACCAAGGACTGTAAACATTGTAAGTACTGCAACCTGTGAGGTGGGGCAGGCCACCTCGACAAAACCTGCCCCAAACGCTGCCTCAGTTATGCTCAGGCAGCAAGGACCAAGGAAAGACCGGGTGAAGGAACGGTGAACATGTCTGGTGCTGGGAGGGAAACAAGCAATCCTCCCCACAGCGATGAAAGTCTATCTGAGAAAGAGAAGAAAGGGGAGGCAGCTGCAACCAGAGACCCAACACCTACTCCGTGCCTGGAAACTCCTCCTCTACAGACAGAATTAATGGAGGAGGAGGCAGCAGAAGGACAAACAGGTCAGTGGCAGGTGGTACAAAGGAAGACCACAAAGAAAAAACCTCCAAAAAAAGAACAGGTCACCACCCAAACCAGTGGCAACAGGAGGCTACCGTCTGAGACAGACTACAGCAGCTCCTCCTCACTGGACGAGGAAGGGCCGGAACGATGGCACCTCCAAAAGAAGCAGCAGAACTCAAAGGAGCTGGAAGATAAAGCCCCCCAGCTCCGGGGCACTGGAAGCTGTGACACGCCCAGCGCACCCCAAACCAAAAGCATGGAACCCAAGGAGCAGATGTAATGTACAACAATGCTCCGCTCCAGTTAAGCAACGTATATGCCCCGGTCCAATGCAGCGAGACGCTGACCATCCTCCAGCAACCCCCACTGCTGCTGTCGACATCCAGGCCGGTCATTCTTGGAGGTGACTTCAACTGCATCATTGATGCAGCTGGACAATCTGGCAGTGACGACAGAAAACTGGACGCTACGCCCAGATTCTTAAAAAATGCCAAACTGCACAATGTCTTCAGCAAACCTGCAGACAGAGAGCAGCGTAGATACACCTGGTCAAGATCGGACGGGTCTGCCCGTTCCAGGATTGACTTCCTGTATGTGTCCCCTGCTTTCACGGTCAGATCCACCGACGTCAAGCCGGTGTTCTTCTCCAGCCACTGCCTCTTACTGGCTGACTGTCACTTACAGGATGACCAGCGGGTTGGCAGGGGGACATGGAAGCTCAATGCTACACTACTAACCTCAGAGAACATTGAGCAACTCAAAAGAGATTGAAAAAGTTGGAGAACAGTGAGACCCTCCTTGAGTATCCGGTGCACTGGTGGGAAGTGATCAAGGTGAATATCAAGAGGTTCTTTATCTCCAAAGGTGTTCAGAGGGCGAGAGAGAGACAAAGGGAAATGCCCCAACTCCCGAAAAGTATGCAAAATCTGCTACGGCTGCAGTCGATGGGGGTCGAGGTCAAGGAGGATCTCCAAGAGGTGTAGAGCCAGCAGGCCTCGCTCTTTGCCACGGAGGCCTCCAAGATCATCTTCCGGTCCAGAGTCCGCTCCATTGAGCAGGATGAGACGTGCTCGCGTTTCTTCTTCCAAAAGGTACACAGAGAGAGCTCTGTGATCAGCAGCCTGAAGGAAGAGGATGGCTCAGTCACAACTTCACACTCCGACATACTAAGGATTAGCAAATCCTTGAATGCTGGGCTGTAAGACGTGAAGTCTATGGACAGCACGTCCTCCCAGTCCTTCCTGTCATCTATCACAGAGGTCTGAGATGACAGCATGCAGGAGAATCTGGACAAACCGCTAACTCTGGACAAGCTGACAAAGGCCATCAAGTCTTTTGAGACGAAGAAAACTCCCGGAAGCGACGGCTTACCAGTTGAGTTGTATTCGGCCCTGTGGTACTGGGTCAGCCCAGACCTGCTGGAAGTGTACGAGAGTATGCTCCTGGCCGGCAGCATGTCAGAATCCATGAGGAAAGGCATCATCACCCTCATCTACAAGCAGAAGGGGGAGAGAGCAGAAATCAGAAATTGGCGGCCCATCTCACTGCTTAATGTAGACTACAAGGTTCTGTCCAAAGTCATCGCCAGTCGAGTCAAGTCTGCTCTGGAGTTGGTGATTCACCCTGACCAGACCTGTACTGTACCCAGCAGGAAGATCTCTGATAGTTTCGTGCTACTTAGGGATACGATCGCCTATGTACGGGTCAGGAGGGTGGACACCTGCCTCATCAGCCTGGACCAGGAGAAGGCTTTTGACAGGATATCGCACACATACATGATGGATATGCTCTCCAAAATGGGGTTTGAGGAGGGAATCTGCAATTGGATCAAACTGCTCTCCACAAACATCAGAAGTACAGTCCAAAAAATTGGGTGGGAATCAGAAAGTTTCCAGTCAAATCTGGAGTCAGACAGGGCTGTCCTCTTTCCCCTGCCTTGTGTGTTTGCTGTATCGAACCCTTTGCTGAGTCTATTTGGAAGGATGCGGGCATAAGAGGGGTGACAATCCCAGGCAGCGGAGTCACTCAGGTCAAAGCCTCCCTGTACATGGATGATGTTGCTGTAGTCTGATCGGATCCGCTGTCCATTCACAGACTGATGAGCATCTGCGACCAGTTCGAACTGGATTCGGGAGCCACTGTTAACCATGGCAAGAGCGAGGCCATGTTCCTTGGAAACTGGGCTGACCGATCCTTTGTCCCCTTCACCGTCAGGTCAGACTACCTGAAGGTGCTGGGGATATGGTTTGTAAGGGCCGGGACGCGCACCAAAACCTGGGAGGAGCGAGTAGCCAGGGTACAACATAAACTGAGCAAGTGGGAGCAGCGATCTCTCTCTATTATGGGTAAGAACCTGGTCATCAGGTGCAAGGTGCTCACGTTGTTGCTGTAAGTGGCACAGGTCTGGCCCATACCCCACTCCTGCGCTGTGGCGATCACCCGAGCCAATTCCCGCTTTATCTGAAGACGCAAAATGGACAGGGTCCAGAGGGACACGATGTTCAAACCTCTGGATCAAGGCGAAAAAATGTACTCAACGTCGCCCTCAACCTGATGGCCGCCTTAGTATGTGGCTGCATCAAGCTGTGCGGAGAGCCCCAGTATGCAAACAGCAACTGTCACTATGTGCTGAGGTTCTATCTGACCCCGGTGTTGCGAAGGATGGATCTGGTCACATTGCCACAGAACGCTCCATCCAGTTGGACTGTGCGTTCGTGGAAATGTTTGTGTGGAAAAACACCTTTGACCACCAATCCATCAGGCAGTGGTCTGCACGGAATGTCCTCAAGTATATTTTTGGAAAATAAAAGTCTGGAAGAGGGAAGACCGGCGGGAAAGCTCTGTCAAAGGCCAAGTCTCGCTCCTCCTGGGCTGGACTGCAGTTCCCGGTGGGCCGTGTTCACAGGCTCCTGAGAAAGGGCAACTATGCTGAGCATGTGGGTGTCGGAGCCCCGGTCTATCTGGCTGCTGTGCTCGAGTATCTGACCGCTGAAATCCTCGAGTTGGCCAGTAACGCGGCCCAGGACAACAGGAAGACCTGCAACATCCTCAGACACCTACAGCTGGCTGTCCAGAATGACGAGGAGCTCACCAAGCTGCTGGGAGGGGTGACCATCACTCAGGGCTGGGTGCTGCCTAATATCTAGGCCATGCTGCTGCCCAAGAAAACCAGCGCTCCGGGCACCAAAACCAAGGCAATCTGCCAGGATTTTATCAAATACCCAAAGGTTCTTTTCAGAGCCACCCACAGTATCATTCTTGTAAATCTCCTCTGTACTCTCTACACAGCAATTATGTCCTTTCTGTCATGTGATGACCAGAACTGTACGCAATACTCCAGCTGTGGCCAAACCACCGTTTTAAACAGTTCTCGCATTACATCCCTGCTTTTGTCGACCAAGAAAGGAAAGCATTCCATGTGCCTTCTTCACCACTCTATCTACCTATTCTGTCACTTTCAGGGACCTGTGGACATGCGCTCCAAAGTCTCTCACTTCTTCTACCCATCTCAGTATCTTCCCGTTTATTGTGTATTCCCTTGCTTTGTTTGCCCTCCCCAAATGCATTACCTCACACTTCTCCAGATTGAATTCCATTTGCCACTTTTCCGCCCACTTAATTAATCCATTCATATCATTCTGAAGTCTACAGCCATCCTCCTCACTATCAATTACACGGCCAATTTTTGTGTCATCAGCAAATTTCCCAATCATAGCTCCCACATTTAATTCCAAATAATTATTTTTTTTTGAAGAGATACAGCACTGAAAGAGGCCCTTCTGCCCACCGAGTCTGTGCCGACCACAAACCATCCATGTTATCCTAATCCTACACTAATTCCATATTCCTACCACATCCCCACCTGCCCCTATATTTCCCTACCACCTACCGATACTAGGGACAACTTATAATGGCCAATTAACCTATCAACCAGCAAGTCTTTGGCATGTGGGAGGAAACTGGAGCACCCGGAGGAAACACACGCAGACACAGGGAGAACTTGCATACTCCACACAGGCAGTACCCAGAATTGAACCAGGGTCGTTGGAGCTGTGAGGCTGTGGTGCTAACCGCTGCGCCACTGTGCTGCCCGTGTGGTAATATACACCACAAACAGCAAGGGACCCAACACTGAGCCCTGTGGAACGCCACGAAAAACCGCTTTCCATTTGCAAAAACATCCGTTGACTACTATCCTTTGTTTGCTGTCACTGAGTCAATTTTGGATCCAACCTGCCACATTCCCCTGTATCCCATGGGCTTTCATTTTATTGACCAGACTGCCATGTGGGACCTTATCAAATGCCTTACTAAAATCCATGTAAACCACATCCACCGCACTATCCTCATCAATGTTCCTTGTTACTTCCTCAAAAAACTCAATAAAGTTAGTGAGACATGACCTTCCTTTAAAAAATCCATGCTGACTATCCCTGATTAATCCGTGCCTTTCTAAGTGGTAGTTTATCCTGTCCCTCAGAATTGATTCGAATAATTTACCCACCACTGAGGTCAGATTTACCACATCCTTTTAAAATAATAGTACAACGTTCGCAGAGCTCCAATCCTCCGGCACCTCCCCCATATCCAGTGAGGATTTGAAGATGATCCTCAGCGCATCCACTATTTACTCCCTGGCTTCCTTTAACAACCTCAGATGCAAACCAACCGGCCCTGGTGATTTATTCATTTTGAAGGATGTCAGACTCTCTAGTACTTCCACTCTCATTATGCTTATCGTATCTAATATTTCACACTCCTCTTCTTTTACTACAATGTCTGCATCATCCCTCTCCTTTGTGAAGGCAGAGACAAAAAACTCATTAAGAACCCCGCCCACATCTTCTGGATCCACACAGAAGTTCCCTTGTACATCTCTGATAGGCCATACCCTTTCCTTAGTTATCCTCTTGCTCTTAATGGACTGATAAAACATCTTTGGGTTTCCTTCAAGTAGTTGTATCCAGTCCACATCCACCAAATCACCTCTCAGTTTTGTAAAATTTGCCTTCCCCCAATTTAGAACTTTTACTTTTCGAGCTGCCCTGCCATTACTTAGCTTTACAAACTCATTATTGCTCGTGTCATAAGTGTAATAAGTAGAATAATTTACCAGTTACTCACCGATCAGCTTCTTCCCCTGTACCATGGAGGCTGAAAAGGCAGAAGAGACCAAAGAGCACCTCCTTCCCCTAGTCAGTGAAGTCCCTCACACATCAACTCACAGCTTTACACTCTGTCCAAACAGCACTTTCTAATTAGTAATTATTCATAAATTACACTAACTAAAACATTAGTAACCTGACCAATTACAAGGTAGCTATTTGAGGGTTTTTAAACAAAGAGCTTTTTTCCCTATCCCAAAGGCTCTTTTCAGATCCACCCACAGTATTTGAAAGGGCTGATTACTGTCTGAAGTCTGCTGTACCCACACCTCTGTCTATCCCTCTTCATCGAGAACAACCAGCGTCATCTCCCATTCCTTTCACCATCATGTGTTTAACTCGCTTCTCCTGAAAGACAGTCAGATATCAATGTAATAATGAAATGATCTGTGTCGGTGCTGGCCATTTCCCTGTCCTGATTTCAGACCCTACTCTGGACACTTGTTTCCCATTCCAGGACCTTCTTGTATTAATATTCAGCACCACCTGTCAGTCAGAAACTTGTCTCAATGAACCGATCCTTTTACTGAACTTCCAACTGCTGCTGTCTATTTCTCGAGGGAAAGAGCTGCTCACTGAATAAGGATGTGAGGGGAATGCAACCCGGCTGCTGGTGAGACGGTCCCGTCTTCTCAATCAAAATTTTACTACAGTGATTCCCAGATTCCCAGCTGGTCTGTTGAGGATTTTGTTTTCACAGAAATATCTTGTTAAATACAAATCTGATTCCAACATGTCAGTAACAGGACAGAATGGGAACCTTTTAAAAGGATGAAGCAACTATTTCAGTGGCTTCTCACTGTCCCCCTGAAGCCTGTGTGAAGGGGAATTACCAATAGTCTGTAATTTATTACTTCCACACAGAGTTTGAGTTATTTGTCGCGTGAAAGATTGCTGAACGGAGTCTTTTACTGTCAGTTACGGATGAGAAGTTGACAAAAATTGGCAAAATAAAGCTGTTCATAAAATAGCACCAGCAATTTGAGTCGGTAAAAGCAAAATTGTGTTTTAAAAGTTTATTTAAACCGCTACGGGAAAGTAGATTTTTATGTACTTTTCCAGTCGATCACTTCTTTTCCACAGTGAAATTGGCGGCTTTCACAAATTCAAATATTCTGCCAGGTTGACAGGTTCAACCAATGATTTTTTGTATTTTGTGCTTCGAGATTCTCTGATTGAATCATTCATGTAAGCTAATGGCTGTGTGGCCTAATGGATAAGGCGTCTGACTTCGTTATATTCTATGATGTTATCTGAAGATTGCAGGTTCGAGTCCTGACACGGTTATTTTGACCCAAAGGGATTATGCAGGGATTTGGGGATTGAGTCGGGGACTGAACAGATTGGAAACCCGTCATGGACTCAATGGGGCGAATGGCCTCCTCATGTGCTGTCACTGACTTTATGAGAAGAGGGTGACCAATCAGAAGTGGGCTGGGGTAACAGCGGGTTCAAACTGCAGGAATTCCAGGTCCCTGAATGACTGAGCTGAAACTGCTCAGTTTCACTGCAGGAAACACCGTCTCGGGGGAAATAACATCACAAATAATTCCATTTGACTAATTATTCAATTATAAAACAATGTGAAGGTGTGATGTTACTTTTCACTGTGAGGGGAGAATCCGCCATCTGGGTAAATCAGCAACTTTATAACATCGTCTGTACGTTTAGAAAAGAAACGATGAAAACTCTCCCCATAGCCCTGGTGTGGTGGAAAGGCTCAATTCAGAGATTGGAATATAACGAGAGCTGAACATAAATCATTAACTGATATTTCCGGCATAAAACACACCCCAGCTCCCGTTCCCATGTCACTGCTGTCCCTATGAGGCGGTGGGTGACTCTGAAAAGAGACTTTGTTTTGTGTTTCTGCAGGAAAACCACAAAGATCCTCCCAGGCAGTGAAACTCATCTTCCCAGAATCTCCATACCAGATTGAAACAGAAAACACAAAGACAGTGAGAAAGTTCCAGAGAGTTACTGAGCATTAAAACCAATGAAATAAACCAATTCTAGAGAGATGTTGGTGCAGCTTTTTCAGAGCGATTGTGGGTGGCTCTTAAAAGAGCCGTTGTGTTTCGAGTGTTTTCACTACATGGTGGAGTTTTACTTGGAGTTGATGTACTTGGTCACTCACTTTGTCCCTTCTCACATTCCGAGCGCTTTGTTGGGTGGAAATATTTATTCAGGCAGTTTCAACAGCTCAGAGCCGACATTGAGTCAGAAACCAGAAATGGGAGTACGGGACACAGACAAGGAATTTATGCTGGACCTTTAGAAATCTCACTGGTTATAGGCCTCAGTTAGAGCGTTGTGTCTAATTCCATGCTCCACTCTTCAGCAGGAATGTCAAGGCCTCAGAGAGGGTGCAGAGGCGATTTACTGGAATGGTATCAGAAAAGCAGGAATTCAGCTAATGTGGAAAGAATAGGGGTCTGGGGTGTGTGAAGCTGGCGTCCTTCTTCTTAGAGCAGAATGGCAGTTAATAGTTGTGTTCAACATTGTGAAGAGTTTTTATAAGAATAAAGAAGTTTGACTGCAATTAGACAGAGCCTTGGTGAGATCACACATTATGGGAGGCACAGTGGCGCAATGGTTAGCACCACAGCCTCACAGCTTCAGCAACCCGGGTTCAATTCTGGGTACTGCCTAGGTGGAGTTTGCAAGTTCTCCCTGTGTCTGTGTGGGCTTTCTCCAGGTGCTCCGGTTTCTTCCCACAAGCCAAAAGACTTGTTGGTAGGTAAATTGGCCATGATAAATTGTCCCTGGTTTAGGTCGGTGGGAGGGAAATATAGGGTCGGTGGGGATGTGGTAGGAATATGGGATTAGTGTAGGATTAGTATAAATGGGTGGTTATTGGTCGGCACAGACTCGGTGCGCCGAAGGGCCTTTTTCAGTGCTGTATCTCTCTGT
The DNA here is from genome assembly GCF_036365525.1 of Heterodontus francisci. Classification (NCBI taxonomy): domain Eukaryota; kingdom Metazoa; phylum Chordata; class Chondrichthyes; order Heterodontiformes; family Heterodontidae; genus Heterodontus; species Heterodontus francisci. The sequence continues at coordinate 42,099 of NW_027140380.1, read as the reverse complement.
GACTCTAGAGATGTGGATGCTCGTTGGGTATATCCAAGAGAGAGATCGATAGGTTTTTGGATACTAAGGGAATCAAGGGATCTGTGCTAGTGTGGTAAGATGGAGTTGATGTAGGAAATCAGCTGTGATCTTATTGAATGGCAGAGCTATTTCGATGGGCCGAATGGCCCACTCCTATTTTTTATGTAACGTTCCATTCCTCTCAGGGAATATTTTATTTTCAAAAAGAGAAATACTGCACACACTGGAAATCTGAATAATAACAGAAGATTCTGGAAACACTCAGCAGTTCCAGCAGTATCTGTGGAGAGAGGAAGGTAGGAGCAATGTTTCAGGTCTATAGAAGGGTCACAGAACTGGACCACTAACCCGAGCTTCTCTTCTCCACAGTTGTTTCCGGACTGGCTGAGTGTTTTCAGTATTTTAGGCTTTTTCTTTCTGTATTTCATCATTTTCTCACTTGACTATTTGCTGTGAAACTTTCAGCGTTGTGCTCAATTCTTTGTGTCGTTGTGTTGCCTTTATTTGAAGTAATGTAAATAGTTTCCTGAAATGAATTTGCCAAATGGTTGGGCAAATTGTTCCAACCAGTTTTTGAGCAAGTTTTCCACATGCACAGTGAAGGATTCCTTCACATTTGCGAAGACCATACAGGACTTGCATATCGATAGCAATGCCGTGTCCATGTGTCATTTGACATTGCTAGCCCATTCACCAATGTACCACTTCAGGAAGCCATAGATATTTGCACTGCAGTGCTATGTCATGGTGATCTATACCCGTCACCATTGTGTGAATCTGTATTCATTGAACTTATGAACTCGGCAACTTGCACAGTTGAGTTCAGTTTTATTGACACCATGCATTGCTGGTGTTGCCATGGGATCACCTCTAGGCCCAGCTCTCACAAACATCTTTGTTGGATTCCATTACAAAACTGGTTTTAAGGGAATGACACCTAACCTCCGACCGCTTGCATATTTCCAATATGTAGATGATACGTTTGCTAAATTTGAATCCGCAGCTGCATGAAATAATTTCCTTGCACGTCTTCATGGGCTCCATCCTACACTCAAATTCACCTTTGGAATGGAGCAGTCAAATGAGCTCCCTTTCCTTGATGTACTAGGTGAGAAATCTGCTAAGGGGTTTTCTACCACGGTCTACCGCAAACCTACCTTCACTGGTCAATACACGCGTTGGGATTATTACAGTTCCACGAGCTATAAAATTGGTCTTATCGACAACGTCATAAATAGGGCTGAGCCATTTACTCACCATGCAAGCTTGATGCTGAAATAGGGCGAATCAAAGACATCCTGCATTACAATGGCTACACTGATCAGATCATTTCTCACTGTATATCACACAAACTTATAAATGGGCTGAAGGACGTCATTTTGAGCCCTGAAAAGTGCCCAGTCTCCCTCAAATTACCCTGGAAGGGTAATATATCCCCAGTATTTGAGTAACAGGTGAAGCGAGCTGTTTCCTGCTGTTACTATGCAGGAGCAACAAGTGTGGTGTTCGCCACTAACAGGATGCTGCTGTCAAGCAAAAGAGACATCCTGCCTATCACACAAATAAGTAACGTGATATATGAATTTCAATACCAGTGTGATGCTAGGTTTCTAGACCGTACATCCCAAAACTGGCGGATTGTATCAAATAACAAATCCCTTCCGCTGTTCGCAATGGGCCCAACCCAACCAACCCGTGCTTGCAAAACTCAAAACACAGTATCCAACATGAGATGTGATTCCACAATAGGACAACATTTGCTAAATAATTCTCAGTGTGCTAAGAATTACACTGACAACCGATTTAAGACTGTCAGTAGGGCTCGCAGTGTGGTGCACTGGTGTATACTGTAAGCTACATATATTAATACACAGGGCCCTGTTCTTTGCAGACAGAAAGAACATGCACACATGTTGTGCCAGTTTCAGCTAAACAAAATAAGTGACAGCCATTCACTGGCTCATTCCACAGGGCAATGCCGTGACCAATCAGAGTCAAGCTGCCTGGTTTAAATTTCAGACAAAGCTGGGCAGTTATCTGTCTGTTACCATAAACTGATGCATTCTGAATGGCAATGCCTCGACCAATCAGAGTTCACTTGCCAACCAATCAGCACTCTCTTCTCATACAGAAGAAAGTTGTTGTTTTCCCTTAAATTGGTATTCTTGTGGATTGCCCTGCTGAGTGCAAGACGAAAACAACTGGCTACCAAAGTTTGGACAACATGTCACTATTTTCACGAAATGATTACTTTTATTTTCAATATAAAAATATAAAGCAATGTGAGTGTAACATTTACAGACAAATTCTATTACCTCACATTGCCTGATTCTTTCACACTGACAGACTATGTGAACTACTGTCCCGATTTTGCAGTTCTCACTTCCAGTTAGCAAATGTCAGCAATCTGTGAAACAGTGCAGTTTACAGATCAGACCGTCAATCACAACATGCAATAATTGTTCAGCTTATGTTGGACTGGTGGGATTTAGAAATACTAGGAATTGAGATGAGCTGTTATTGTATTTAATTATTTGTTTCATGGGATGTGGACGTCGCCAGCCAGGCCAGCATTTATTGTCCATCCCTAATTGCCCATGAGAAGGTGGTGATGAGCTTCCTTCTTGAACCACTGCAGTCCATGTGGGGTAGGTACACCCACAGTGCTATTAGGAAGTGAGTTCCAGGATTTTTACCCAGCGACAGTGAAGGAAGGAATGGCGATATAGTTCCAAGTCAGGATGATGTGTAGCTTGGAGGAGAACTTTCAGGTGGTGGTATTCCCATGCATCTGCTGCCCTTGTCCTTCTAGGCAGTAGTGGATGCAGGTTTGGAAGGTGCTGCCTGACTAGCCTTGGTGCATTGTTGCAGTGCATCTTGTAGATGGTACACACTGCTGCCACTGTACGTCAGTGGTGAAGGGAGTGAATGTTGTGGACGGGGTGCCAATCAAGCGTGTTGCTTTGTCCTGGATGGTGTCGAGCTTCTTGAATGTTGTTGGAGCTGCACCCATCCGGGCAAGTGGATAGTATTCCATCACACTCCAGACTTGTGCCTTGTAAATGGTGGACAGGCTTGGGGAGTCAGGAGGTGAGTTACTCACCGCATGATTCCTACCCTCTGACCAGCTCATGTAGTCACACTATTTATAAGGCTACTCCAGTTCAGTTTCTGGTCAATGGGAACCCCCAGGACGTTGATAGTGGGGGATTCAGCGATCGTAATGCCGTTGAATGTCAATGGGAGATCGTTAGATTCTCTCTTGTTCGAGATGGTCATTGCCTGGCACTTGTGTGGCGCGAATGTTACTTGCCACTTATCAGCCCAAGCCTGGATATTGTCCAGGTCTTGCTGCATTTCTACATGGACTGCTTCACTATCTGAGGAGTCGCGAATGGTGCTAAATTTTGCAATCATCAGTGAACATCCCCACTTCTGACCTTATGATTGAAGGAAGGTCACTGATGAAGTAGTGAAGAAGGTTGGGCCGAGGATACTACCCTGAGGAACTCCAGCAGTAATGTCCTGGAGCTGAGATGATTGACCTCCAACAATCACAACCATTTTCCTTTGTGCTAGGTACGATTCCAACCAGTGCAGAGTTTTCCTCTTGATTCCCATTGACTCCAGTTTTGCTCTGGCTCCTTGATGCCATACTCAGTCAAATGCTACCTTGATGTCAAGGGCAGACACTCTCACCTCACCTCTTGAGTTCAGCTCTTTTGTCCTTGTTTGAACCAAGGCTGTAATGAGGTCAGGAGCTGAATGGCCCTGGCGGAACCCAACTGAGCGTCACTGAACAGCTTATTGCAAAGCAAGTGCCCCGTCGATGACATCTTCCATCACGATACTGATGATTGAGAGTAGACTGATTTGGCAGCAATTGGCTGGGTTGTAATTGTCCTGCTATTTGTGTACAGGATATACCTGGGCAATTTTCCACATTGCCGGGTAGATGCCAGTATTGTACCTGTACTGGAACAGCTTGGCTAGGGGCGCGGCACGTTCTGGAGCACAGGTCTTCAGTACTATTGCTGGAATATTGTCAGGGCACGTAGCCTTTGCTGTATTCAGTGCCTTCAGTCGTTTCTTGATATCACATTGAGTGAATCGAATTGGCTGAAGACTGGCATCTGTGATGCTGGGGACTTCAGAAGGAGGCCGAGATGGATCATCAACCCAGCACTTCTGGCTGCAGATTGTTTCAAATTCTTCATCCTTATCTTTTGCACTGATGTGCTGGGCTCCCCCATCATTGAGGTTGGGGATATTTGTGGAGCCACCTCCTCCTGTTGGTTGTTTAATTGTCCACCACCATTCATCATTGGATGTGGCAGGGTGTAGATCTGATCCATTGGTTGTGGGATCACTTAGCCCTGTCTATTACATGCTGCTTCTGCTGTTTGGCATGAAAGTAGTCCTGGGCTGTAGCTTCATCAGGCTGATGCCTCATTTCAAGGTATGCCTGGTGCTGCTCCTGGCATGCCCTCCTGCACTCTTCATTGAATTAGGGTTGATCCCCCAGCTTGTTGGTAATGTTAGAGTGGGGGAATATGCCGGGCCATGAGGTTATAGAATGTGGTTGACTACAATTCTGCTGCTGCTAATGGTCCACAGCACCTCATGGATGCCCAGTTATACATTGCTGGTTCTGTTCAAAATCTATCCCATTTAGCACGTTGGTAGTGGCACACAACACGATAGAGGGTATCCTCAATGTGAAGACGGGACTTCATCTCCACAAGGACTGTGCAGTGGTCACTCCTACCAATACTGTCATGGACCGATGCATCTGCGGCAGGCAGATTGGTGAGGATGAGTTCAAGTATGTTTTTCCTTCTTGTTCGTTCCCTCACCACCTACCGCAGACCCAATCGAGCAGCTATGTCCGTTAGGACTCGGCCAGCATGGTCAGTAGTGGTGCTACCGAGCCACTCATGGTGATAGACATTGAAATCCCCCAGCCAGACTACATTCTGGACCCTTGCCACCCTCAGTGCTCCCTCCAAGTGGTGTTCATCAGTCTTTCGCTGTCTCTTGCTGGTTTGCTCAGTACCGTTCTCTGTCTGTTCCTTTCTGAGTCCTGATAATATCTTCCTGGTTTTCTGTGTGTCTTTCTCTGCCTGCCTCATTGTCGGTGCTGTTACTCCGTGTCCTTGTGTCATTGCGCAGTGAGGGTGAGTCCGTCAGCATGTGTGTGGCTGAGTCCGGGATTCTTGAGAAATCCGACTACAATCCTATTTTTATCAAAACATTGGGGAAATGAACATATTTCACTAACGGGCAGCCAAAATTTAAAACAGTAGTTAGCAGAGTGGCGCAGTGGAAGCGTGCTGGGCCCATAACCCAGAGGTCAATGGATCGAAACCATTTTCTGCGATTTATGCTTCGTAATAATGCAAACTGTTCACTTTCAAAACATCAAGTACTTCCCCATAATCACAAGATGCTTCCAAAGGCACTCTATTGCAATCAGCTTCTTCCTTCCAGTGAACACATCAATCAGTAATAAATCACATTTGCTCACACGAACACAAGCTGCAAACACGGACCAGCCGAGTCTCTCCCACTTTGTCAACCCCTTCCTGCAGAGCCTCCTCTCCACCACCAGATGGTGATGTTGGCCACAATAAAACCAGGACAAATGGTCACAGTGAGGAGACGGTCAGTCACAGAAAATAAAACAATAACAGGGAAAACCTTTACACAACAACAGGGGACATCTTTACACAACAGAAAACATATTTACACACCAGGAAATACCTTTAGACAACAGGGAGAACACAATCATACAAATGCCTTGTTTCTCCGTCTCAGTCTCGTTGTCTCTCTCTCTGTCCCTCAGTTTTGCTTCCTCACAGTCTATTGGTTTTCTGTGTGTTTTTCTCTCTGTCCCGTTGTCGATGGTGTTACTCAGCGTCCTTGTAACATTGTGTAGCCAGGCTGAGCCTCCCAACACCTGTATTGCTGTAATAAAAACAGAAAATGCTGGAAATGCTCAGTAGGTCTGGCAGCATCTGTGGAGAAAGAAACAGTTAACAGTTCAGATCTGTTTCCTTAGCTCACATTAACTTTGTTCTCTGTCCACAGATGCCGCCAGACCTGCTGACTATTTCAAGCATTTTCTGTTTATGTTTCAGATTTCCAGCATCAGCAGTATTTTGCTTTTGTACGTGTGTTGCTATGTCTGGGACTGTTTGAGTGCAATGCTATTGCTTTATAAACAGCGTTGAAACAAACATTTATCTCGCTAACACACAGCACTAATACACAGCTGGATATAAACAGCAGCCTGCAGCAGAGGGCGCAGTGGAAGTTTATTAACACAAATAATTCACCAACACTATATTTTCTGCTATCCCCAATCACACCACGCTTCGTCTTAACACGTTTTACTCTTTATTTGCATCAACATCCTCCTTCCAGTAAACACTTCAATTTGGAACACAGCTTCCAAATCACCTTTATTCACAAACCCCAACACACACCAGCCCAGACTTTCCCCTTCCTGTCAACCCATTCCTGCATCACTGCCTGTCCACCAACAGTTGTTGCTAGAATCATACAATCATAGAATGGCGACAGCACAGAAGGAGGCCATTCAGCCTGTCGAACCCGTGCTGGCTCTCTGTTAGAGCACTAAAATAAAAGCAAAATACTGCGGATGCTGGAAATCTGAAACAAAAACAAGAAATGCTGGATTCACTCAGCAGGTCTGGCAGCATCTGTGGAAGGGTCACTGACCCGAAACGTTAACTCTGCTTCTCTTTCCACAGATGCTGCCAGACCTGCTGAGTGAATCCAGCATTTCTTGTTTTTGTCTCTGTTAGAGCAACTCACCTCATTTCACTCCCCAGTCAGTTCAATTTTGGAGGTGGGAAAACTTCTCGAAAGAATAATTCGGGACAAAATTAATAGTCCCATGGACAAATGTGGGTTAATTCAAGAAAGCCAGCATGGATTTCTTAAGGGAAAATCATGTTTAACTGTCCTGCTGGAGATTTTGATGAGGTAACAGAGAGGGTTGATGAGGGCAATGCTGTTGATGTGGTCTACATGGACTTTCAAAAGGTCTGGCAGCATCTGAAAGGTCACTGACCTGAAACGTTAACTTTGCTTCTCTCTGTACAGATGCTGCCTGACCTGCTGAGTATATCCAGCATTTCTTGTTTTCATTATGGCACAGAGTTCCCTTTTCAAACTTACAGAATTAACCACAATAGTGTACTCTGAGATTCAAGTTAAATATCAGCCCAATATTTACACACATTATGAGTTTATAAGTTTCAGTATTAATTCCCATAGTGCATCCTGACATATACATTAGATATAACATAACATAAGAACAGAAGAAATAGGAGCAGGAGTAGGCCATTCGGCCCCTCAAGCCTGCCCTGCCATTCAGTAAGATCATGGCTAATCTGCCCCAGACCTCAACTCCTCTTTCATGCCAGCTCTTCATAGACCTCAACTCTCCAATATTTCAAAAATCTATTTACATCCTCTTTAAATACTTTCAGTGATTTAGCCTCCAATACTGACTGGGGTAGAGAATTCCAGACATTCACTACCCTCTGAGAGAAGAAATTCCTTTGCATCTCAGTTTAAATGAGTGTCCCCTTATTCTGTAACTATGTCGCCTAGTTTGAGATTCCCCCACTAGTGGAAACATCTTCTCAACATCGACCCTGTTAATAAAAACAAGAAATGCTGGAAATACTCAGCAGGTCTGGCAGCATCTGTGAAGAGAGAAGCAGAGTTAATGTTTCAGGTCAGAGACCCTTCTTCACCCTGTTAAGCACCCTCAGAATCTTGCACGTTTCAAAAAGATCACCCCTCATTCTTCTAAACACGAATGAATAACCTGTTTAGCCGTTCTTCATAAGTCAACCCCTTCATCCCAGGAATCAGCTGAGTGAATCGCTTTTGAACTCCTCCAATGCCAGTATATCCTTTCTTAAGTCTAAATCTCAAGTGCGTCATCAGATTGAGAGATTCTGAAAGATAGCATAACCTGAGATACAAACTGAGATTTCAGTTTAAAACTCCCCTGGATTGTGAAACTAAAAGATACAATAGCAATTCAATTTGTATAGACTGTGCTTTGGATCATATTCCAGCCCTCATACAGTATCAGACTGGAAGATACTGTAGCAATTCCATTAGTGCAGACTCAGCTCTACATTACAGAGCAGGGAACATATTTAAACAACCGGGAACACTTTTACACAAGACGGATCATATTTACACAACTGAGAAGATCTTTACCCAACAGGGAACCATTTTGCACAATAACAGAGAACATCTTTACACAACAGCGAATATAGTTACACAACAGAGAACATATTACACAGCAGGAAATATCTTTAAAAGAACACAGGGAACATCTTTACACAACAGAGAACACAATTACATAAGTCATCAGTCTTTCGCTGTCTCTTGCTGGTTTGCTCAGTACCTTTCTCTGTCTGTTCCCTTCTGGGTCCGAATGATCTCTACCCGGTTTTCTGTGTGTCTTTCTCTGCCTGCCTCATTGTCGGTGCTGTTACTCTGTGTCCTTGTGTCATTGGGCAGTGAGGGTGAGTCCGTCAGCACGTGTGTTGCTGAGTCCGGGATTCTTGAGAAATCCGACTCCAATCCTATTTTTATAAAAACATTGGGGAAATGAACATATTTCACGAACAGGCAGCTAAAATTTAAACCAGCAGTTTGCAGAGTGGCGCAGCGGAAGCGTACTGGGTCGATGGATCGAAACCATTCTCTGCTATTTATGTTTGGTCGGAAGACAAACAGTTCACTTTCAAAACATCAAGTGTTTCCCCATAACAACAGGATGCGCTCGATTGCGATCAGCTTTTTCCTTCTCGTGAACACATCAATCAGTAACAACTCACTTTTGCTCACACGAACACAAGCTGCAAACACGGACCAGCGGAGTCTCTCCCACTTTGTCAACCCCCTTCCTGCAGAGCCTCCTCTCCACCACCAGATGGTGATGTTGGCCACAATAAAACCAGGACAAATGGTCACAGTGAGGAGACGGTCAGCAACAGAAAATAAAACAATAACAGGGAAAACCTTTGCACAACAACAGGAGACATCTTTACACAACAGAAAACATATTTACACAACAGGAAATACCGTTACACAACAGGGAGAACACAATCATACAAATGCCTTGTTTCTCCATCTCAGTTTCGTTGTCTGTCTCTCTCTCTCCGTTCCTCACTTTTATTTCCTCACAGTCTATTAGTTTTCTGTGTGTTTTTCTCTCTGTCCCGTTGTCGATGGTGTCACTCAGCGTCCTTGTAACATTGCGTAGCCAGGCTGAGCCTCCAAACACCTGTGTTAGAGAACATAGAACATAGAACAGTACAGCACAGTACATGCCCTTCGGCCCACGATGTTGTGCCGAACCTTTAACCTACTCCAAGATCAAAACTACCTACATACCTTTCATTCTACTATCATCCATGTACCTATCCAAGAGACGCTTAAATGTCCCTAATGTATCTGCTTCTACTACCACCGCTGACAGTGCATTCCACGCACCCACCACTCTCTGTGTAAAGAACCTACCTCTGACATCTCCCCGAAACCTTCCTCCATCACCTTAAAATTATGCCCCCTGGTGATAGCCCTTTCCACCCTGGGAAAAAGTCTCTGGCGATCCACTCTATCTATGCCTATCATCATCTTGTACCCCTCTATCAAGTCACCTCTCATCCTTCTTCGTTCCAATGGGAAAAGCCCCAGCACCCTCAACCTTTCTTCATAAGACATGCCCTCCAGTCCAGACAGCATCCTGATAAATCTCCTCTGCACCCTCTCTAAAGCTTCCACATCCTTCCTATAATGAGACGACCAGAACTGAACACAATATTCCAAGTGTGGTCTAACCAGGGCTTTATAGAGCTGCAGCATAACCTCGCGGCTCTTAAACTCAATCCCCCTGTTAATGAAAGCCAACACACCATACGCCTTCTTAACAACCCTATCAAACTTGGGTGGCAACTTTGAGCGATCTATGGACATGGGCCCCAAGATCCCTCTGTTCCTCCACACTACCAAGAATCCTGTCTTTTAGCCTGTATTCTGCATTCAAATTCGACCTTCCAAAATGAATCACTTCACACTTTTCCAGGTTGAACTCCATCTGCCACTGCTCAGCCCAGCTCTGCACCCTGTCAATGTCCCGTTGCAACCTACAACAGCCTTCCACACTATCCACAACTCCAGCAACCTTCGTGTCATCGGCAAACTTGCTAACCCAGACATCCACTTCCTCATCCAAGTCATTTATAAAAATCACAAAGCGCAGAGGTCCCAGAACAGATCCCTGCGGAACACCACTGGTCACCGAGCTCCAGGCTGAATACTTTCCATCTACTACCACCCTCTGTCTTCTATGGGCCAGCCAATTCTGTATCCAGACAGTCAACTTTCCCTGCATCCCATGCCTCCTTACTTTCTGAATGAGCCTACCATGGGGAACCTTATCAAACTCCTTGCTAAAATCCATATACACCACATCCACTGCTCTTCCTTCATCGATGTGTTTTGTCACATCTTCAAAGAATTCAATAAGTCTTGTGAGGCATGACCTGCCCCTCAGAAAGCCATGCTGACTGTCTCTAATCAAACTATGCTTTTCCAACTAATCATAAATCCTGTCTCTCAGAATCCTCTCCAATAATTTGCCCACTACCGACATAAGACTGACTGGTCTATAATTCCCAGGGTTATCCCTATTCCCTTTCTTGAACAAGGGAATAACATTTGCCACCCTCCAATCATGTGGTACTACTCCAGTGGACAGTGAGGACGCAAAGATCATCGGCAAAGGCGCGGCAATCTCTTCCCTCGCTTCCCGTAATATCCTTGGGTATATCCCGGCTGGCCCCAGGGACTTATCTGTCCTCATGTCTTTCAAAATTTCCAGCACATCCTCCCTCTTAACATCAACCTGTTCGAGCATATCAGCCTGTTCCACGCTGTCCTCACAAACGTCGAGGTCCCTCTCACTAGTGAATACTGAAGCAAAGTATTCATTTAGGACCTCCCCTACCTCCTCCGACTCCAGGCACAAGTTCCCTCCACTATCCCTGATCGGCCCTACCCTCAGTCTGGCCATCCTCTTGTTCCTCACATAAGTGTAGAACGCATTGGGATTTTCCTTAATCCTACCCGCCAAGACTTTTTCATGTCCCCTTCTAGCTCTCCTAAGTCCATTCTTCAGTTCCTTCCTGGCTACCTTGTAACCCTCTGGAGCCCTGTCTGATCCTTGCTTCCTCAACCTTAAGTAAGCTTCCTTCTTCCTCTTGACTAGCTGTTCCACATTTCTTGTCATCCAAGGTTCCTTCACCCTCCCATCCCTTCCGTGCCTCATCGGGACAAACCTATCCAGCAGTCGCAGCAAGTGCTCCCTAAACAACCTCCACATTTCTGTCGTGCATTTCCCTGAGAACATCTGTTCCCAATTTATGCACCCCAGTTCCTGCCTAATAGCATTGTAATTCCCCCTCCCCCAATTAAATATTTTCCCATCCCGTCCGCTCCTGTCCCTCTCCATGACTACAGTAAAGGTCCGGGAGTTGTGATCACTATCACCGAAATGTTCTCCCACCGAGAGATCTGCCATCTGGCCTGGTTCGTTGTCAAGCACCAAATCCAACATAGCCTCCCCTCTAGTCCGCTTATCTACATATTGAGTCAGGAAACCTTCCTGGACACACCTGACACAAACTGCTCCATCCAAACTATTTGCACGAAGGAGGTTCCAATCAATATTAGGGAAGTTGAAGTCACCCATGACAACAACCCTGTTACTTCTGCACCTTTCCAAAATCTGCCTCCCAATCTGTTCCTTCGTGTCTCTGTTGCTATTGGGGGGTCTATAGAAAACTTCCAATAAAGTGACTGCTCCTTTCCTGTTTCTGACTTCCACCCATAATGACTCAGTAGACAAACCCTCCTCGATGACCTCCCTTTCTGCAGCTGTGATACTATCCCTGATTAACAATGCAACTCCCCCACTTCTTTTACCTCCCTCCCTATTCCTTTTGAAACATCCAAACCCGGGAACATCCAACATCCATTCCTGCCCCTGTGATCTCCAAGTGTCCGTAATGGCCACAACATCGTAGCTCGAAGTACTGATCCATGCTCTAAGTTTATCACCCTTATTCCTGACACTTCTTGCATTAAAATAGACACACTTCAACCCATCATACTGGCTGAAACTTTGCCCTGTCAACTGTCTAACCTTCCTCACAGACTCTCTGCACTCTGTATCTGCCTGTTCAACAGCTACCCCATCCACTGATCCGTAGCTCCGGTTCCCATACCTCTGCCAAACTAGTTTAAACCCTCCCGAAGAGCTCTAGCAGACCTCCCGCCCAGGATATTGGTGTCCCTCCAGTTCAGATGCAACCCGTCCTTCTTGTCCAGGTCCCACCTTCCCCAGAAGGTATCCCAATGATCCACATAACTGAAGCCCTCCCTGCTACACCAGCTCTGTAGCCACGTGTTCAGCTGCACTCACTCTCTGTTTCTAGCCTCACTAGCACGTGGCACCGGTATCAATCCTGAGATTACTACTCTGCTCGTCTTGCCTTTTAGCTTCCAACCTAACTCCTATATTCGCTTTTCAGGTCCTCATCCCTTTTCCTAGCTATGTCATATGTACCACGACTTCTGGCTGCTCCCCCTCCCCTTTAAGAATCCGAAAGACTCGATCTGAGACATCCCTGACCCTGGCACCCAGGAGGCAACATACCATCCGGGAGTCTCGTTCGTGACCACAGAATCTCCTGTCTGTTCCTCTAACCATTGAATCTCCTATCACTATCGCTCTCCTATTCTCCACCCTTCCCTTCTGAGCCGCAGAGCCAGGCTCAGTGCCAGAGACCTAGCCGCTGTGGCTTTCCCCTGGTAGGTCCCCCCCCCACAACCGTATACAAAACGGTATACTTATTCTTGAGGGGAACGGCCACAGGGGATCCCTGCACTGTGTGCCTATTCACTTTCCCTCCCCTGTCGGTCACCCAGCAACCTTTATCCTGTGACTTAGGTGTCAGGACTTCCCTATAACTGCTCTCTATCATCCCCTCTGCCTCCCGCATGATCCGAAGTTCATCCAGCTCCAGCTCCCGTTCCCTAACGCGGTCTGTGAGGAGCTGGAGTTGGGTGCACTTCTCACAGGTGAAGTCAGCAGGGACACAAGTGGTGACCCTTACCTCCCACATCCTGCAAGAGGAGTATGCAACTGCCCTTGCTTCCATCCCCTCTGCTCCAAATTGACGACAGAGAATAAAAAAATATAAAGGAAAACCTTACCTTACCAAACCCTCCACACAAGAGTCCTTTTTTTTGGTTGGAGGAGGAGGATGGGTGGGAGACACGACACGTGTAGTGTTTCGGGTTTAGCCACTGCCCGAATATATAAGTTCACTTACCCAGCAGTCCCCGTGTCCGCGTCCGCCGAATCGTCAGGTAAGTACTTTATAGTGAAACGTACCTTCCCGGCTGCCCCCTGGCTCGCACTATCACCGCTACTGCTGATCAAAGGTGTTGCTGTAATAAAAACAGAAAATGCTGGAAATACTCAGTAGGTCTGGCAGCATCTGTGCAGAGAGAAACAGTTAACAGTTCAGGTCTGTTTCCTTCGCTCACATTAACTTTGTTTCTTTCTCCACAGATGCTGCCAGACCTGCTGACTATTTCAAGCATTTTCTGTTTATGTTTCAGATTTCCAGCATCTGCAGTATTTTGCTTTTGTACGTGTGTTGCTATGTCTGGGACTGTTTGAGTGCAATGCTATTGCTTTATAAACAGCGTTGAAACAAACATTTATCTAGTTAACACACAGCACTAATACACAGCTGGATATAAACAGCAGCCTGCAGCAGAGGGTGCAGTGGAAGTTTATTAACACAAATAATTCACCAACAATATATTTACTGCGATCCTCAATCACACCACCCTTCATCTTAACACGTTTTATTCTTCATTGACATCAACTTCTTGCTTCCAATAAACACTTCAATTTGGAACACAGCTTCCAAATCACCTTTATTCACAAACCCGAACACAAGCTGCAAATGCTGCAAACACACACCAGCCCAGACTTTCCCCTTTCTGTCAACCCATTCCTGCATCACTGCCTCTCCACCAACAGTTGCTGCTAGAATCATACAATCAGAGAATGGCTAAAGCACAGAAGGAGGCCATTCGGCCTGACGAACCCATGTTGGCTCTCTGCTAAAGCAATTCACCTCGTCTCACTCCCCAGTCAGTTCAATGTCGGTGGTGGGAAAACTTCTCGAAAGAATAATTCGGGACAAAATTAATAGTCCCATGGACAAATGTGGGTTAATTCAGGAAAGACAGCATGGATTTCTTCAGGGAAAATCATGTTTAACTGTCCTGCTGGAGTTTTTTGATGAGGTAACAGAGAGGGATGATGAGGGCAATGCTGTTGATGTGGTCTACATGGACTTTCAAAAGGTCTGGCAGCATCTGAATGGTCACTGACCTGAAACATTAACTCTGTTTCTCTCTCCACAGATGTTGCCAGACCTGCTGAGTATTTCCAGCACTTTTTGTTTACATTTCAGATTTCTAGCATCTGCAGTATTTTGCTTTTATTGACTTTCAAAAGGAGTTTGATACAATGCAACACAACAGACTTGTGAACAAAGTTATAACTCATGGAATAAAAGGGACAGTAGTAACATGGACATGGAATTGGCTGAGTGACAGGAAACAAAGAGTAGTGATCAATGGATGTTCTTCGGGCGAGAGGAAGGTTTGTTGTGGAGTTCCCCAGGAGTCAGTGTTGGGACCCTTGCCTTTCCTGATATATATTAATGACCTAAACCTTGGTGTACAGGGCAGAATTTCAAAGTTTATGGATGATACGAAAATTGGAAGCATTGTGAATTTGTAGTAACAATTCTGTGATTCTGTGATTCCAATATTCAAGTCATTTATATATATGGTGGTCCTGACACTGACACTTGTGGACATCACTGTTCACCATCTTCCATTCTGAAAAACAACTAAATACCACAACTCGCTTTTCTTGATATTTCATACATTTTTTAATCTAAGCAGATACTGACCCTCCTATTCCAGGAGCCTGAGTTTTGTTACCCAGCCTTTTATGTGGTAGTTTGTCAAACGCTTTCTTAAAATCCATATAGACAACATCCATTGCTTTCCCTTCATCAACCATTCTATTACTTCATCAAAAAAATCAGTTATTTATTAATAGATGCAGTACTGAAACAGGCCCTTCGGCCCATCAAGTCTGTGCCGACCAACAACCACCCATTTATACTAATCTGACATTAATCCCATGTTCCCTATCACAGCCCCACCATTCTTCTCCCACCTCCCTGCACTGGGGGCAATTTACAATGGCCAATTTACCTGTCAATCTGCAAGTCTTTGGCTGTGCGAAGAAACCCACGCAGTCACAGGGAGAACTCAAACTGCGCACAGGGACTGAACGCGGGTCGCTGGAGCTGTGAGGCTGCGGTGCGAAACACTGATCGCCCAAAATGTCCGTGGTAGGACTCGAACCGATAATCTTCGGATAATCTTGTTAAATACACCGAAGTCAGACGCCTTGTCCATTAGGCCACAAGGCCAATAGTAAGGAAGTAAAAAGGTGCTGAACCTCTCAGTTTTCGGTCTACCCAAACCAAGTTCAAGGCCTGAATAATGAACCGATTGCCTCATTCGTTCTGTGAATAATACAATGATTTAATAGACAAAGTTTTGAAACATTCCTGCCCATAAATCTTGATAACAGAGAGTGTGTGGATCTCCTGACTCAGAATGTTTCATGGATACAGTCCTCAGATCCGACAAGGAACCCCTGAACATCCACAGTAAAGACAGTGTGGATGACGAAATGTCAGAGCTGGGAGCTGAAACTCAGGGACGGCCGAGCTCTCCTGTCATTGAGCTTGTGTGTCTGCTCTGCTCGCCGCACTTCCGGCTCTACTTTGTTTCCAATGAAAAGATGAAAAGGGCCGTTCGGTTTTCCTCTCACTGACAGCGTGTTTCACTCGGGTTAATATAACCCGTGACTTTTGCTGCTGAAATGAATTCTGCAAGGTCCCAGCAAACACACCGGCTCCCTCCTTTCTCCCCTCTTTCTATCGGATTGTTTTACCAGGAGGGGCTCAATAATAACAAACCCCCTGCAGGGAATGACCGCAAATTGAGCATCCAAATGGGGCAAGTGGGCAGCTTTCTGGGTTCTAGGTTCCCCCTGCACCGCCCCTCCCTCCCTCCAGTCCAGGCCCCTCTTCACTTTCTTTGGGACTTTGATGAGGGTGAAATGGGGAAAGTTCCCATTGATGTTTGAATGCTGAATTGCTGCAAAGATCTGCGCACGCGCGACATAACCCCGCCCCCCAGTGGGACGTCACAATGAGGAGTGGAGCACATGCGCATCCTTCCCCAACCCAGTCTGTGAGGCCATTCACTCAATCAGGGGAAGATGCTTTAAATTAGCTGCGAATGGAGACTTCCCGGGCCCGGGGGAAGGGAACAAACAGCATCTGCTTCCAGCAGCCACTGCTTTGGGAGCGTGTCCGCAGATGTGCTCAGAGATTAGCATTGAGTGGTGTGAAGTTGAGGGGGAGTCGGGGAGTGTTTGTAACAGACACTGTGGAGCAGGAGCTGCTCCTGGAACATGGAGTGAGCCGGGGACACGGGGAAGGGAGAGTTCATTCTCGGACAGTGTCTGTACAGGCTCAGGGAGACACAATGGGAAGAAATCACTATTGAAAATCACTGACAATTTCACCACCCAAAGGAGAGGGAATTTTCCTGCTTTAGTTCCAGTCTCTCACTGTTTGTTGGATTGTGAACAGTGGGGGGAAAATAGCTGCAAAATAACGATGTGGACAGTTAGACAAAGAACATATATTGCAGATAACAGGTGAGAAGTGTGAAAGGCACATTTTAAATAGTGGCTGCTGGTTTTTTCGTTGAAATAGGAATGTGACTGTGTGAAGGTCACTGCTCTATCGGACAGTCCCAGTCATTGAGCAGTTCAGGGCTTGTGTTGTTTCTGAATGTCACAAACTTCTTGTAAAACCACTGCAAACACCTGGTAAACAGAAGCTGAATACTGCAGTGCTGCAGTGGAGTCAGACACTGACACTGTTTGTGTTCCTGGTTTTCATTTCGCGATTGTTCATAATGATTATAATTGGGACGATTACATTGATCGTTTTTGTTTCTTCTACCTCATCAATTCTTTCATTCCTGCAGGAAAATACATGAAGGAACCTGACTGGATGTGGTGATTCTTGGACACAAAGAAAAGTGCAGCGAGCTCGTTCCAACACACAGTCGGTACAGGATCACTCCCAAAGCACAGAGATACTGCCAGCTCATCAGTTCCACTGGAACAAATAAAAGTAGTCAGACAGACACTGATCCCAAAATCAAGAGACACATTTTCAATCCAACAGTCAAACAACAGCAGCACAGACAGAAGTTGTTTCCATTTCACTCCAATTCAGTACAGCTGACAGGTTGATACATCAATCACAGTATAAAAACAAACTCACTATCAGATCTAAATAAAGTCTGTCACCATGGTTACATTTTAAATATAAAACTTGAAACAGAACAGACACAATTTACCTCATTGAAAGGTACAGAATGAATGCAAGGAGGCTTCAAGGGGATTTGGACAGGGTAAGTGAATGGGCAAGAACATGGCAGATGGAATATAATGTAAATAAGTGTGAAGTTCTCCACTTTGGTAGAATAAACAGAAAGACAGAGTATTTCTTAAATGGTGAGAGGTTGAGAAGTGTCGATGTCCAAAGGGACCTGGGTGTCCTTGTTCATGAGACACTAAAAGCTGGTGTGCAGGTGCAGCAAGCAATTAGGAAGGCAAATGGCATGTTGGCTTCATTGAAAGCGTATTTGAGTACATGGTTAAACATGTATTGCTTCAATTGTATAAAGTCTAGCTGAGACTGCACCTGGAGTATTCTGTACTATTTTGGTTTCCTTATTGAAGGAAGGATAGACTTGTCACAGAGGGAGTGCAACAGAGATTCACCAGACTAATCCCCTGGGATGGTGGGATTGTCTTATGATGAGAGACTGCAGAAACTGGGCCGAAATTCTCTGGAGTTTCGAAGAATGAAAGGTGATCTCATTGAAACTTACAAAATTCTTATGGGGTGTGACAGGGTAGATATGGATAGGATGTTTCCTCTGTCTAGTGAGTCCTGAACAAGGGGACACAGTCTCAGAATAAGGGCAGGCCATTTGAGACTGAGATGAGCAGGAATTTCTTTACTCAGAGGGTGAGAAATCTGTGGAATTCTTTATCCCAGTGCGCTGTGGAATATCAATCATTGAACATATTCAAGACAGAAATCGATAGATTTCTAAATACTAACGGGATCAAGGGATATGGAGATAGCAGGGAAAAATGGCGTAGAGATAGATGATCAGTCACGATCTGTTTGAATATTGGAGCAGGCTTGATGGGCTGAATGGTCTAATGCCCCAATTTCCTATCATCCTTTGAATCCCAATAATGTACATCAGAACGTTAGACCAAGTTATGCATTACATACCAGTTCAAAAATCCCACAGAGATTAAGACTGAAAGATACAGTATCAATTCCATTACTACAAAATGAAGGACTTGGAGCTTGCAGACCAGCCCATGTATAAGATTGAAAGTTATATTTTCATTCACAATCGTTTTCACAGAGCTAAATATTGAATACCAATCCACAACTTGTACAGGACTACCAAATAAAACCTACAACTGTAAAATACAGTTAATCCATATTTTGAATTAAACACAAGGCAAATAAATATTGATACATTAAGAGAGCTGGAAACAGTGAGAGCAGAGTGGAGCATAAAGAGCCCAGGAGAGGGAGCATGAGTTCACTCGGAGAGCAGGGAACAGTGAGAGCAGGCGTCAAAAAAGGCAAAGGAATCCACAATTAATGGGAGAACACTGAATGGTGCAGAGGAAGTGAGGGACGTTGGAGTGAATGTCCACAGATCCCTGAAGTAGCAGTACAGGTCAATAAGCTGGTTCAGCAGGTATATGGAATCCTTTCCTTTATTAACTGAGGTATAGAATGTAAGGGTGACCTGGGTGTCCATGTCAATAAGTCACTGACAGCTAACATGCAGGTGCAGCAAGCAATTAGGAAGGCTAATAGTATGTTAGCCTTTATCACAAGAGGATTTGAGTACAGGAGTAGTGAATTCTTGCTTCAATTGTATAGAACCTTGGTTAGACTGCACTTGGAGTACTGTGTGCAGTTTTGGTCTCCTTACCTTACGCAGGATATTATTGCCATGGAGGGAGTTCAATGAAGGTTCATCAAACTTGTTCCTGGGATGGTGGGATTGTCCTATGAAGAGAGATTGGGGAAACTGGGGCTGTATTCTCTAGAGTTTTGAAGAATGAGAGGTGATCCCATTGAAACCCACAAAATATTGAAAGGACAGTGAGGGTAGATGCAGCTAAGATGTTTCCCCTGGTTGGGGAGTCGAGAACCAGGGGACGCAATTTCAAAATAAGGGGGAAGCTCCTTCGGACAGAGATGAGGAGAAATTTCTTTACTCGGAGGGTTGTGAATCTTTGGAATTCTGTACACCAGAGGGCTGTGGAAGCTCAGTCATTGAGTATGTTTAAAGCAGAGATTGATAGATTTCTAAATACAAATGACATAAGGGAATATGAGGAAAGTGTGGGGAAAAAGGGCATTGAAGTGGATGATCAGCCATGATCATATTGAATGGTGGGGTAGGCTCGATGGGCTGAATGGCCGACTCCTGCTCCTATGTTTCGATGTTCCTAATTCCACATGATCGGCGAGACACAGCCTCAGGCCGACTTGTCGGGTGTTGCAAACAGATAACACTGCTTCTGATCTTCACCAGAACAGAGAGTGAGATGTAACATTGATCATCAAACAAACTGTGAGAGAATACAACAGAATAAAACACATGGAGAGACATTGTGGAATAACAAATAGATTTGATTGGAATGTTGAATTTTGATTGGAATGGATAAAACACCAGAAACAGCAGATGAAATTGGGATTCTCATCATTATATTGATCTGAAACAGAAAAGAGAAACTGATGGGAAGAAGGAAGAATGGAACTGTTCAGTATTTTTGAGTTTTTCACTCACCCATGAATGCTGATTAAAAAAAGATGCAAATAACAGAGAATTTCACCAAAAAGGGAGATTAAATGCTGCCGAAACCTTGGATCGAAGGATGCCCCAACAGATCACCTGTTTAACTGTCTCCTCACTGGGGGATTTCAATCAGTGAGCAATATTATTCTCTACCTTTTTTTTGTTAAATGAACCCAGAACTGTCACTTGGAGTTAATATCTGCATTCCGACTCCTGAATATTTTCTGGACACATTTCCTGCTGAAAGAACGAAGAACTCTTTTCTAATTTACACAATACTATATACACATACATCAAACCTCTTAAGCTAGCATCCTTGGTGCTGCTCTCTCTTCTCCCAAACCTCATCTCATGTGACTGTTACATCACCACTCTGACAGTGGGAGGGGTTGATCCCACTGTCTTCAGCATTAACCCTTTACATCCTTATACTACACTGTCTGTCCAAACAAATGGGTGGAGGGAACTTCCTTCATTTATTCAAACACTTGAAAATCAACTCAAAGCCATCAGAGAGAGAGAGAGAGAGAGAGAGAGAGTGTGTCAGAGCACTTCCTGCATCCAGTCCTGACCCTGTCACACTCAGCAGCTGCTCACTCAGACCCCACTCTCATCAACACTGAACATTGTTACAGAGACCCTTCAAATAATGTTTATAAAAGGCGGAAAAATTCAAAGTTCATCGCAGCCGGATTGAATGGAACAAAGTTTAATATCTTCTCACCGTCTCTCAATACCCACGAGACATAGGTTTTCTTATTTGGTTCCTTTGATTTTTCTTGTTCCTGATTGACAAATATTCCAAACCTCGGATCAACCCTCCCACTTGCGTCATGTCCCCAGTCTCGGTTAAAAGCAACACATAACGACACAAACACTCTGAAATATACAACGCAGTCACACTTTCCTTCAGTGAGATTAATGTCGAGCTGTTTTCCAGATTGAATGTAACCGTGAGCAAATTTGTATCAAAGAAGTTGCCTTTGGCGTATCAGCACTGAATTTCTGGACAAGGAGGAACAGCCATTCCCAACTCACATCCTTCACAAAGGCTGTTTTCTCCTGTGACTGAAATTCATCATGTAATTTGAATTCCAAGTTCAAGTTCACAAAACAGAGATATAAATGATTGATAAGGAAACTTCGAAAGCATATCACAAATGTGAAATAAGGCTCTGCTGGGAGTTGAACCCAGTCTCTTCTGTTTACTAGACATGTGCTTTAACCAACTAAGCTACAGAGCCAGATCACAAATGATTGCGTCGTTGAAATCAGAGGAGGATCTGTTTATTCTCATCACACTTCTCCACTGGTCACAACATATTTTAACTTTTCCTACTTACTGATACAGTCATATACTCTATTTTTCCCAAAACTGAGAATGGAGGTGGAGGGGCGACATGATAGAGGTTGACAAAGTTATGAGTGGCAGAGACAGAGTGGATAGTCAGAAGCTTTTTCACAGGGTGGCAGAGTCAGTTACGAGGGGACATAGGTTTAAGGCGAGAGTGGCAAAGTTTGGAGGGGATATGCGAGGCAAGTTCTTTACACAGAGGGTGGTGAGTGCCTGGAACTTGCTGCCGGGGAAGGTCGTGGAAGCAGGGAAGATAGCGATGTTTAAGAGGCATCTTGACAAATACATGAATAGGATGGGAAGAGAGGGATACGGTCCCCTGAAGTGCAGAAGGTTTTAGTTTAGACAGGCATCAAGATCGGCGCGGGCTTGGAGGGCCGAATGGCCTGTTCCTGTGCTGTACTGTTCTTTGTTTATAGATGTGGTCCCCCCACAGCTTAAGTGTATGCAGGGAGAGAGGGAATGGGTGACCACCAGGCAGTCAAAAAGAATCAGGCAGGTAGTGCAGGACACCCCGAGTGCGTCTCACTCTCCAGCAGGTATTCAGTTCTGAATACAGAGGACAATGATGCTTCACCTGGGGAGTGCAGCCGGAGCCAAGTCCATGACAGCATGGGTGACTCAGCTGCAAAGGGGAGTACAGGGAAGACTGGAAAAGCCATAGTGATAGGTGATTCAATCGTCAAGGGAACAATCAGGTGTTTCTATGGCCACAGATGTGAATCCAGGAATGGAGTGTTGGCTCCCTGGTGCCAGGGTCAAGGATGTCATTGAGCAGTTACAGAGCATCCTGAAGGGGGAGGGTGAACAGCCAGCAGTGGTAGTCCACATCAGAACCAACAACATAGGTAGATATAAGGATGTTGTGCTGCAGTCAGAACTTAGGGAGTGAGGTAAGAAATTAGCAAGCAGGACATCAAAAGTAATAATCTCCGGATTACTCCCAGTGCCACGTGCAAGTGAGTACAGGAATAGATGGATAAGACAGATGAACGTGTGGCTGGAAAAATGGTGCAGGAGGGAGGACTTTAGATTTTTGGGACAGGTTGGACGGGTTGCACCTGAACCGAGCCAGGACGGAGTTCCTTGCAGGATGTTTTGCTAGTGCTGTTGGGAAGGGTTTAAGCTAGTTTGGCAGGGAGATGGGGACTGGAAGGTAGAGTCAGATGGGACAAAATCAGAAATAAAAATGGCAGGCAGAAAATTAATGGAGTCTGGAAGAGAGAGGAAACACTGATTAGAAAATTCAAAACAAAAAATGTTGGCAGTGCTCAAGGATATCTAAATCAATGCAAGGAGTATAGCAAATGAAGCAGATGAGCTCAGGGCACAGTTAGACACATGGCAGTATGATATCATAGCTATTACAGAAACATGGCTAAAGGAGGGACAGGCATGGCAGCTCAATTTTCCTGGTTACAGTGTTTTCAGACGTGAGAGGGAAGGGGATAAAAAAGGAGGGGGAGTGGCAATTTTGGTCAAAGAAACTATTACAGCTGTGAGGAGGGATGATATGTTGGAAGGTTTATCAAATGAGACCGTATAGATTGAGCTGAGGAACAAAAAAGAAGCAATCACACTGCTGGGAGTGTACTATAGACCCCTAAACAGTCAGAGGGAGAAGGAAGAGCAGATATGTAGGCAAATCGCTGAGAAGTGCAAGAACAATAGGGCAGTAACAGTGGGGGATTTGTACCACCCAAACATTAACTGGGATACTTTTTGTGTGGAGGGAATTGAGGGAGCAGAATTCTTGAGGTGCATTCAGGAGTACTTTTTTAGCCAATATGTAGCAAGTCCAACAAGAGAGGGTGAAGTTTTAGACTTAGTTTTAGGAAATGAAGAGGGGCAGGTGGAAGGAGTGGCAGTGGGACAGCATTTTGGTGGTAGTGATCATAATTCAGTCAGTTTTAATATAATTATGGAAAGGACAAGGACAGAACAGGAGTTAGAGTTCTCAGTTGGGGCAAGACCAACTTTACTAAGCTGGAGAGTGATTTACCGAAAGTGGACTGGAAACAGGTACTTGACGGTAAATCAGTGTCACAGCAGTGGGAAGAATTCAAAGGGGAGATTCAAGGGGTTCGGAGTCAACATGTTCCCACAAAGAAAAAGGGTGGGAAGGCCAAATCTAGAGCCCCATGGATGTCAAGGAGTTTACGGGTATAATAAGGCAGTAAAGGAAAGTTTATGCCCAACACAGAGAACTGAATACTACAGAAAGCCGAGAGGAGTATAGAATGTGGAGGGGGGAAATCAACATTGAAATTCGGAAAGTTAAGCGAGAGCATTAAAGAATATTGGCAATCAAAATCATGGTGAACCCAAAGATGTTTTATCAATACATTGAGAGTAAAAGGATAAATAAGGAAAGAGTAGGGCACAGAAAAGACCAAAAAGGTAACCTTTGTGTCGAGCAGAAGATGCTGACATTGTTCTGAATAAATGCTTTGCATCTGTCTTCACAAAAGAGGGGGAAGATGCATATATTGTAGATAAGGAAGAGGGGTGTGAAGTATGGATATGATTCATACAGAGGGAGAGAGGACATATTAATGGGATTAGTGTATATGAAAGTTGATAAATCACGAGCGCCGGATGGAATGCACCTCAGGCTGTTAAAAAGAAGCAAGAGAGGAAATAGCAGAAGAGCTGATCATCATTTTCCAGACCTCACTGGATACAGGTGTGGTGATGGAGGATTGGAGGACTGCTAACGTTGTACCTTTGTTTAAAAAGGGAGTGAGGGAGACCAAATAATTACAGGCCAGTCAGTCTAACATCAGTATTGGGCAAATTATTGGAATCTATTCTGAGAGACAGAATAAAATGTTACTTCGAAAGGCACAGATTAATCAAGGATAGTCAGCATGGATTTGTTAAGGGAAGATCTTGTCTGCCCAACTTGATCGAAATTTTGAAGAATTAAGAAGGAAGATAGATGAGGGTAGTGCAGTTGATGTAGTCTACATGGATGTAAATGTAGGGGGTATGAGTTTGCAGATGGCACAAAGATTGGCTGTGTGGTAAATAGCAAGGAGGATAGCTGTAGGCTGCAGGAAGATCTTCATGGTCTGGTCAGATGGGCAGAAAAATGGCAAATAGAATTCAATTCAGAAGTGTGAGTTGCTGCATTTGGGGAGGTCAAACAAGGCAAAGGAATACACAATTAATGGGAGAGTACTGAGAGGTGTAGAGGAAGTGAGGGACCTTGGAGTAAATGCCCACAGATCCCTGAAGGTAGCAGGACAGGTCGATAAGGTGGTAAGAAGGCATATGGAATCCTTTCCTTTATTAGCTGAGGTATAGATTTAAGAGCAGGGAGGTTATGCTGGAACTGTAGAAATCATTAGTCAGGCCACAATGAATACTGTATGCAGTTCTGATCACCTTATTACAGAAAGGATGTAATTGCACTAGAGAGGGTACAGAGGAGATTCACGAGAATGTTGCCGGGATTGGAAAAATGCAGCTATGAGGAAAGACTGGATAGGCTGAGGCTGTTCTCCTTGGCACAGAGAAGGCTGAGGAGAAATCTCATTGAAACATACAAAATTTTGAGGTGCCTGGATAGAGTTGAAGTGAAGGGCCTATTTACCTTAGCAGAGAGGTCAGTGACTAGGGGAAATAGATTTAAAGTGATTGGTAGAAAGATTACGGGGGAGATGAGGAAAAGTTTTTTTCAGCCAGAGGGTGGTGGGGGTCTGGAACTCACTGCCTCAATTCATTCAAAAGAAGTTTGGATATACATTCAAGTGCTGTAATCTGCAGGGCTACAGACCAAATGCTGGAAGGTGGAATTAGAATGGGTGGAAAGTTTTTCATCTGGCACAGACACGATGGGCCAAGTGGCCTCTTTCTGTGCCTTAAACTTTCTTTGATTCTATGATACTATAATTACCCAGCTGTTGTAATGGAAATTGAACTTGTTTCTCTGGACCATTAGTGGAGGCTTCAGGATTACTCGTCCTGTAATGCCACCACAAAACCACCATACCGCTGTATGAGATTTTTTACTGGTTTGTTCTGTGGATTTCAGTCCACACAAATGGAATTGATAATCTATTTCACTCTGATAATGTTTGAGATGTTTTTGGCTGGTAAATAATGTGTATCTCAGTCGACTGTATTTTTAAATTCCGCAGTCTGGGTGAGTTCAGGCATCTAATTTACATCACAGTTTGCACTTTCTATCAGCATTACTTAATCTAATACTGTTTTATTTTTGGACTGGCAATGTTTAGATCAATCTACACTCATGGAATTGATACTGTATTTCAGTTTGATATTGTATGAGTTTTTAGAATGGTATATAATATTTAGATCAATCTACACTAATGGAATTGATTCTGTATCTTTCCATTTCACAGTGTGAGTGAGTTCTGAACTGGTATCTAATTTGTGTCTCAGGTTACAATATCTTTCAGCACCTTAGAAACTTTCACTGTAATGAATGTTGGACTTGTATGTAACTTGTATCTCAGGGGACACGATGGGGATGTTTAAACATCCTTTATCATGAATGGATGTGAGCTTTGAGTATGGTATTTAATTTAAATCTCAGGGTACAGCATTACAAGAGATTCTGTGCCATTCAATCAATACCGTGTGCCAATTCTATCTGATATTTAATTGATAGCGAAGTCTGCATTATATTTAGATTGACACATTGTATTTCAATCTGTTAATGAGGGTGACTTTGACCTGGGATTGATGTATCTGACTGTCAATGGGACTGAATTGGGGTGAAATGGAAACAACTTATTTTTCTCCTGCTTTGTTTGATTGTTGGATTGAAAATGTGTCTCTGGAACTCGGGATCAATGTGGGCCTGACTACTTCTGCAGTCTGAGACTAGGGAACTGATGAACTGTCTATCCCTCTGTACTCTGAGTGATAATGTACCTACTGTGTGTGAGAGGAGCTGGCTGCACTGTTCCTTGTGCCTCGAGTGCAGCAACCATCACATTCATCACGATACCTTCAAGTATTTGCCTGTATGAAGAAATAATATGTCTTAACTCAAGAACAGGGGAGGTGCAAAATATCAAAGAGGTGAATTTAATTTCGCAATTAATAATCATTAAAAACACCCACAAATGAAAACCAGTGTCAGTATCTGTCTCCACTGAAGTACTGAAGCTCCCAGCTCCTGCATCACAAGTATTCTGGGCAGATCCATCTAGACAAAACACTGCACTGGGATCGTCCCAACTTCTCTATGCTCTACACATATTTCCAGCCACCCTGCTTCATCTGCACAAATAAACAAAAATAAAGCCCATTCTGTATATCCCTCAATTCCTTTCTTCCCATACAGTTGTTCCACCTCCCCTTAAATGCATCAATACTATTTGCCTCGACCTCTCCCTGTGGTTGCAAATTCCAGATTCTAACCACTCTCTACGTAAATACATTTTTCATGAATTCCTCATTGGTTTTATGAATGTCGATTTTATATTTTTGGCTCGTTTCAGACACCACAAGTGGAAACGTGTCTCTGTTATTCTATAAAAGCCCTTCACTATTTCCTCACTTTTTTCATTTGTTAGTGTGATGTAGGCATCACTGGCTATGCCAGCATTTATTGCCCATTCCAAATTGCCCTTGACGAAGTGGTGGTGAGCTGCCTTCTTAAGCCGCTGCAGTCCTTGAGCCGCAGGAATTCCAGCAGTGCTGTTTGGAAGGGAGTTCCAGGATTTTTACCCAGCGACAGTGAAGGAATGGTGATATAGTTCCAAGTCAGGATGGTGTGTGGCTTGGAGGGGAACTTGCAGGTGGTAGTGTTCCCATGCATCTGCTGCCCTTGTCCTTGTTGGTGGTGGAGGTTCTGGGTTTGGAAGGTACTGTCGAAGAAGCCTTGGTGTGATGCTGCAGTGCATCTTTTAGCTGGTACGCACTGCTGCCACTGTGCATCAGTGGTGAATGGAGTGAATATTGAAGGTGGTGGATGTGGGCAATCAAACAGGCTACTTGAGTGTTGTTGGAGCTGCCTTCATCCAGGCAAGTGGACAGTATTCCATCACAATCCTGACTTGTGTCTTGTGAATGGTGGACGGATGTGGGGAAACAGGAGGTCAGTTACTCGCCGCAGAATTCGTAGCCTCTGACCTGCTCTTGCAGTCACAGCATTTATATGGTTGGTCCAGTTCAGTTTCTGGTCTATGGTAACCAATGGTCAATGTTAATGGTGGGGGATTCAGTGATGGTAATGCCATTGAACATCAAGGGGAGATGATTAGATTCTCTCTTGTTTGAGATGGTCATTGCCTGCCACTTATCTGATGCCAATGTTACTTGCCACTTATCAACCCAAGCCTGGACGTTGTCCAGGTCTTGCTGCATCTGGACACGGGCTGCTTCAGTATCTGAGGAGTCATGAATGGTGCTGAACATTGTGCAATCATCAGAAAACATCCACACTTCTGGCCTTGTGATGGAGGGAAGGTCATTGATGAAGCTGCTGAAGATGGTTGGGCCTAGAACACCTCTCTGAGGAATTCCAGCTGTAATGGCCGGAGACTGAGATGATTAACCTGAACAACCACAGCCATCTTCCTTAGTGCCAGGTATGACTGCAAACAGCAGAGCATTTTGCCCTGATTTCTATTTACACTGGTTTTGCTAGGGCTGCCTTGTTGCCATGCACGTCAAAGGCTGCCTTGATGTCAAGGGCAGTCACTCTCACCTCACAGAGCCCCATCTCTGGGCAAAAGGTCTCACTTTTCAAGGGGTGTCTCGAGAAGACGCAGTGGTTAGCACCGCAGCCTCACAGCTCCAGAGACCCCGATTCGATTCTGGGTACTGCCTGTGTGGAGTTTGCAAGTTCTCCCTGTGTCTGTGTGGGTTTTCCCCGGGTGCTCCGGTTTCCTCCCACAGCCGAAGACTTGCAGGTGATAAGTAAATTGGCCATTGTAAATTGCCCCAAGTGCAGGTAGGTGATAGGGAATAAGGGATTACTGTCGGGTTAGTATAAATGGGTGGTTGTTGGTGGGCACAGACACGGTGGGCCGAAGAGCCTGTTTCAGTGCTGTATCTCTAAATAAATAAAAAAATGCAATGTTTCTTTAACTATAAAATAAAAGCAAAAGTCTGTAGATGCTGGAAATCTGAAATAAACAAAAATGCTGGAAATACTCAGCAGTTTAGGCAGCATTTGTGGAGGGAGAAACACAATTAACATTTCAGGTCTGTGTCCTTTCATTTTACAATATGTTTTATGTCCTGGTAGATAACAGTGCATTCAGTTTGCAGTAATGGAATTAATACTGTGTCTTCCAGCCTGACTATTTGTGAGATTTGTGGAGTGGTGTGTAACATGTAGCTCAGTCTGCAGTCTGGTTACATTATTGAGATTAATTCTGTACTTTACAATCGGGTACTGTTTGTCTGTTCTATCTGACATTGAATTTGTAGTTCAGGCTGCTGTCTTGTGAGAGTGACACAGTGCCTTGCAATCTGACAGTGGATGTGATTTTGGACTGGGATTGATGTATCTACCTGTCAGTGGGACAGAGTTGGGGTGAAATGGAAACAACTTCAGTCTGTCATGCTCTGTGTGACTGTTGGATTGACTGTTAGTCTCTGGAACTTGGGATCAGTGCCAGTCTGACTAGTACTGCTGGCAGTGATTGTGGAACTGATGTCTCTTTTTTCTCTGAATGATACTGTACTTACTGTGTGTGAGAAGCCGGCTGCATATTAATTCTGCTTCCTTCAAGTATTTGCCTGTAGAAAGAAAAAGTATTTATTATAATTCAGGAAGAGGTGTGGTGGAAGTTACAAGAGAGACCAAAATAATTATTCAAGTAATAATCATTGTGAACAATCACAAAGGAAACCCAGCAATACAAACAGACAGTGTCTGATTCCACTGCAGTCCTTCAGCCCCCAGCTACTGCATACCAGAGGCTTTGGCCGTTTTACAACAATTAAATGACATCCAGAAACAATCCACTGGGCCATGAATGGGACTGACCGACGGAGCAGGGACTTTTACACAGGTCAGATTTCCAGTTCTCGCTCCCATGGTCTAACCGTTCAAGCGAACCCAAACAGCCGCTGTTTAAAATGTGTCCTTCACACTTCTCACCTGGTGCCTATAATAGATTCTCTTTGTGTAACTCCCCACATTCTGACTGTCCGTTTCTGTTTCCACACTTCACTGTCCAATAACAATAAACTGCGGGACCAGGCTGGATCGCTCTCTTTGAGCTGGCGCGGACACGATGGGCCGAATGGCCTCATTCTGCGCCGGAAATTTTCCATGTTTCTGTTTGCGGAATTGTTGCAGAAATCGACGCCAGCGCTCCCCTCCCCCAGCACTGCCTGTGAGCGGAAGAAGATGGTTTAAAACAGCCGCGAATGGAGAGATCCCGGTCCCTGGGAAAGGGAGCAAACAGCAGCCTCCTTCCAGCAGCACATCGCTTTGGGAGCGTGTCCGCAGATTGTCTCAGAGATCAGCATCGAGTCCGGGGCAAGTTCAGGGGGAGGCGGGGGCTGTTTGTAAGAGGCGGATTGGAGCTGGAACTGGTCCCGGAACATGGAGTGAGTGGGGGAAGGGAGAGGCCATTCTCGGGTTTTGTGTCGACGGGGGATGGAGACAGAATGGGATGAACCTGTTACTGCAATGCAGTCAAACAATGATAATATTTGTATGACTGGGCTTCCTTTGTGGGGGCTCATTATTATTTGAGAGATTAAATTCATTAAAACTCTGTATCTTTGATCTCACCTGTATTTTAGTTACAAACATACTTTTGTTCAAACAGACAAATAATTGAATGAACCAGAATAAATGTGATGTTTCCTCCACCAAGTTACAAGGAAGAGAGTCACCAGCTCCTTCTCACACACAGTCCGTACATTATCACTCACAGAGCGCAGAGACACAGACAGGTCATCAGTTCCACAGTCTCAGACGGCAAAAATAGTTCCAGAGACACATTTTCAATCCATCAATCAAATAGAGCAGGAGAGACAGACGTTGTTTCCATGTCACCCCAACTCAGTACCACTGACAGGTAGATACACAAATCCCAGTCCAAATTCTCACCCACTATCAAATTATCAGTGTGTCAATCCCACAATAGTGCAACCTCAGCTACAAATTAAACACACATAGAACTGACACATTGTTCCTGTTTCAAAGTTACAGAATTAACCTCAATAACATTCAAGGAGCAGCTACTGCGTGTCCTTGATAAGTATGTACCTGTCAGGCAGGGAGGAAGTTGTCGAGCGAGGGAGCCGTGGTTTACTAAAGAAGTTGAAGCGCTTGTCAAGAGGAAGAAGAAGGCTTATGTTAGGATGAGACGTGAAGGCTCAGTTAGGGCGCTTGAGAGCTACAAGCTAGCCAGGAAGGATCTAAAGGGAGAGCTAAGATCAGCAAGGAGTGGACACGAGAAGTCATTGGCGCATAGGATCAGGGAAAACCCTAAGGCTTTCTATAGGTATATTAGGAATAAAAGAATGATGAGAGTTAGATTAGGGCCAATCAAGGATAGTAATGGGAAGTTGTGTGTGGAATCAGAGGAGATAGGGAAGTGCTAAATGAATATTTTGTGTCAGTATTTACAGTAGAGAAAGAAAATGTTGTTGAGGAGAATATTGAGATTCAGGCTACTAGGCTAGATGGGATTGAGGTTCACAAGGAGGAGGTGTTAGCAATTTTGGAAAGTGTGAAAATAGATAAGTCCCCTGGGCCAGATGGGATTTACCCTAGGATTCTCTGGGAAGCTAGGGAGGAGATTGCAGAGCCTTTGTCCTTGATCTTTATGTCGTCATTGTCGACAGGAATAGTGCCGGAAGACTGGAGGATAGCAAATGTTGTCCCCTTGTTCAAGAAGGGGAGTAGAGACAGCCCTGGTAATTATAGACCTGTGAGCCTTACTTCGGTTGTGGGTAAAATGTTGGAAATGGTTATAAGAGACAGGATTTATAATCATCTTGAAAAGAATAAGTTCATTAGAGATAGTCAGCACGGTTTTGTGACGGGTCGGTCGTGCCTCACTAACCTTATTGAGTTTTTTGAGAAGGTGACCAAACAGGTGGATGAGGGTAAAGCAGTGGATGTGGTGTATATGGATTTCAGTAAGGCGTTTGATAAGGTTCCCCACGGTAGGCTATTGCAGAAAATACGGAAGTATGGGGTTGAAGGTGATTTAGAGCTTTGGATTAGAAATTGGCTAGCTGAAAGAAGACAGAGGGTGGTGGTTGATGGCAAATGTTCATCCTGGAGTTTAATTACTAGTGGTGTACTGCAAGGATCTGTTTTGGGGCCACTGCTGTTTGTCATTTTTATAAATGACCTGGAAGAGGGTGTAGAAGGGTGGGTTAGTAAATTTGCAGATGACACTAAGGTCGGTGGAGTTGTGGATAGTGCCAAAGGATGTTGTAGGGTACAGAGGGACATAGATAGGCTGCAGAGCTGGGCTGAGAGATGGCAAATGGAGTTTAATGCAGAAAAGTGCGAGGTGATTCACTTTGGAAGGAGTAACAGGAATGCAGAGTACTGGGCTAATGGGAAGATTCTTGGCAGTGTAGATGAACAGAGAGATCTTGGTGTCCAGGTGCATAAATCCCTGAATGTTGCTACCCAGGTTAATAGGGCTGTTAAGAAGGCATATGGTGTGTTAGCTTTTATTAGTAGGGGGATCGAGTTTCGGAGCCACGAGGTCATGCTGCAGCTGTACAAAACTCTGGTGAGACCGCACCTGGAGTATTGCGTGCAGTTCTGGTCACCGCATTATAGGAAGGATGTGGAAGCTATGGAAAGGGTGCAGAGGAGATTTACTAGGATGTTGCCTGGTATGGAGGGAAGGTCTTACGAGGAAAGGCTGAGGGACTTGAGATTGTTTTCGTTGGAGAGAAGGAGGAGGAGAGGTGACTTAATAGAGACATATAAGATAATCAGAGGGTTAGATAGGGTGGAAAGTGAGCGTCTTTTTCCTCGGATGGTGATGGCAAACACGAGGGGACATAGCTTCAAGTTGAGGGGTGATAGATATAGGACAGATGTGAGAGGTAGTTTCTTTACTCAGAGAGTAGTAAGGGCATGGAACGCCCTGCCTGCAGCAGTAGTAGATTCACCAACTTTAAGGGCATTTAAGTGGTCATTGGATAGACATATGGATGAAAATGGAATAGTGTAGGTCAGATGGTTTCACAGGTCGGCGCAACATCGAGGGCCGAAGGCCTGTACTGCGCTATAATGTTCTAATTCTAATTCTAATTCTAAAAAAAAAACATCTTCTGAGATCCAATATTTACACAGGTCATGATGAGTTTATTATCAGTATTAATTCCCATAATGTGTCCAGACATATACATTAGATACAAGTCAAAATCTCAAGTGCATAATCAGATTGAGAGATTCTGAAATATCGTATAACCTGAGATACAAACTCAGATTCCAGTTTAAAACTCATCCGGATTGTGAAACTAAAAGATACATTATAAATTTGATGAGTTTAGTCTGAGCGATAAATTACATACCAGTCCTAAAACCTCATAGTGTCAGATGGAAGACACTGTACAATTCCAGACTGAGCTCATTTTACACACAAGTCCAAGATTCTCCCTCAGACTGAATGGCACTGATCAAATTGATTAGTACAGCCTGAGTTACATTTGCACATCAATCCTGTATCAGATTGAAAGACACATTATCTTTCACTATTATGTTCACAGTGACAGATATTTAATACTTGGCAAAACTTCAAACATATTGTCTGCTTAAAACCAACCACATCAGTGGCCTGTTGCTGTGCTGACATTTTATGTAGAATGAATCCAGACTTGCAAACAGTCCCAGGGATGGAAGGTTATATAATGATATATAGATAATGACCAGATATTGACAGATAAAGTGATGCTGAAACACATGCTCAGTGCCAGATGCTGAAAACTATAGGTTGATTATTGCACTCACTCACAGTACCTCAGCCTGAGTCATCTAAAGCAACCTAACACACAAATAGTAGCACTGAGAGATTGAGAAAGAGTCCAAAACTCACATAGATTACCAGGCACTGACAGATACAAACTGAAAACTATCCACACATGGATATGGGATTGGCTAACTCACAGAAAACAGAGAGTGGGGATAAATGGAGCATATTCAGATTGGCAAACTGTAACTAATGGAATGCCACAGGTACAGTGCTGGGGCCTCAACTATTTATGGTCTATATTAATAACTTGAGTGAAGGGACCAAGTATATTGTTGCCAAATTTGTAGATGGTACAAAGATAGGTAGGAAAGAAAGTTGTGAGGAGGACAAAATGTGTCTGCAAAGAGATATAGATAGGTTAAGTCAGTGGGAAAACATTTGGCAGATGGAGCATAATATGGGGAAATGTGAGATTGTCTACTTTGGCAGGTAGAATAGAAAAACAGAATATTATTTATATAGAGAGAGACTGCAGAATGCTGCTGTACCAAGGGATCTGGGTGTCCAGGTACATGAATTACAAAAATGTTAGCATGAAGGTATCGCAAGTAATTGGCATTTTTAGCAAGGGGAATGGAGTATAAAAGTAAGGAAGTTTTGCCATAACTTTACAGGGCAATAGTGACATCCCATCCCCATACAGTTTTGGTCTCCTTAAATAAGGAGGAATTTACTTGCATTGGAATCACTTCAAAGAAGGTTCACTCGGCTGATTGCTGGGATGTTTGATTGTCTTATGAAAAAAAGTTGAGCAGGCTGGGCCTATACTCACTGGAGTTTAGAAGATTGAGAGGTGATCTTATTGAAACCTGTAAGATTCTCAGTGGGCTGGACAGGTAGATGTTTCTCCTTGTGGGGGATTGTAGAATTAGGGGCCAGAGATAAAGATGAGCAGTCGCTCTTTCAAGAAGGAGATGAGGAGGAATTTCTTCTCTGAGAGGGTTGTTAATCTTTGGAATTCTGCTCTCCAGAGGACTGTGGAGGCTGTGTCATTGAATATATTCAACGCAGCAATAGACAGATTTTTGATCTACAACAGAGTCAATGGTTATGGGGGCAGGCAGGAAAGTGAAGTTAAGGCCACAATCAGAACTGCCATGATGTTATTGAGTGGCAGAGCAGGCTTGATGGGCCAAATGGTCTACTCCTGTCCTATTTCGTATCTTCTTATGTTCTTACACACACACACACACACAACCAATGTGTGGTGGATCTAGAATTAATCCCACTTTCATACACAATACCAGTGACTGAAAGGTACAGAATTAATCCCACAGATAGATACAGTACCACGGACAGGTACAGAATGAATCCCATGCTCACAGTCAGCACCCAGGATCGAAAGATACACGTGATTTCTACCCTCACATAACAATATCAGGCTGAGTTACAGAATGATTTCCACATTCATACTGGGCACCAATGACTGCGAATTAATTCATCCCACAATCACACACACTACCAAAGGCTGACAGATACAGAATTAATCCCACACTCCTATGTAGTAGCAAAGACTGACACATACAAAATCATTCTCAAATACTCCTACAGTACCTGGCAGATTCAGTGACTGCCAAACTCACATAAATCACCAGAGACTGACAGATAAAGAATGAACTCACACACACACTGAGATACTGACAGATATACCTTGAATTCCACACATACAGAACCACTGACAGATTAAGACTAAGTCCAAAATCATATAACATTCCAGAGACTGACAGAATGAATCAAATACTCAGACACAGTGCCACTGACAGAATGTATTCCACACTCGCATACAATACCGAAGACTGACAGATACAGAATGTATCTCACACTTTCACAAAGTACCAGTGAGTGACAGGTACAGAATGAATCCCACATTCACACATGATACTAGAGATGGACAGCTAAAAAACAATAAGACTGCCAGAATGGATGGAATTCACATCAAAATTCTAAAATATGGCAGAGAAACACTCGACACAAATACATGTCTCATTTCCCTCATCTAGAAGGAGGAGAGCATGTCAGGGGATCGCCGTGATGCGGTAATTGTGATCAACTTTAAAAAACGTTGACACGACCGACTGTGTTAACTACAGAGGGGTATCCCTGCTGTCCACCACAGGGAAGGTCATCACAAGAGTCCTTCTCAACTGCCTCCTCCCCGTGGCTGAAGAACTCCTACTGGAATCACAATGTGGATTCTGTCCATCAACAGGCACAGTGAAAATAATCTTCACAGCAAGACAACTTCAAGAAAATGTAAGGAGAAGCAGCAACCTTTATACATAGCCTTCTCTGACCTGACAAAGGCCTTCGACTCTACCAACCGAGAGGGATTATGGAATGTCCTCCTCAAACATACTGCACTGCGACATGCAAGCTGTAATCCTTGCCAACGGATCTATCACTGACCCAATCCGAGTGCAAACTGGGGTCAAGTAAGGCTGTGTCATCGGCACCAATGCTCTTTTCCATCTTCCTTGCTGCATCACTCCACCTCATCTCCTCACACTCAAACACAATACCTGACAGAGACAGAATGAATCCATACAGCACCAGAGACTGAGTTACCAAATTACATAAAACACTCAAACACAGTAGTCTAGACTAAAAATGAAATTAATTGCACACTCACATGCAATAGCAGAGACACAACGACACAGAATCAGTCAATAAGTGTCCTCCCAACAACAGCCAGGACATTTCCAGGAAGCTCCACACAGGGAGCGGCTCTTTCAACAGAAACTGGGGCTGGAGAGAGTCTTTGTGAAATATACTTCCTGATTGCAGTATGGGTGTTTGTGATTGGTTGCAAATATTTAATCTGATTGGATGGCGAAAGAGACCAATTGTAAAATTACAATAAAAAAACCATTGTGACATCACTCCCAATCACGCAATCACAATCTTTACTTTCCCCCATCCCTCATTAGCATAGTGCTGTGGGATTGTCTATTTAATCCGCACTCGGAAGGGGTTTGGTTTATTTCTGAGTCTGAAATTGAAACTGAAGATGGTTGAGGAGAAGAAGAAAGCAGCTGCTAAGAAGGGCGCCAAGAAAACTGTGAGTAAACCGTCAGCAAAGGGCGGCAAAAGGCGGAGAAAGTCGAGGAAGGAGAGTTACTCCATCTACATCTACAAAGTGATGAAGCAGGTTCACCCCGACACCGGCATCTCCTCCAAGGCCATGAGCATCATGAACTCGTTTGTGAACGATATTTTCGAGCGCATCGCGGGTGAGGCTTCCCGCCTGGCCCATTACAACAAGCGCAGCACCATCAGCTCCCGGGAGATCCAGACCGCCGTGCGCCTGCTGCTGCCCGGGGAGCTGGCCAAGCACGCCGTGTCGGAAGGGACAAAGGCGGTGACCAAGTACACCAGCTCCAAGTAAAACTGCACAATGGACTGAAAAAACATCCCAAACACAACGGCTCTTTTAAGAGCCACCCACAATCTCTCTGAAAAAGCTGCATCCGAACATCTCTATGAAATCATTTTAAGACAATGTGTAACATAATAAATGTCCCACTGCTGTGTTTTTGTCTGCTGTCCCATAAACCGAACTCAAACCCATAATCCGCTCATCCGCCTTTACTTTTTTGCTTAAAGCTGTTATTGTGGTTTTGCACAGCCCCTGAATGACCGCATTTACAGCTGCTTTCAGGGGTAAGGGTCAGACCTCAGTCCCTTCACCCTATTCCTGAAATGTGAACCGATTCATCATTTTATGAACAGCAACTCTCCGCAGTGTTACAGCCCGGAATGGGATTATTACACAGCAGACTAAGGGCTGTTTGAGGACTCGATCCGGCTCCCTCTTTTCAGAGAAGGACACTGGACTCTGATTGAAGATAAACTGAATGTTTCCCTTCAGGGAAGTGCTGTGAACAGGGATTTAGTACCTCCCGGGACAGTTTGAAAGCAATTGTAGAAAGATCCACAATTTAAACAACATTTTAAACCCGCGTCTGTAATTGGTGACGGAAAGAGTTGAATAGAACAAAATAAAGAGAAGGGATTTTAAATATTTGACTAAGGATGACATTTATTTTAATCCACTCCTTTCCGACAATGAAATTGGTGGGCTTTTTGAAATTGACAAATTTTCTGCTTCTGATGTTGTGGCGGTAAATCCCGCCCACTTCTGTTTGTCAGTGACCTGATTGGTGAAGAATATAGGCAAATGAGGTGAATTTAGTAGCGACCAATGGGGAGAGTTTTCAGTCTCTAAGTAAAGTAAATGCTGCGGAAATTATTCATTCTTTGTGAAAGCATTTGTGAGATTGTGGAAATGTCTGGAAGAGGAAAGACCAGCGGCAAAGCTCGGGCCAAGGCCAAGTCTCGCTCATCCGGGGCTGGACTGCAGTTCCCGGTGGGCCGTGTTCACAGGCACCTAAGAAAGGGCAACTATGCTGAGCGTGTGGGTGCCGGAGCCCCGGTCTATCTGGCTGCTGTGCTCGAGTATCTGACCGCTGAAATCCTCGAGCTGGCTGGCAACGCGGCCCGGGACAACAAGAAGACCCGCATCATTCCCAGACACCTGCAGCTGGCCGTGCGCAACGACGAGGAGCTCAACAAGCTGCTGGGAGGGGTGACTATCGCTCAGGGTGGGGTGCTGCCTAATATCCAGGCCGTGCTGCTGCCCAAGAAAACCAGCGCTCAGAGCTCCCAGAAAAAGTAAAGCGGCCGAAATGTCATCTAATAAACCAAAGGCTCTTTTCAGAGCCACCCACAGTCTCTGTGAAAGGGCTGGTTCCTGTCTGATTCCAAAATGTCAGTAACAGGACCGAATGAGAACTATTTCAAATGTTTAAGCATCTGTTTCAGTGATTTCTCACTGTCCCCTCAAACCTGTCTAATTTATTACTTCAACACCAATTTTGAGTTATTTGTCCCGTGACAGATTACTGAATAGAGTCTTTTACCGCCAGTTACAGATAAGTAGACAAAAAATCACAGATTAAAACTACGTAATATATCTAACCCATCACAAACTTTTTTTATTCCGCTTTTATCAGCACAAAGTCGTGGCGCGATTTTCCGAACAGCTTTAAACTAACGCCAGATTTTCCATCAATTCGCTTCTTTCCGACACTGAAATTGGCGGCTTTTTCGAATTCAAACTGTCTGCCAATTTAAGCCAGTGATTTGTTGTATTTCCTAATTCGAAGCTCTGCGATTGGTTAAGACATGTGAATGAGAAGAGGGTGACCAATCAGAAGTGAGCTCGGGAGAGCGCGGGCTCAAACTGTGGGAATTCCAGGTCCCTGAATGACTGAGCTGAAACTGATCAGTTTCACAAACCCTGTCAGTTTCAGTGCAGGAAACACCGTCTCGGGGGAAATAACATCACAAGTGGGTCTGCTTCCAGTGACCGATTCAACGGCTGCTGCAAAACTCCCGGATTCCCTCATTGCAGCGAAATCATTTTGAAATTCTATGAAAACAATGAGTGATTCTGGAGGAGTGATGTGGCTTTTCACTGAGGGCATGTGTCGACTGGGGAAATAACTAACTGTGGAGCCTCGGGCACTGTTTACACAGCCCGTTTAGAAAATCAAATCCACTGCACATCCTTGCTGCAACTGAAATGTCAAATTCGGGGATTCCATTTTTTTTCATCCCGAACACAGCAGATTGATTGAACAAAGAATTAAAAGTAAAATACTGCGAATGCTGGAAATCTGAAATATTTCAGATTGATTGAACTGTTCTAAACAGCCTATCCCAGCTCCCGTTTCTCGGTCACTGCTCGCTCTGTGAGGCGGTGGGTGGCTCTTAGAAGAGCCTTTGTTGTGTGTTTGCTGAAAAGGGTCGAATTGTTCAGCCGCCGAATCCGCAGAGAGTGCGGCCGTGCCGTTTCAGAGCGTACACCACATCCATGGCAGTGACCGTCTTGCGCTTGGCATGCTCAGTGTAGGTGATTACATTGAGTGTGAGACAAATTCCATCCATCTTTTGTACTTTATGAGATTAATTTTGACACTTTCTGGTACATTATGTGAAAGCGAGTTTAATTCGACATCCATCTGTCTGTGGTACTGTGTCTGAGTGTGAGATTATTTGAGTATCAGTCTTTGAAACTAAATGTGATTGTGTGATTCATTCTGTATGTCAATCATGAGTATTGTATGCGTGGCAGCTTCTGTATCTATCTGCTACTGTGGCTGAATGTGGATATCATTCTGTATCTGTCAGTGTCTGGAACTAAATGTGAGTGTGAGATTCATTCTGTATGCACCACTCTTTACAGTCAGAATGTGACTGTGTGATTCATTCTCTATGTGTCAGTCTAAAGTACTATATATGCCATGGTTTTAATTATGTGTCTGTCATTTTATGTGAGCTTGGGTATCAATGTATATATGTCAATCTCTGGTTCTTTCTGTGAGAGTGAGATTAATTCTCTATCTGCTGGTCTCTGAAATTAATTGATTTTGTGATTCACTCTGTGTCTGTCAGTCTATGATACTGTGAATAAGTGGGGGGTATATATGGTGTCTGTCTGAACTTGGTATTGAACATGATTGTAGGATTCATTGTGTATCTATCAGTATCCAGACTGAATGTGAAATAAGGTTCATTCTGTACATGAAAATCTCTGTTATTCTATGGAAGTGAACTCAAATATGCCTATCAGTCTTTGACACTGTATCTGATTGTGGGATTGACTCAATACCTTTCAGACTTTGCTACTATGCATATGTGTGGTTCAAGTTCTGCATGCCAGTCTCTGTTACTCTATGTGAGTGTGGATATCTTTTATGCATCTCAGTCTCTCGCAATGAATGCAAGTGTGGGATTAACTCTCTTTTCAACAGTATCTGGTAATGATTGTGAGCATGTGACTCCTACAGTATCTGTCAGTGTTTTCTATTGTATGTGACTGTGCAATTCTTCCTATGTCTTTCAGTGCCTAGTACAGTCTGTATGGGATTCATTCTGTACCTGTCAGTATCTGGTACTGAATGAGATTGTGGGATTCATTCTGTTGTCTGTCAATCTCTGCTCGTGTATGTGAGTGATATCTGTTATGCATATATTATTTTCTGGTCCTGGAAGTGAATATTGTATTTATTCTTTACCAGTTAGCCTCTGGTACTACGTATGAGTGTGGGTCTCATTCTGTATCAGTCAGTTTCTGGTACAGTCTGCGTGTGCATATCCAGTGCTCATTTTGCATTTGGCAGTCTCTGGTACTGAATGTGTGTTACAATTTATTTTTTATGTGTCTGTCTCTAGGACAGTCCATTACAGTGGGATGAATTTTGTATCTCCCAGCTACTGGTATTGTCTGCAAACGTGATACATTC
Organism: Heterodontus francisci; assembly: GCF_036365525.1. Lineage (NCBI taxonomy): Eukaryota > Metazoa > Chordata > Chondrichthyes > Heterodontiformes > Heterodontidae > Heterodontus > Heterodontus francisci. The sequence continues at coordinate 1,240 of NW_027140380.1, read as the reverse complement.
TGTATCTATGTGACGCTGGTGCTGCATGAGTGTGGAATTCTTCTGTACCTGTACTTAATATGTATCTACGGGATGCTATTGAGAACTATTTGTTGGACACCATAATGTATCATTATTTACTTGTCTCACTGGTATTTTAAAATATAAACCACTGCACATTTTAACTGTGTGTTTTACTCAGTTGTGGTCTCAGCTTTTTGGACTAGTATTTAGTCTGCAACTGTTTGAACACATTTGTGAATGACAACATATATTTCAAACTCACACATGGCATGCTCAGTATAATCAGAATCATTCAATTGATACGATATCATTCAGTACAGCTCTTGCAGAGATTATTGGATTGGTATGTAATGTGTAGTGCAGTGTGCACTAATTGACATAATACTGTAACTTTCCTTTTGATACTGTATCAGATGTCTGTACTACATTGTAATCTGTCACTCAGTCTGCAGTCTGGGCTACATTATTAGGATTCATTCTGTACGTTTCCATCAGCTGCTCTACCTCATATTTAATTTGTAGCTTAGGGTGCACTCTTGTGGGATTGATCCAGTGCCTTTCAATCTGATAGTGGGTGTGATTTTGAACTGAGATTGATGGATCTACCTTTCAGCAGTACTGAGTTGGGGTGAATTGGAAACAACTTCTGCCTCTCCTGCTTTGTTTGATTGTCTGCTGGATTGAAAATGTGTCTCTGGAACTTGGGATCAGTGTGAGTCTGACTGCTTCTGCTCTCTGTGACTGTGGAACTCATGGCCTGTCTGTGTCTCTGAGCGCTGGGAGTGATAATGTACCTACTCTGTGTTAGAAGAAGTGGACTGTACATATCCTTGTGCTGGGAAATCATCACAATCCTTCTGGTTCCTTTAAGTATTTGCTGACAGAAGGAAAGAAAAATATCTCTTGTAACTCAAGATCAATTGAGGTAGAAACTAGAAAAGACATGAATGTAATATTTCAATTAATAATCATTATGACCAACCACACAGGATGATCAGTAATACAAAGAGTGTCAGTGTCTGATTCCACTGCAGCACTCAGCTTCTGCAGATCAGGTTTTCTTTGGTAGTTTTATAACAATTTAGTGACATCCAGGAACAACCCAACATCTGCACTGCTCCATGAATGGGAATACCTGCTGGAGCAGGGATATTTGCACAAGTCAAGTTTTTAATTCCACCTGGCATTATAATGCAAGAACATAATAACTAGGAGCAGGATTAGGCCATTCCGCCAC